>NC_138908.1:25995828-26595828 GCF_965231255.1 Vanellus vanellus
CTTCATATTTTTGTCCTTCTCAAAATGATAGGAAAAAAAGCAGAAATATGCAAAGAACTGAAAGAAAATTGAAGAGTATTCAAAAGACTAATACAGAAAAAGGTGAACTGAGATGATCTGTAACAGTAAAAAAAAACCCTTACAACAAAATGGTCTCAGCTTTCCCCAGAATCATAATGAAGAGATAAGGTTTATATATCTGTTATCTAAATATTTCAACTTAAATCTTATTTCCTAAGAAAATTCAATTTATAAGATGTTTTCTCTTTCCACCAATTCATCTAAAATAATTCATCAGCTTTTTTCCAAATTCAGTTAACTTTGTTAAGAAGCAGAAGTCTTGCTTATTAGCAATTTTTCAAAAGTTTCCTTAATAAAAAAGAAAAAAGGAAAAAGAAAGAAAAAAGAAGAAACTTCCACAACAGTACACCAGTCGTGTTGAAGTGTGAGTAAGAAAGCAGACACTGCAGGTATTTGTGTGAGGAAACTGAAAGATGAAGTCTTTGTGGTAAGAATATGCAAGCAAGCTGACAAAACTCCCTTGAAAGCTATGTTTCCTTAGTTCTACTGCTCATGGAATAATTTCTTTACTGAGTTCACTGCTGCTGGAACAGAAATAAATATTTATATTTTAATTAGCGGGAAAAATCCAGACAGTGAATCCTACCACATCTGTTCCATGTCTTCTTTCCAGCAGAAGTCGGAAGATATTAGCTGTAATCTTGTTATCTTGGACACCTTGTCCAAGGCCACGGTTGTCATCCTGCATAAGTCGGCGATCCATGATCACTTCCAACTGACCTGAAAGAGTAATACAAGGACTATACCGGTAATACGAATATGTAAAGATTCTATTAAACATAAGAAAAATAACCTGAAATATAACTTATAAAGAATCACAATTTTTCTCTTGTGTATGGAATAGCACATCAATAATGTTAGGACTGATTATGAAAACAGTTAATACCTTTGGGCTTTCACTGTTTATAACCTTCCAAAAAATTTTCACAAGCTTTTCAGCAGAAGGTCCTGCAAATTTTTAACATAAGAGTCTAAATGGAAGTGTAGCATGAAAAGTTATTACTGTTAATGGTGACAAGTGGTGTCCCTCAGGGGTCTCTACTGTTCAATAGCTTCATCAATGACACAGACAGAGGAATTGAGTGCACGCTCAGCAAGTCTGCAGTCACCAAGCTGAGTGGTGTAGTTGACATGCCTGAGGAATGGGGTACCATCCAGAGGGACCTGGACAGGTTCAAGAAGTGGGTCCATATAAACCCCGTATGGTTTAACAAGGTCAAGTGCAGGGTCCTGTGCATGGGTTGAGCCAACCCCCAGTATCAATACAGGCTGGGGCATAACAAGTTTGAGAGTAGCCCTGCAAAAAAGGACTTGGGGGTACTGGTGAATGAACAGATGGACATGAACTGAAAATGTGTGCTTGCAGACCAGAAGGCCAACCATGTCCTGCGCTGCATCAAAAGAAGCCTGGCCAGCAGGTCAAGGGAGATGATTCTGTGCCTCTACTCTGCTCTGGTGGGACACACCTGGAGCGCTGTGTCCAGCTCTGGAGTCCTCAGCACAGGAAAGATACGCACCAGATGAACGTATGAAGTTCTGAGTTTATATTGAACTGTAGCATTGCCATCCAGAACAGCTCTTTAAGCGTGATTGATGTTAACCTTATGGAGGATGAAGCTCATATCTTTTCAAGTTTTTATCTCCAGAGGGAAACCAGTTCAGGGCATGTAATTAAGGCTGTTACGGTTTTTGCACACTGAATCTATAAACAAGCGTATATGTTTCCTAAATAAAACTGGAAGACTGAAGTACTTGTTTTCTAAATAAAAAATGTACAATTTAAGCTACTAGAAAAGGCTGCTTAGTAAGGTGGTCTCTTTTATACTTCTTTGTTGTTCTACAACTACTTATCCAATTTTCCTAAATACTTGTTCCCTTCCCTCAAGTGAAAACTGATTTTGTGTATCCAGGACTGAAGTCAGCTGGCAATGAGTAAGAAACAAACCACCATTTTGTAATAAGGTAAAAGGCTAGGATTGTGCCTCAAATTGTCTTTGTGGATTGCTGTATGAACATGGCCTGACAAGATGGGTATGGTAAATATCTAAAAAAAGCTACAACCACAGTAAGAAGGACAAACCTATGATAAACTTTTGTCAAAGTTTTCAAACAAAACTTAGAAGATCTAGATCCAAAACCACCTAATTGCATTTTCCAATATTCTTGAAGAACCTAGGCTAATGAAGGCTGACAAAATAAAGCTTTATGATTCTTAAGGTGATTGTGAACAGCAAATACAAACAAAATGATCAGAGCTGCTAATGTCAGAGATAAAAAGCATTTGAAAAGTGGGTCAAAGACTAAAAACAGATTGTTTAGGGAAATTTCTGGCTTAAAAATGGTATAGGTGTATTGCATGAGGCTTCAGGACGTAAGTGATCCCTGCTACCCCATTCCATTAGTTATCCACCAGACTGCAGGGAAGTCCACCTCTAAAATGGGTGCACCCCATCTGGAGGTCTCTCCTGGGGATAATCCACTAAGTAGTAAGTTAGAGCAGAACTGGATGGAACTTACAAGGTGGAGAATGTTCAGCATCTAGCATTAAAAAATTATTATTCATCCAATCCCACAAATAGGAAGCCAGATGGAAAGCAGGAATAAAGTTGTGGCATATGTACTTTACAGTTCTTTGTCAAGTCTCTTAGAAGCTGAAGTTGAAGACCAATGACAATACAGTGAGAAATCTTAATCCATACTGCTGAGATCATCCGAAAGCATAAGAGTTAACTAACTGCTACATAGGAAGGAACTTGTTGCTAATCCAAGAATGAGAAGTGAGAAATAATCAGCTGTTCTTATCTCAGATGGTGGGTTATGCCTTGAGACACACAGTCGCAGACACACAGCTACTGAAGTTGCTTGCCTAAACTGTAATGTTTTTGAATTTTCTTCCAGAACCCCTTGGAGATCCTGAACGGTCTTCAAAAGAAGTGTCATGAAGCATGGGACTTTCAGCAGCCACAGAACCTTCAGCAGCCACAGAACCTCCAGCTTCATTTTTGTTCCCTTTTAAGGAGTGCAACATGCCCTCAGGACAAAGGTAGTAAACACAGCCATCTCATGAAATATAATCCAATGATAACAAGTCAGGTGAATACATTGTCCTCCTTTTTTCAGTGGGCACAGAGTAAATATTTGATGTTTCTAACCATGTCTTAACCTTGAGTGATTACATAATAGTTTGCCAAAGAGTGACATGGTTAAGAAATTAATGCCATGACCAGGTATGGAATACACCTTTTGCTATTTTAATTAACTGGAGTAGGGGGAAAGCCTCTAATGTCCTCTGACTGGGTTGAAACCAATGCTTATAGAAAGCCAGTTTCTCCCTGATACTTACCAGCAACATGTCAAATAGTGCTAGCCTTAACTTCCCTAACTTGAAGGCAGAGAGTGGGGGGGTTTTGTGCACTTAGATATTGCATATTCTGTGATGCAGACACTAGGACTGTTAAAGAACAAATACAGACACGATACAAGGTATTAGAGCCTCTGCACACTAACTCCAAACCTACATAATGAATGCCTACAAATGTTTGGTGGTGTCGAGTTAATACACAAGACCAGGCTCAAAGGAAATTTGGTTTCTAGCAATGGAAGGCATGAAAAAACATGTTTTGGGTCCTGTATCAGCTGGTCTTGGAATAAGAGGCTGATATTTTCCACTATGGGTTTATTAAAGCACTGGTTTATAGACCAGTGTTAACTCTGCCTTGAAATTAATTAGCTCTGCTAATAATGCCATCGATCTAGTACAGTATTCAACTTTTGTCAGAATAGACATTAATATGATGTTTTTCCGAAAAGAATCATAGAATGGTTTAGGTTGGAAGGGACCTTGAAGATCATCAAGTTCCAACCCCCCTGCCTTAGGCAGGGACACCTCCCACTAGACCACGTTGCCCAAGGCCACGTCCAGCCTGGCCTTAAACACCTCCGGGGATGGGGCCTCAACAACCTCTCTGGGCAACCTGTTCCAGTGCCTTACCACCCTCAAAGTGAAAAATTTCTTCCTAATGTTTAATCTATAACTGCCCTACAGTTTAAAGCCATTCCCCCTCATCCCAACACTACATGCCCTAGTAAAAAGTCCTTCACCAGCTCTCTTGTAGGCCCCCTCTAGGTATTGGAAGAAACTAGGAAGTAGGTTTTGGCATAGTTTCTGATGGGCTTTTTTTCTTCTAAGTATTCATTCTGGAGTTTTTCAAAACCTTGTAAATTCCAACTCACAATATATTACAGAAAGGAATCATACATCTTCAATTATGAACTACATACCTTATTTTGCCAACGACTTGCTAGCTTTATTTCACAGAATCATAGAATGATTTGGCTTGGAAGGGACCTTAAAGATTACCTAGTTCCAACCCCCCTGCCATGGGCAGGGACACATCCCACTAGACCAGGTTGCTCAAAGCCTCACCCAGCCTGGCCTTGAACATCTCCAGGGAGGGAGAATCCACAGCTTCTCTGGGCAACCTGTTCAGGGCCTCACCACCTTTAGAGTAAAGAATTTCTTGCTAATATCTATTCTAACTCTACCCTCTTTCAGTTTAAAGCCACGAGCCCTTGTCTTACTGCAACAGGCCCCTGTAAAAGTCCCTCTCTAGCTTTCTCATAGCCCCCTCCCACCTTTAGGTACTGGAAGGCTACTACAAGGTCTTCCCGGAGCCTTCTCTTCTCCAGGGTTAACAGCCCCCACTCTCTCAGCCTGTCTTCACTGGAGAGGTGCTCCAGCCCCTAGATCATCTTCGTGGCCCGCCTCTGGATTCATTCCAACAGGTGTACAACAATTAGTTGGGGTTTCCAGAGCTGGATGCACTACTCCAGGTGGGGTCTCACGAGAATAGAGCAGAGAGGCAGAAGCACCTCACTCAAACTGCTGGTCTTGCTTCTTTTGATGCAGCCCAGGATACAGTTGGTTTTCTGGGCTGTGAGCACACATTGCCGGCTCATGTTCAGCTTCTCATCCACCAACATCCCCAAGTCCTTCTCCTCAGGACTGCTCCCAATCCATTCTCCAACTAGCCTGTATTTATACTTGGAATTGCCCCAGCCCGTGTGCAGGACCTTGCACTTGGCCTTGTTGAATTTCATTAGTTTTGCATGGGCTCACCTCTCCAGCCTGTCCAGGTCCCTCTGGATGGCATCCCTTCCCTCCAGTATGCTGACCGCACCACACAGCTTGGTGTCATTGGCAAACTTCCTGAGGGTGCACTCAATCCCACTGTCCATCCCCCCCACAAAGATGCCAAACAGTGCTGTTCCCAATACCAATGCCTGACAAATGCCACTTGTCACTTGTCTTTCACTTGGATATCGAGCGGTTGACCACAACTCTTTGAGTGCAACCAGCCAGACAATTCCTATTCCATTGAGTAGTCCATCCATCAAACCCATGTCTCTCCAATTTAGAGACAAGGATGTAATGTGGGACAGTGTCAAATGCTTTGACAAACGTTTGTCAAATGCATTGACAAATGTTTGTCAAACGCATTTATTTTAATGACTTGTCATTCTGGTGGCAGTATAGACTGAACAACTGACCTGTGTTTCCACCCCTCCAAGGCCATTCATCATCACCCTCTCTGCTGTGAGGGACAAGGTTGCATCCCTTTTGGAATGCTTAATATGAATTGATTTTTCTTGTCAACATATTCATCAGCTCTTTCAAAGTACTCCATTAAATTTGTGAGGTATGATTTTGCTTCAGAAGAAGTATGTTTATTCTTACACAAGGTCATTTTTATCCTTTATTTCACTAATTCTAGTCTTCAAAAACACTGCTAATGTTTTCTTTGACAGGGATGTTAGGCTATACTGCATATACCTTAAGACTAGCGCCTTCTACCCTAAAGCAAACAAACAAATCAAAAAACATGATCAGCACCACATTATCCCTCTTAAGCCTTCTACTACCAGAGCACAAAAGAGAATAAACCACTTAGTTTTGCTGTTTCATCCTTGAGTTCCCTCAGAGTTCTTGGGTGAAAAATACCTGGTTATGACAATTTATTGCTCATTTTGTCTTTTTTGTAATCTCTTTTCTCTGTCTCTAGTTTGAGACAGATCTTCCATTGAAGATGACAGGATCTCATGTGGGAACAACCTCTACATCCTTCCTTAAAGACATATTCTAAAACTTGTCAGAGTTGGAGAAATGTATCTCCTTTCTTCAAACGCTAGTAGGTATGGTAATCTCTGAACAAATTATTTCAGAAAATCATGAAGGACAAGCCTTTATAATATCTATCATCTTATACTTACCATTTTTCAAGCTTGCAACACCTAGAGATTGAGCTGAATGAAGTGTCAAACGAACGCCAACATCTTGGATATAAGCCATTGTAGTCATTGGATAGATATTTGCTTGAAGAGGTAATTTGCTCATCGTCAGCCTGGGCTGGATCTGCAGTATGAACACGAACTTCAATGAAATACATTCTTTTTATGCATTTATATTTCAAAGACTTTTTCAGACATTTATCCCACGTGCTTTAGAAGCGCAACCAGCACCAAAGCATTTAATAGACTGTATTATTTAGCTTTTTGGAGATTTGTGGCTAAAATTACCATTTTGGAAATGATAACTTCAATGTACTTTTAGATCAAAGACTATTTAAAAAAACCTGAAAGATTCATCACGGGAACCTACAAAAAAAGCAATAATCACAGTTACAGAATGAGAGAAAAAACCTCCTCCTCTAGAGAGCAAGCAGAGAATAGATTCAAGGTAGCAGAAAATGAATTGTAGGTTTATAACGGAAACTTATTAAAGTGCTAGTGGAATTCTTGAATGGTACATGACAAATGAGTAGTAGTATTAAAATTATTTTCATGTTTAAATATTTACTTTACTGTCTCCAGCAAAACACAGTACTACACACTAACTGGAAAAACAGTAGTCCTTTACTCAGCACGAATGGTTTTTGATATATTTACAAAACTATTTTTAGCAAAGAAGGCATGCAGATATACAAGCAACTACATGGTGGCTTGTCATAACTTGCTGTATTACAATTTCTATGTTAAAAAAGACATAAAGGAATATTTAACAAACTCAAAAGAAAACAGTTGCTATTTCATCTGGTCTAAATAAAGTTTTATAATGGATACACTATTAAAGATTTTCTCCTTTTAAATGATTAGTGGAGTTTAACATCAGAGTTTGATTAATGTGACTCTGAACTCTTTACAATCAGGAGTATTAAGACAGTGACACCCTAGGCTTTTGTAATTAATAGACAATAATTACCTGATATCCATTAAGATCAGTATAGAATCTGTTTTGACTGTTTATGTCAGATGAAATTCTCATTGCAAGCTCACGATTATATTCTCCTCTAATATCCACAATATTGGAAACTTCAAGAGACTGGCCTTCCAAACCTAGATGAAAAAGACGCATTTTAAATCTCTCAATTTTGAAAAGTGATTGCCACGTATACAAGAATGACTATGCTCCCAGAACACAGTGATCTATCTAGTTTTTGCTTGCTGGTTTTCCTTTTCTGTTATACCTAACCAGATATTTGAAGCCAGTTCTGTTATGTACCATATGATATAGCAGTACTTCTAATGCAGTACTCATTGAGCAGTCTGAAACCTTCACTGAAGTAGAACAGAAGCAATTCATAGTAAGAACCAATATGGGTTCTGGTAAATCAGTAGGAAACAGCACACAGCTATTAAGTGCTGTCGTTAGCAGCAGGTAGTATGCTGGAGCAAGACCTAGCCATTTACTTGTCTCCTTGACTCTTACGTAGCTGTTGCCATCCACAGACAAGAATGAAGTTCCAGCTTCTTGACAGCAACTGTTCCACTAAGCAAGCAACCAGTCCACTGTTTTAACCAAAACAGAGGCAATCTTCCTTTAGGACAGTGAATTAAGAAACCAAACACCGGTATGACCCCAACCAGGACAAAAGTCTTTGTTGACAGGTAAAAGATGCCTATTTATTAAAAGAAGGATTAAGTATCTGAAAATGCAGACAGATGTTCAGTGACACTTTTTTCTACAGTGCCTCACACTGAAAATCAAATATCTTTAATAAGAACCCAACCTTTTCAAATAGTTCGAGACACAGTTTGGACTGGAATCATACCATCATACAGCATGACTGCTTCTACCCTTTCTGTAGTCAATAATTGTGAAGAGAATTGCACCAAGCAGAGCAGAGATATGAAATATCTCTTTGTAGTGAGATGACATTACATTGTGCTTTTCTGATGGATTGTAGACAGAAGATGGTAGAAAGTGAGGGACTGATTAACCAAGTTAGTAACTTAGTCCTTTAAAACTTGAAGACAGTATTTAAAAATCTTAGATACTTAATACTTTTGTTTTTTTCCCCAACAGTTCACTGTATGTCAACTCACAAGGCCCACAGGCACGCTCATCAGTTTAGGCTCCTGAACTGTAGAATCTTTTGCAGAAGGACAAAATATACTTGAATAAAATTCCTAGATTATTAAGTACACAGACAGAGGTTAGCACAACCTCTTTTTCTTTCTACACATGCAGCTTTCAAAATTTTTTAGCAGTTCTGTTCGAGAGCATGTTAGAATAGTTTCCTTAAGAAGGTCATTACTTTGTCAAACTCTAAACACTCCAAACCTTTACACAATGGAATGCTGAAAGTGTCCACCTGCTTCAATTTTTATGCTATTATTTAGTATGTAAAATGCATACTAAGTGGACAGTGATTTTTGTCACCCGAATGAGGAGGATGTCAAGCTCTGTATTTGCTTCCTCATCTTTTTCAAAATCTGAATGCCACCTGCAGCAGTACCAGCACCTGCTAAAATGTTAACATTTACCAATGGCTATTATACTACAATGCTAAATCAAAAACATTCCCTTCAGGTAATTACTTCTATTTTCCTAGACACAGTCAGGAAAAAGCGGATCTATACCCTCCACTTTCGATGCTCTTAGTCATAGATTTTCCAGCTATTCTAAAGTAGAACTGTTAAAGCACAAGTACATTGAACAAGGGAACAGGATTTCAATTTACAATTTTAAAATGACCAGACCATGAATTACTCTCAGCTCTCTTCTACTGCATAATTTGAGTTAATAAAAAAAATAAAATTATGAAGATAATGGAACATAAGCAGCTTCTGATAAAAAGATAAACAAAACCAAGCTGATATCAAAAACAGATGCCAATGGCAGCAGAAAAATTTAAAAATCACTCATTGGTTAATTACTGAACAGAGTTGTCAAGCAAGAGGGTTTTCTGCTCAAAATTAACAGCGTTATAAAGTCAAAAGTGGAAAAATCAGAGTTTCACCGGAATTGCTGAAGAAGCTGTAGGACTCCGAAGTACTGTCTAACAGTTGGATTAGCCACATGATCAGGCTTTCTATCCCCTGGCAAGCAGGTAGGTTGCAACAGGAGTATCAGGTCTTTATTTAAAAACAAAATGTACATATACACATACACATTTATTTCTCTCCACATGCTTTGTTACTGTGCATATCTAGTAAGACTTCAAGATACTTTTTTTAATTGAAGTAATGCCATACAAATAACTTCCCTTACAAAGCCCAGGAAAGACACCTCAGCAAAACAATGATGCAAAATCATCATTTTTTAAACTTTGAAAAAGGCCATTCCGTATGAAGAAATTAAAATAAAAACACATCATAAAAGTAAACAGAGAAAATATATAAAATAATGGCATCATTTTTCCTCGTAAAAGCTGGGAACATGGTACAGGACATCACCACAATGACTGGATAGGTAATGGCATAAGTATTGGAACAGCATGATGAATTAAAAATTGTTCCAAAAAAAGAAAAAAAAAACCTATATAGTGCACTCAAAATGAAAGGTAAACTTAGGTGTTTGCTACTGGCAACAAGTGATTTTCACTGACAACTCATTTTCTTTCACCTGTGAAATGGAAGTATAATACTTCTGGTAGGCACTTACTAACAAATTAAAGAAAAGCAAGTATTAAAAAAAAATCTATTTAAAAAAAAAAACTAACCTCACCCTAAACAGACTTTTCAGGCTTTTTTCAGGATTTTTCCCTCCCCTTCACTACAATAAATACCCTCTTTATGTAAGTTCCTTCCTTGCTAAGAAGTTCAATTTACTGAAACCCACACAGAGCAGTAACTTTCTTTTCACATTTTTGGCAACCTAGTACTTCTTGACCTCAAAGTACCCTTTTTTTCATCTAAGCCGTTCTACATATTGGTCACATAAACCCAAAAAAATTGATCTTGAATACAAATATATTTCCTCAGGATCTTCAACAAATTACTATACAACATCTTGGTTTGTTTTCATAAGGAATGTAATCTGGAATCACTGTATTAGACAATCTCGCAACCGAACTCTGATCAGTATATGGCATATGGGTAAACCCCAGCAACTTCAAAGTATACACTTATGTCATAAAAAAAAAAAAAAGATGTATGTATCTAAATCAATTTTATTTGTAAAGAGAAACATATTACAAATGAAAAAAAAATCAGATCAGTTCTGTGGAACTATAAAGTAGGTACTGCTGGCAATACCATTTTGAAATGCAAAAGGAATAAGGAAAAGGGCAAGGGAGACTTTCAAAGTACTTATAGCTCCATTACTTGTTTTGGAAGGTGTTTAGAAAAATAATACATAAGATTTTAAAAACCATGCAGACAATTCGGACACCTACAGTAAAAGTAATACTCATACAAACCATGTTTAAGTTCCTTCAAGTGTTGAAATATTAGCCAATGCTTCTGTATTTCAGATAAATTCCTCTAGAGTAAATACAAATGGATGAACAACTGAAAATGTATGTTTCCTACTTCAATTACAAAAAGATACACTTAAGCATTTTAAATCAAGTTTCTACAGGATAATAGGTTTATACAATTGCACCATGATCTCCTCCCTCTTTTAGATTTTTCACTGGCCAATTTAATCATCAAGTTTGGAAGGCTACAGAGTTTCCAAAGTTACTGTTTTCCTAGAATTTTCTTGGAAATCAGTAGATGAACAGTAGAGGAAAAAAAAAAAAAAAAAAAAGAAAGCCTTACTGAAAGAAAAGCAAGCAAAACTGATATGAAGTTATGTCCTAACAGTCAATAAGCCGGTGTTCAGTGCTGGTGCCTCTCAAACATAGTTGATCCTGTCACAAGCTCTTCCAAGCAGATAAACAACATAAAGAGGAAGCTCACAGGCAACTAAAGCATGCCTAGAGTTGTGAAGTAAACCAGACTTCACTATTAGGGCTGCTAACAAATAACGCTACATTCTTTGCAACTTTAGAGGAGATATTGTTGTACCTCCATCAATAAGTTCGAAGGTATGAAAAAACTACATTTTTACATCACTTCCAAGATATTTCAAACTTGTTTTTTTCTCATTGTTATAATTAATACCCACAGTATTTTGATTACCCAGTAAAGTTCATGACCGCCGTATAGGTAATTTATAGTATAGAATTTCGTAATACCGAGAGGTGCCTCTAACAAATGTGGTAAGTTTAAGCACACTAGCTTAATGACTAGCATGATGCTCAGGAAAGAGATAATGGTGCACTGGACCCAGTAAAGACTTCAGTCTGACAAATTCTGCACCAGTTCAGAAGTGCATTTAAACGTTAAAAAGATGTTTAGGATCCAAAAAGGATCCAAGACTGTAGTGATGAAAAATAACTACTGAGAGAGATAGAATTTCACAACTCACCTGGAACTTTATACAGTCGCATGGTATGTGTCACATGGTGGAAAAAACATACAACTTCTGAGAAAATCTTTCCATGAGCAACTCTTATGATAGGTGGATCTGTAAAAATATAAGGCTACAAAAAGAAAATATAAAGTTAGAATAACTCTTTGAACTATGAAAGCTTTTCATAAATGTAGTGTCAATAAATCAAAGTATTTAATATGTATTAAATAGTATTTTAATTTTTTAAACTGTTCTATATCTAACTCTAGTCTGAAAACTGGGAACTAAAAATTACTCCTAATCTGAAATTCAGCAACTTCTTTTCAGAGCCTCACTATTCCTTTAGCTAAAATTAGGATAATCCTCATTACATATCTCACAGGTATTTCATAAGCAATAATGGATACAAGGCCTACAGATAAACACAGTAATATATTAATATTGCAAACATATGGATTGAGCTTTTTTGCTAGCAAACTATAGTAATCAAATACTGTAGTTTCATAATCTGTGGCAGATGATTTAAATGTTTTGTTTGCTTAAAGTTTACTATATCAGTGGTACATAATGCATGAGGAAAGCTGCCTCTACATTTTCTTGTGGATCAGCTTGCATATCCTTTTAAAAGTGAAAGAGGAAGTTTTGTTTTCATCAAAAGCAGCTACACCTGCCAGGGTAGCCCCTGGAATGCAGGGCATAGCTGGGAACCATTGAGAAACATCAAGAGGGACATCAGCTTCTTTTTAATGTCTATCAAAGACTACCAGAAATTTTGCATATTCACAGTCAAACCAAAGAGATGAAGAAAAACTTTTTCCATGTAGTCACAGTATTTTGAGTCTCAGCTAAGCAAACAATGGCTTTTTTTTTTTTAAATAGTTGATCCCAAACTGAACTGTACACACTATATAGAAATAAATGGATGGCTACAAAGGTAAAAATGGGATAAATATTAAGCATGTACAAAGCCAAAAACGAAAATACAACACATGCAACTAGTACTATAGGGCAAGAGCAATAAAGACATCACTCAAAAAACAACAAAATACTTGAAAAACACGTTATTCAGAGGGATCGAGGCACAAAGACGGTGGCTGTCTTCCTCCTGTATGTACCAATGTCATAAGAAGAACAGAGCATGCTCTTTCTTCTCAAGCAAAGAAACCAAAGATCAAATGTATCTTGAGGAAGAGAGGAAATCAAGATTACATACATACAGACAAATCATGTCAGAGAAGAACAAGTACAGGTACTTATCATCCAGTCATCTTCTCGGAGCATATACTATATGCCTATGTGCAGAGAAAATTCCAAGTATTGTATAAAATAATAAACAGACTTTCAAAGATAAAAAAGCTTGCCTTTCTATTCACATATTTATTCTTAAAGCTTCAGCCAGAACACCGTTAAATAAAAGCTTTGCCAGAGCTCCAAGAGGCAACTCTGCAGCTATCCACTACAGGAATACTTTGTAAAGGAGTTTGGTAGAGGAATCATAGTTACTTACACTTTACCAAAGTGGGTTATTTAAGGGAGAGAGGGATTTTTCTACTGATCATCTTACAGCAATGTTGTATCCAGTTAATCAGTACAAAAACTCAAATGAGGAAACTGTCTTTTGGACTTCTTAACAGCTGACATAAAAAAATGATGAGATACTTCCAAGGGGTCCCATCTTGTCAATAAGACAGAAAAGTGTTATCTGTTATGCCAAATCAATTTGCTAGCTGAGAAATACATGAATACGGTATTAGGAGGGCACGGAAGTGAGGTGAATTAATATGCTGGGATAAAGGAAATTTGAAGACCAGATCTTAGGTTAGAATTTGAGCTGGCTTTTGGGTTCTTATTTCCATGAAAAACTGCCAACATTAGTAAATGTAGACTGAATCACCCCCTTTCTTCTGGCAGAAGAAATCACTCTCTATCTGCTTATCTATCACACACAGGTAGAAAAGACAAGCTCATTTAACCTGTGACTGCATACTCTTAGAAGTATATGTTTAGATTAAAATCCCACAGAGGAACCGGTTTACTGACGGGAAAGTGGAATAATCAAACCCTTCAAAATCCTACCTGCAGGGTAGGGCAACAGGAAGATCCTCATGTTAGCAATGAAGGACTGAAACAGCAGCTAAAGGAACTTCTAGAAAATGAACTGAGAAACCTGAGGTGTTCAGGCCAAGCAAGTATCCTCACCAATTATTACTTAGGAGAATACTACTTGCATGAACAGCAGCCTGCCAAATACATTCTGTGAGCAAAGTAACACCTATCTTACAGGCTTATTTCTGTTGTTTGTAAGAACAATTCTCAGTAAGTTTTTCACTAGAGCTATCCAGGACCAAAACAGCAAAATGGAAAGATGCTGGATAAGTGATGAAGGAATGCAAAAGGTTGTGTACTTATTAAAAAAAAAAAAATTATCTGAGTAATTTTTTTTAAAACAAAAAGTAAAAAAAAAAAAACCTGGAGGAACTCTGTTCCAGCGAGCTTGTTAGTATAAAACACAATGGTGACATTGACAACAACTACCAAAATATGTTATTCCCATACCAGTAGAAAGCTGAAATGAGATGCATTTAACAGCTCTCAGATTCTGGGATACTGCCACAAGCACTAAGTTCACACATCCGAGTCTCCAAGCTGTGCGTGTAGCCAGGTCAGCTCCCCAGCTGAAGATAAAGGCAACCATACTTACCATTCTGACCTATATGGAAAGATGAGGTGATAGGAAAGAAAAGGAATTAAGTGTCATTTTGCAGATATTGTCTGAAACAAATGATTTTTTTTTTAAATCATAATTTGTGATTCCACTAGCATATGCATTGAGAGAAATGTATCAAAAACAGTTTGCAAACCCCTAATTCAGACACAGTGCAGGGAAAAAGTACAAGTAAGGAAGGAGAGTTACAAAGGCAGGTGCTATTGCTTGATTTTGGGGGCTAGTCAAGTTCTTTCTGATACAAAGAGTGGAGTTATGATGTATACTCCAGTTCTCAAGGATGCCTGTTGCTTCCCGGTTGTTAAGCAAACAGGGAAAATGAATTAAAAATACAGTACTGAGAGAATAAGGAAGCCTCCTAATTCATATTTAGTGCCTAGAAAAGCACTAATACTAGAAAGTTATTTCTTGACAGTCACCTGGAGGCATACTGAGTTCAGAATCTATAAAGAGATAATTGACCAGCTTTGCCACACTGAAAACATTTCAATGAATCAAACTTTTAAGCAAGAAAACATCTTTATGCATTGAATGTGCAATTCTAGTATCATTGTATCACTCTCCTTGGTGAGATGCACAAAGGCCTGTGAAATGATCCTGGTCCTGTATCCGAAATATAGACACTTTTGATGTGAAAGTCTGACTAAGAAGCTGAAATAAGCCTCTTACTACTCAGACACAAGCCACTTTCCTTTCTAAGTGGAAGGAACAAACATTGATAGAGTTATTTGCAAACCTGATTGGACAAGGCCCTGATCTGAATTCAGTATTTACTCTGCTTTGAGTGGGAGCTTGGACTAAATGACCTTCCAGTGTGAAGGACTCTATGATGGCTCACACCTTAAATTAGGAACAAAAAGATTTGGGTCTCATATCCAGTGGCACTCTCAAGACTCCACTTCTAAACAGTTAAAATGAATAGTCACTGTAAAATCTGTTCCCCTCAGCTCCACTGGAATGAGTTCCATTGTACAAGATTCAGCAGCCTGCTGCGGCAGGTTTTGTTGAGCCTGGAAAGCAGTATTTTCAGAAACAGGGTAACAGAACAATGGGTCAAAGGGTCCAGAAACTATTTCTCAGTACTCATATTCAAGAGAAACATGACAACCTCCCCTTGAAGGAAGGGAAAGAAAAGCGAGCTAGAAATTTTAAGGGAGAATACTTGGAGAAAAACAATATCCCATAGCTCCATAGGATATCTCACAATACTTGGTATCAAATTGGGCACCAAAATGCCAAGAGGCAGATACAACTGGAGTTATGCCTTCACTTAAAGGTTTATGGGCTTGCGTAGAAGCTGGCATGGCATATTGCAGTCTGAAGGTATGGGCAAGAAGCCTTTCCCGTTGCAGTCAAGTGAAGTGCTACTAACCATCTTCGCACGGCCTAGAAATTTCTGGCAGGGCAGCACACACTGGTGGTGTGAAAGTTAAATAAATCATGCCAAGAGGAAAGTTTTCCAATACAGTTTGAATTGCTCTTGATATGCCTGAAATTTTAAAAAAGAGCTCAAGACAAAGCCTTCAAGAAATGTTGCTTCTCAATAGCAGATTACCCTTCATTTGGCAGGGTTTGAGATTAGACTGGGGTTTGGCGGGGAATAAAAATCAAGCACTAAGAGCTCTTGAGAACTGTGTTTTAAAAATTACATGGCAGAGGAGAGACAGTTGTCATTTTAATACTTTTGTCTCTAAAACCAATCCCACCAATATGTTGGGCAGATTTTTAGATGACAGATATGATGCTTGAGGAAAATACATATCACCAAGGAAAGAACAGACACTTCACAGGCTGCTGATTCTTGAGTATTATGAGCTTCCTCCAGGTAATGGTGCCTTCATACTTGTCTTTTCCTGTTACCACGCATGCAAAAACAAGGCAAGCATTAAAAGTAAGGATACTATGCTTGAAAGAGGATCCTCTGCCCTTTTGAGAGGGAAGAACTGAAGATGGATACAGCAGGATACTCTAAATGGATAGTTTCTCTCCTTTTGGGCAGTGGAACTTCCCAATATCACTTACAAAAATGCAGAAAGATACCATTATCTTTTCCTTAGGTTTGAGGGCCAAGCATTTAGACAACTCAGACTGTGTTCTCTGAGTAGAGGCAACAGGTAATCATGACAGATTAAAAAAGGACACGTCACGAAAAAAAAAATTCATGAAGCTAAGAGCAGCAGCTGCAGCTATAAGAATCGGAGATCATCATCAGCAAAAAGTCCAACCATGGAGACAAAATATGCAAAGGAATGAAGGGAGAAAAGCTCTAGCACTAGAGATCCAGCAGGATGAAAAAGATAAATCTCTTTTCCTATATTCTCTTAGTACATAAGTATTTACAGCAACTAGTAAATATATGTATGCATAGACACAGCTGTCTGAGGGAGAATCACAATTTCCCAGCCTAGGTCTACCAAAAAAGTCCACTTTGATTCTGAAAAATTGATTTATAAGACAAGAAAATTAACCACTCACATTGATTCCACAAACACATAGCATCTGACTCTTTGGAAAAAACTGTTTTGTTCTATTCCCTATTGATACCGACCATGGTTAGTAAGTAGGTCATCACATTCTCTTGAACACATAGAAGAAAATACAGACAGTTAAGTGTTCCAAAATTTATTGAACATCGATTTTTTGGTTTTTTTCCCCCAGATCCAACAGATTTATGGAGTTGGCCATTCTTCACAAAATCACGAGACACAAACATATTTTCCCTTCATAGGCAGGATGCTTTTGTTTATAGTTGTTGTGAGGTCCGAGGGAAGTCCCTTCCTTCTAAACCTTGATAACATTGTCAAACAGTTAAGCAGCACTGACATTTTAAAAAATTAAGATACTGCCTGTCTTTTTCCCTGGTACCTTGCTTTTGTTCTATTTTGCAGAAAATACGAAGACATGGTAGGAGCACTGCCTTATCTTTAGAGCTGTAGCATGGAGCCTCCACTCTGTGTCATTATCCTGGACTTTGCACTGATGTCCTGACCTGAGGCTGCCAGTGAACTACTTTCATACTTCAGAAACAGCAGGGACAGAATCATCCATGGCCAAGACCCTATGCCTTAACTTCCGAGACTGCTCTTACTGGGGGCTGCCTAGCTGCACAATGGCAGTATTTGCCATGGTGTCAGAGAGCCTTAAGTCCAGCTATTCTTTGCAGAGCAGTGACAGAGAGTTGTCAGTGTTCAGTGTACCTTCTATTTAATACTGTGTAAATCACTGTCATTAACCCAGGTCTCTGCTGATGACCAGTTTAGTGCTGGTACTAGAGGCTTACCACTTCTTAGCAAGAATGCACTCTTTGCAGTACTCCAGGCTGGTTTTTGGTCAGCCATAAAGATAATTAATCCAAGGAACCTCTTGAAAGATCCAGATCTGCGTACGTTCTAGTACACAAACCATCATCTGCAGAAAACACTCCTAACAGCCTACTGATGACCAGAGCTGCACTGTATATGTAAAGCGTTTTAACTGACATGGCTTTAAGTAGTGGCCTGCAAATGTAGCATGTTACAGCATCAAGTTTCCAAAATAAAACTGGAAGAAGAACCCACGACCAAAAAAGGCTATATAAGTATTCTAGTAAGACAGACAATTAACCTAGATGAACAAAAATAATTTCTGAGTATTGCAGAACTGAAAAGAAAGGAACCAAAAGACTTATCAGGTGACAAAACAACCAGCTAACAAAGGCAAAGAAAACACTTAACTATAGTCATAACACAGCAAAAAGACCCAACATCAAATGCAATTACTCTTTGCAAATTTTGCAGTAATACATAGGGTGAATGGGACAGGAAAAAAAGAGCACCTAGCCAAAACCCAAGAAAAATGCCTGTAATCTGTCCTATCGCCACTCTGCACAGGGACTTAAAAAATGTTAGTCAATCCACCTCACACTGAGAACTCTGAACAGATGGCATTTCTTTTAAGAAAGAAATCATTAGTTCAAACTGTTTTAGGAACTACTATAGATTAATTGTTATTCACAGTGGGACAACCTAATTAATGTTATTAAAATGCAAGCCGAATGAGCCTTATAGTATATTTCTGAAGCAGAATTTGTAGAAGTATCATGATTTCATTTTCATTATATAAAAAATTACGAAAGTTGAACATGCCACCCTTTTTAATGTTAACTAAAAATTACTTTGATTTCATTTTTCATACAAGTTCATTATCTACCTTGTTTCTAACTGTGCTTGCAGGCACGTGACAGACGACTTCTGTTCAAACCATAGCATATGGCTATCTAGATTTGTACACTTTATTTTTATAAAGCACATAATTCAAAAGTGTAGTTAAAATTACATAACTGTTAAATTTAGTGAATATTGGTTTTATAAGCAAAAGACAAAGGAGCATCTAAAATAAAATTAGTTAAAGTGTCACCATGTAGCTGATGAAAGGTAAAAATCAAAAAACATTAAGCGATATTGTTCAGGTATTCACAGATCAAAAACACTGACATTTAAAAACTAAGAATAAGTGAACCCTGTTGAATATAACTGATGCGAACAACTAGGAAACTAAATACACTAAATGGTTTTAAACTGCCAACTCACAGACCTCAAAACGTCTGCTTCTAGGAGAGAGTGCAAAAGGCAAAGGAAACTGTTCTGTCCATTTCCGACTGATTTACACGTTTACCTTTGCTTATTTCCTGAAGTGGTAAACATAGATCTCCCAGTTTGCCTTATGCATGCAACTTAAGTTTCCCCAGCAGAATCTGGGCAGAAAAAATATGCTACAAACCAGCTCGCTTCTTATAAGGTGTTCATTATTTCTTCATTTGTCTTCTGAAATTCATCTTTTCAGGTCCAAAAATGGTACAGTAGATTCCGTATATTAAGTCAGTATATTCCTTATATTAACTCAGTGTAAGAAAATTGTCATTTCTGAATTTCCAATTTGAAAACTAATATGAGTATGCTCCAATAATTATGCAGCTAAAAATACTGATAACCCTAGACAACCAAATCAGAAATGTTGCTTGCTATTCCGGCTTTAAATTCATCAGTTGGGACTCAGTATCTTAACTGCTATATTAAATTACATATGCTGATATCAGCTAAAAAAGTACTACACTCTGAACTGGAAACTCCTTATACGTTATAAAGGAATCTTAAGAATCAGAAAAGTAAAGAAATGCAGGAATGAATCAGCATGTCCTATACATTTTCACTAAAGGAAGTGAAAGTGAATTTATTTTATTGCTAGTGAATGGTCACATTTCACTGCATATCTTGCAAAGTTAGCATCTTATTTCAGTGTTTTGGTGAATCATAAATAATCTGTATACTTTTACACTTTCAAATTAATGCTGTGTTTTTACCCAAACATAGGGTTATGAAGTATGAAGCTCTGCCAATCCTTTCAATTACTGATGTCATTATTTCTAGTCACACAGCTGTATTTCAGTGTTGGGAAAAACTAGCTCTTCCAATCTGTATTTGCAGAATGTTTCAAGTTCAAGATTAGAATCTCTCTGCAAATGGAAGACTTACCTTGGCGTCTCCATCTGGTAAGAAGAGATAAGCTCCACTTTTATCTCGGTTACTTGTAGTTCCATACCAAGCAAATTCAACCTTCATCTGATGATTTTTACCATCTTCTTTGGTATTTATTTTCTAAGGACAGAGAATCATGCTTGAAATAGTCGACACATTTAGGTTTACATGAATAAAAACAGAAGTTCTTAAGGTAAACCATACAGTTTCAAAATATAATGCTACACACCTCCAGTAATCCAGACATTCCAGACAACCACAGTTTCATGTAAGAATTTTCCAAGATTATATTATCCACAGAATTCTGTATCTCTTTTATCTTGAAAAGTCTGTCTGGCTTCTCCTGCTGACTATTTCTCATGTATATATTATAGTCCGCTAAAACTGCTTCTGAACTCTGAACCTCCAAAAGCTGGTAAACTCCAAGCCCCAGAGGTGGTAGGTGCGCTACGAAAGAGATCTGTTGGGAGAAAAGAAGAAGCCATCATTAAAAACATCAAAGTATCAACTTTTTTATACTAAATTTATGCTCAGAGTAACTCCTTTTACTTCAATTATTTTAGGATGGCTGATTTTTTTTCCATTTTACAAAAATGAATATGAAATTACAAATGGCATTCCAAAATGAATAGCTGAAGCATGTTAAGAAGAATTAGCAAACAAAAATGCCTGCATTGCTAGTTTGCTTAGCATCAAGATCACTGTTATAATAATGCAATAATGATTCTAAATCTTGTTAAAAAATAGTGTTAGCTGTGATGTGCAGTTCTGAGTATATTTGCTGTGCATTAAAGATGCATGTATCAAATGCGCACAGACCCTACTTATCACTTAAGCCACATTTAAAAATCCACAAATTTAAATAGCAAAATATAAGGCAACTGTCTTATTTTCAGTCTCTGGTTATTTAGGAGCTATAAAGTAATCTGCACAGAAGAGCAATATACAAGGTGGATCTCCAAAGCAATTTGCTTAGAATTTGAGATAAAAGTATGTAATTTTATTTCTTCTTCTCCTTCAGACAATTAACAGTGCTAATTATTGTACTGGTTTTGGCCAGGATACAGTTAAATTTCTTCATAGTACCTCATACGGTGCTATGTTTTGATATCAACAGTGTTAATAACACAGGGATGTTTTAGCTATGGCTGAGCAGTGTTTACATGGGGCCAAGGTCTTTTCTGCTTCTCATGCTGCCCCACCAGTGAGCAGGCTGGGGGTGCACAAGAAGCTGGTAGGGGACACAGCTGGGACAGCTGACAATAACTGACCAAAGGGATACCCCAGACCATATGGTGTCATGCTCAGCAATAAAAGCTGGGAGAAGAAGAAGGAAGAAGGGACATAGTGATGGCGTTGGTCTTCCCAAGTAACCATTATGCATGATGGAGCCCCGCTTTCCTAGAGATGGCTGAACACCTGCCTGCCGATGGGAAGGAGTGAATGAATTCCTTATTTCACTTTGCTACCACGCACAGCTTTTGCTTTACCTGTTAAACTATCTTTATCTCAGACCTCCTGTTTTCTCACTGTTACCCTTCCAATTCTCTCCTCATCCTACTGGGGGCAGTAAGCGAGCAGCTGTGTGGGGCTGCACTGCTTACCAGGGCTAACCCATAGCAGTTATCAATAATTATCCCTTTGAAGGACAACTGAAGGACACTTATTGAATTATTTTCACAGTAAGAGATCCTGAAACAAGTTCAACTTGGCTTCCAAGTCAAAAGGAATCAGACTAAGAATGTAAGCTTGAAAGTAACAGAGTACTATTATATCACCAAGAATTTAACAAAATACAGTTTCTGGTGTGTGATCATTGAGAATCATCTTCTATAATGATGTATAATTCAAAAATTCTCATAAATTTTGTTTAAAACCAAAAACAAGAGGTGGACTCAAAGTCATTTGTCTAGCATGAGTACAAGAGTAATGAAGGTTACTATCCAAGCCTCTATATCTAGAAGAAAATAAAAATAATAAAAAAAAATCCGAATCTAACTGCTTAAGCCATTGGACTTACAAAAACTTCCAGTTGTAGTGCTTGAGCACATACAGACCTTGTGAAAGTTTGTATAGACTACCATTTGAAGGAAAAAGCAGCTTTGGAAAGTTGGGGGAAAAGACACACATCCAGTTTTTTCTGTTCACACAGTTGAAGCTGACCCTTTAAATGTAATACACCATATCACAAAAGCTTAATAACTTATTAGTTTAAGAAACATTAATGCTAAATATATACTAAATATATATTTTTTTTTCCTTAAAATGACTGATTTAATAGCACGATCTGCAGAAGACATAACTGCCAATATCTGAAGTACACTTTCCATTTCCTTGAACTGTGAAGCTACAATATCTGTCAACAAATACTTTAATGCTTTTTACTTAAAGTAGCATACCTGATATGCTTCATGTGATACTGTAGTTGCTCCATCCCAAATAGCACTAATCTGGACAGTAACAGGTTTTCCCAAAGGAGATAATATTTTAACTCTGGGTGAATTCACATTGACTGAAACCACTGAAAATCGCTCTTGTTCCATAGGATTATATATCAAAAGGTATCTGCAAAAACATATTTGCCGAATTATCTTTTTGCAAACAAGCTTCCTCCTTCAGGTTTAACATTATTGCACATAAATTTTACATACAGAGTGCTAAAACAATGATAGAACAACAGGTACATAGCACAACAAATAAAAATGTAAAACATAACCAGGAAACAATGGATATTTAACATCAATTCTTGGCAGATCTTCTTTTCTTATTGCTATTATTTTTCCAAGCAATTTTGAAAATATCTTACAATAAAAATACATGAATTTGTCATCTCAACTACTAAAGAATTGCTATTAACAGTTGCAAGCACAGTTGAGATATTAAAGGGCATATTAAATGTACTTTTCAGGCTGAACTATTAAATTCTTATCCACAATTGCTCTCCCTTTAACATAATTTAGAAACAATGAAGGAATAAACAATAAAGGAAAACCTGCTGTACATACATATATCTGATATATATTTGTTAAAGCAACCAGTTTCTCTCTGCTATAAGAGAAAGTTAAAAATTATTTAAGTTATAATTTATCAAAATTCGCTATGGCAACTGTCTACATATACATTGAAATGTTTTTATTAGGTACATATGGAATAACTAATTTTTATGTGATCTTATGGCTGTTCTTCCACTTGATCACAGATTATGTTACTAACCAAAAGAATGAGCCCTGAAACTGAATAGAGCAACTTTATTATCCTACATAATTTTTTTTTTTTTTCATTACAGGCTTGTATATTTTAAGGTATAGAAAAATAAAGTGATACCAGAACATCTGTCCCTCATACATCTGTCGGACTATCATTGTAGTTCTTGTCTTTTTATTGCCAAGCTCAAAGAATATACTATTATCAACTGTTCCCTGAAGTTTCCCTCTGTTCATTTCATCCTTTAAAAAAATTGTTGTTAACAATGAAAAATGTTCTTGCCAAAATTTCTCACAACTTCTTAGATACACAATAGAACGAATATTCTATCTTCAACCTCCTTGACCCTTCCCACCGTAAAACAGTTTACTTCTTCATCTTTCATCAGTTTCCATGATATTCACTTCTCACTTATCAAATCACTCCTTCAGCATTTCTTCTAAGTAGCTTCTCCTCATTCTCTGCTCCATTTTCTATGCAGATTCCTCAGGGTTTTGTCAGTGGTTTTCTTCCTTTTTATTTCATGTCTTAACTTTCTAATTCAGCTAGCACCTTCACAGATCAAACCACTTCATCTAGAATGGTCTGTTTCCACCCAAACCAGAAATCTCATTCTGTATCTTAGGTCTTTAACTTGAACATCACCTATAGCTTTGAATCCCTTTCCATAACCTCACATTCTGACTGTAAGGTTTCCAGGTTTCTTAACCATACATTTAGATGTTCTGCGCTCCATTATTCACTAGACTAGCACTACATACAGTACAACTAAGGTTCTGCTAACACGTTACTTACATCGCTGAACCCTTTAATCTTTTCTCTTTTCCAACATTATCTTTAAACAAACTGAGGGTAGCCCGCCTCTATACATGAGCCAGAGGAGAGCAAGATCTCTCTGGCACCATGAAGTCTGGCAGGCAGTGGACAAAACTGCTGAGATAACACTTTAGAAATAATGAAACTGCAAAATTTCAGGGCAGAGAGGCAGCAGCACACTGTTTATAGAGTTAATAAGGGAGTACGAATTTAACTCATTCTGAGAGAGAGGACTTCTACACAATTTCAGTGTAAAGTCAAAGATGATTAATCCACCTCTAAACTATGAATGCAATACAGACATAAAAGGAAAATTCTTCGTCTTTCTCCATACTGCTGAAAAAATCTCACCTACCCTCTTTCCATCCTGCCCTTTGATTTTTTTGAAACACTACTCTAATTTTAACAAATCCAGTTTTGCTCTACAGACACTCAAAATCCTTATGAACACTAACCACACTACAATTTTCCCCTTATCTTTTCATTGGGTCCCTCTTTTTTTTCTGCAGCAAACTTAGGCTATTCATCTTCAATTTCATAGCACTTCACTACTACCCTATTACCTCACAATCAGTAGCAAAGGTCAACTCCAACTACTCATTAATTGAATAAACTAAAATCACATGCTATATTAGCTTTTTCTATCAATGACCTTCAGATCATCTGCCATACATAGAATGAGCTTCCCATAAAAAAATATTTTCTTTTTAACACCTTAGATGAAGATTCCTGTGCTGAAGTATTGTTAAATCACAACATCTGTGCTTAACAACTATCTTCCTCCCATATTTGTGCATCTAACTCTGGTCTGTTGCCTTCTACCATAACTGAAAGTGCTTTGGGATTCTCTATTTTGCCTTATTTTGTGTTGAAGACTCCTAGATTATGCGACAACACAACAGTTAACTGTAGCCTGGGCCAGCTTTCAGAGTCTTTAAGAACTTGTGCAAGACTTTGTGAAAGCCTCCCCTAGACTTGGGTACATCATTTAACACTTCTGCTTAACTGAAGTTGTCTTCTTTTTGGATAAGATTTTAATTTACATGTTAACGTAATTTTTTTATAACAGTCGTGCAATCAAAACCAAACTAAACCAACACTGCTCTCAGTTCCTTAAAAAGTAGGATGACAAAAAAAAAAAATAGTGAAATACTTTAAGAACTCCTCATATACTGTGAAAGAATGTAAGAACTGTGCCAAAAACAATACGGATCTAAGACATGATCCAACACCAAAGCTCAGAACAAATCATCATTCTCATCCATCAACAGAACATTACACGAAACGTTTTATTTATTCTTTCTATACAGTGGAATTCCTCAATTCTTATGCCTCCAAGTAAAATGCTAGTTTTCGCTTATGATTCATTTCTAGTAATGCTATATGTGCCAATTAAATTTAAATTATCTTCCAAAGAATATATTAATGTAAAAATATTTCCAGAAACTTTGTTCACCTTCTCACTGATATAAACATGTTTCACAACTTTAATTAGTCACATGACAAATTTACCCATGACAAAAGACCTTAGGAACTGCCATATTATTATATTTCACAAGACTATTTTTGTTATATTGGGAATAAAGAAAGCTTCTGTTGTACCAAGGTACATATGTTTTATACCTTTTTGAATGAATGTATTTAAGTGCATGTAGAGTAATAAGGCAGCCAGATGAGGCTAGTGATGACAGGACAGATTTTCAGAAGTTGAAATGCAAGAATACTACATGCTAGTATTTTGTTTTCAAATTTCATTTCAGCAAGAAGAGTATTTATACTCCGTAAGATATAATCCTTGTGCATATACAAAAGCGCTGACTAATGTAATTAAATCACATTACTTCTGAAGTACCATTCAACTCCCACCCTTAAAAAACATCCCACTATAACTATTTTAAATTCTATATGAAACGAAAGAGCTACACTTTACTTAAGCTGTATCATTACAAAGAATGTCATCCACAAATGAAGAGTACAACTGCTTAATGAATTGTGGTTACATTACACATAAGCAACTTGACAATATTTAAAGGTTTTCTATTCCAGATTTTAAGGCAAGAAAAAGGATAGTACTGTCTTTCAGAACCAGCAAGCAATTATTTTCCTTTTCAGATCGCTGGTCTTTGGCAACAGCACCAAAAAAACTACAAAAGCTCACGTTTTGTCCAAATAAAGAGGGAAGGTTTTTAATAATTACTGGTAAAATTCAGAAGAAAAATTTCACTCAAAATATTTTACTTTAGAAACACCATTAAGGACAAGTGTCAGCCATCATTACTTTCTTTTATTCATGAAATCAAAGAATTCTGAAACTATTTCAATTTAAACTGTAACGAAACAAACAGAAATCATATAAATTTCTACATATAAAACCAGGGCCAGTTTACTCACACAGAGACCATATATTCCATCTGTGCACTGGGAGCAAGAGCAAACTGCTCTCAGCCCCTCAAAAAAATGAGAAACAGGTGGTGCAGGTTTGAGCTCTTAATCCTAAATTGGATGCATCCCTGATGTGAAAATATTTGCAATTTCATAAAAGCAAATCCTGCCACCTGCTTTTCAGACACTTTTGGAAAGGCATACCTTAAATTTTTTTACCCCATACTTTTCTGGTTCTCTGAAATCCAGAACGATTATTTTTTATTCATACAAGCATGATAATTTTCCCTATATAACCTATCATATGGTATTAATAAACTCTTCCATTAGTCACATACATTCAAGCACCACGGAATATTTTGACTAGTCCTTCCTGTAGTTAAGATTTTACTTCCTGTGAAACATTTGCAGCCAGAGCTGAAAAAAGTCAACCTCCATTCTTACTTCAAATACTTTCTTTACTAACATATCAAGAAAACTCGTAAACTGGTATAGCTATATTCACAGGCAAAATGTAAATAAAGTTGATTTAGATCTCTGACAACTTTAGTCCTGGTCTCCTAGAAGAAAGTTATTGCAATTTTTCTTTCTTAAACTGAAAAGTTACAGTATTTCAGACCACTGTTCTTTTTGTTTCACTGATGTACATGAACATATGAGCATACTACATATTGCTACATGGACACATTTACTGGTAACACCTGCAACACAAACACCATTTTCTTTTAAATTTCATTCAATGATGCCTTCACAAGCAAGGCCTTCAACTCTGTGAGAAACCAGAACTCATAACTAGTAAATGTCAGAAGATCATCAGTGAAAGGATTATTCAGGCGACCACCTATTTAAGACACTTGGACTCATGACAGCTTAGGACAACAGCTTTCATTGCTCAGCAGAGAACCTTTATTCAAGCTTGCTTTGAGAACCAATTCCTTCAGGCACTCTAGCTCAGACTGATCAATTTTACTAGAATCTCTCTGACAAACCTTCACAGGCAGATTAGAGCATTTCCTTTTGTAACTCTTCAGAACCAGTTCTCTGGGCACATATGCACAATTTCAATGCAAAGTTACATATACAGCACCTTCGAAGCTGCTTTGTTTCTTTCCCTCTTCTATTACAGAGACTAAGCTAAGAACAGCTAAGTGGTGAAAAAAGTAAAACTGCAAACATGTGCAACGTCCCCTGAAGAAAAGACTTCCGTGATTCTTGCATTGAAGCCCAATAAAACATGTAATAAGACACTTATTTTCCTCATTTTTTTAATACAGAACAAAACTAAAAGTAACTGGATGACAAAAATTACTCGTGTTATTTAAAAAGCTCTCTGCTTGCCTTAGAGGGCCATGGGAAAAAACTTTGAACAAAAACTAACCACAACAATTCCTTTTTCTTAAGCAGAAAAACTCTGCTGTGTATTTACTCAAAACACTAAGTTAAAAAAAAAAAAAGTTCTATCAAGTTACTTCATTCTGTTCAAACCTCTTATGGTCTCTCACGTAACAGTCAAGGCTTCCCAAGTCAAAAGTATGACTAAAGTGACATTTTAAGTACAGGTCCCCTCACACACTTTTTCCATATCTGGCCAAGTTTGCATGCATTTCTGCTACAAATTACTAAGGATGGAAAGAGACTACGAAATAATTGTTCTGAAAATAAACACCCTATAAATGCCACATATATAACTTGAAATGTCCTTTAATAAACATTTTTTTTAAAAAAAATTAGACATTTTGTAATATCTCAAGCCATGTTCTTAATACTCCTTTAGGAACAACACTAATCAAAAGCCAATTGTGCAAGCTCAGGATTCATACACTCTCCTTCACTTTTTCTTAAATTTTCTTAAATTAATGACTTTTTCTACAACTCTTCTTACTAAATTAAGCTTTAGAAACTATGTTTCGCAGCATTTCAAGACACCTTTCAGCCCTATTCAAAATTTATTTAGGAAGAAAGTTAGGTAACAGAGAAAGTTTTGGACAAAGTCATTCAAAATCTCATGCATAAAAATCATGTGATCAATCGAGTTTCTGAAGGTATTCAAGTCTGATTTATGTTTCTTTTAAAGAAAATATGTCTCTGCAATTCTTTTTTAAAATCATCCTCATTTCCCCTCTGCCACATGAATATTTATCTCTGAAATGTAAAAACTTCTCCTGATTTCACCAAAATTACACTTTTCCTAGTACATGTTATTCAAAACACTGAACTCTCAGCCTCTGAGTATCAAAGACATGTCTCACAACTTCCTTTTAATAGTGGCAAACCCTACCAAAAAATAAGAAAACAAAGAATGTGGAAATCAATTTGTCTGTTAATTTTGAGTTAAAAAGTTCATAAGCCCCTGAGGAATTATTTAATGTAGCTTTAAGAGATATGCATGGATACATGTCCAATAATCCAAAAATAATTTTATTCCTAGTTCATATTCAGAAAGGAAGCAAATCCAGTAAAAGCCGTAAGATGGAATAATTCTGCATCAGAGTTTGTTTTTTTTCCAGAACAGAAAATACCCTTCTCTGTCAAGCCATACCAACTGATTTACAGAAATATGATGTTAGGGATGTTTAGAATATTTTGTTTATAAATATAACTGGATACATACACATACATATAGTGGTGGTGCTGGGGGGGGGGGTGGGGTGATAGAGGGAAAATTCAGAATTTTCCAGTATTATGAAATATCTTGACCTTTCAATTCCTATAGAGAACTGATCTCTGTTGCTACTAATAAAAGTAGTTCATAGAATTGTCTAAGTTGCAAGGGACCTTTAAGATTGAGTCCAACCATTAACCTAACACTGCTGAATCCATCACTAAACTATGTCCCCAAGCACCACATCTACATGTCTTTTAAATACCTCCAGGGATGGTGACTCCACCACTTCCCTGGCCAGCCTGTTCCAGTGCTTGATAGCTCTTTCAGTGAAGATATTTTTCCTAATATCTAATCTAAACCTCCTCTGGCACAACTTGGGGCCATTTCCTCTTGTCTTATAACTTGTTACTTGGGAGAAGAGACCAACACCCACCTCACTACAACCTCCTTTCAGGTAGTTATAAAGAGTGACAAGGTTTCCCCTCAGCCTCCTTTTCTCCAGCCTAAACCCCAGTTCCCTCAGCCACTTCTCATAAGACTTGTTGTCTAGACCCCTCACCAGCTTTGTCGCTCTTCTCTGGACACGCTCCAGCACCTCAATGTCTTTCTTGTAGTGAGGGGCCCAAAACTGAACACGGTATTCGAGATGCAGCCACACCAGTGCTAAGTACAGGGGGACGATCACTTCCCCAGTCCTGCTCACCACACTGTTCCTGATACAAGCCAGGATGCTACTGGCCTTCTTGGCCACCTGGGCACACTGCCAGTTAATATTCAGCCAGCTGTCTACCAATACTCCCAGGTCCTTTTCTGCCAGGCGGCTTTCAAGCCTCTCTTCCCCAAGCCTGTAATGCTGCATGGGGTTTTTGTGATCCGAGTGCAGGACCCGGCACTTGGCCTTGTTGAACCTCATACCACTGGCCTCGGCCCATTGATCCAGCCTGTCTACTCTCAAGCAGATCAACACTCCTGCCGAAATTGGTGTTGGCTGCAAATTTACTGAGGGTGCGCTTGATCCCCTCATCCAGGTTGTTGATAAAGATATTAAACAGAACCGGCCCCAGTACTGAGCCCTGGGGAACACCACTTGTGACTGGGCACCAACTGGATTTAACTTCATTCACCCCAACCCTTTGGGCCCAACTATCCACCCAGCAAAGAGTATGTCGTCGAAGCCACAGTCAGCCAGCTTCTCCAGGAGAGTGCTGTGGGAAACAGTATCAAAGGCTTTACTAAAGTCCATGTAAACAACATCCACAGCCTTTCATTCATCCACTAAGCAGGTCACCTTGTCATAGATGGAGATCAGGTTAATCAAGCAGAACCTGCCTTTGATAAGCCCATGCTGACTTGAGCCTGATCACCTGGTTGTCTTGCATGTGCCATGTAATGGCACTCAAGCTGATCTGTTCCATAACCTTCCCTGACACCATCAGACTGACAGGCCTGTGGTTCCCCAGAGCTTCCTTCTAGCCCTTTTGTAGATGGGCCATCACATTTGCTAACCTCCAGTCAACTGGGACCTCCCCCCCAGTTAGCCAGGACTGCCGATAAATGATGGAAAGTGGCTTGGTGAGCACTTCTGCCAGCTCCCTCAGTACCCTTGGGTAGATCCCATCTGGCCCCATAGACTTGCATGTGTTTAAGTGGTGTAGCAGGTCACTTACCATTTCCCCTTGGACTAAGACTTGGAGTCCCCTTCCCTGGAGATTTTCAAGACCCGCCCAGATGCAGTCCTCCTGAGTAATGTGCTCTAGGCAATCCTGCTTTAGCAGGGGAGTTGGACTGGATGATCTCTAGAGGTCCCTTCCAACTCTGATAATTCTGTGATTCTGTGATTCTGTGAAGCAGGCATCATTCTGCTAACCGTACCTGTGTTCCAGCTCAGGGGGCTGGGTGCACCGAGAACAACTGGTCCTACTACTAAAGACTGAGGCAAAGAAGGCATTAAGTACCTCAGCCTTTTCCTCAGACTTTGTCACTATGTTTCCGCGCCTGTCTAATAAAGTATGGAGATTATCCTTAGTCCTCCTTTTATTGCTAATGTATTTATAGAAAAATTTGTTATTGTCCTTAACAGCAGAAACCAGATTAAGTTCTAGTTGGGCTTTGGCCCAACTATTATTCTACTCAACAATTCTCACCTCATCAGAAAGCTACCTACTCACAGTAAAAAAAAAAAAAATCAAAATAAATGTATTAGTCTGCGAACTTTTAATGTGTTCAATTCAATTTTATTGTGTTCAGTTCGAATACCCAGGACTCATACAGCTCTTACAGAAACACTCCTTTTACAGCAGATCTGCCAAGTGCCAAAATAATGCTTGTCAGAGAAAAAAAAACTTTTTATCCTAAACAGGAAATTCTTTTTGCCTGTATGAAAAACTGAGTATAAATTGCTGTACTTGTGCATGAGGTACAGCAGTTGTAAGCAAAGCTGTTCTCTCATTAGAGCAACTAGTTCTCATACAAACATCAGGTAACATGGAAGGTCTTGTATGCCTTAAACCAGTCCACTTTTCTCATTTATTCCAGTTGGTCAAATAAAAGACAGTCTATACCAAATAGACTAGCCTATAGCCTTAGGCCACGCTTGGTACTGCAAAATATGCTGTTTTGCTATGACTCTCAAGACTAAATTCAAGAGACAAAAGAGACAAAAGGCAAATCTATATATTAAAGAAAACCCAGTAGACTAGAAGGTTGCTGTAGTTTGACCTCTCATTCAGAAGGAGAATGCAGTAGGATAAGCTTTGACAAATGCTTCAATCACTATTCTTGAAAACATCCAAAATAGTTTATACTGTTCTGCAGCTCAAGCACCCATTTTGCTAAAATAAAATTAAATTTCTATTTTACATTAAACACCGTCTTCCAATTATGTCTTCCTTTTTTCCACTGCAAGTATAATACAACTGATTCTCTTTGTAACAAACCTGTATTTAATGTTCCTCATTATCAGCCTTTTCAAACTAAACAGATGATACTCTTTCAACATCTCTTTGATTGCTTCCTTCAACTTCGTACTCTTGTTTTCCTGTTAAGCCGTCTCAAAGCCTAATCCCTCGCAGTATGTTTTCTAAAACTATATACCATACTTTTGATGAAGCCTTCATCGCTCTGAGTATAGCACACTGTTTCAGCTGTATTTTAGACAGTACTTTCATTTAAATAATCCAAAACAAAAATTGCCTCTCACACCATGCAAGTAACTCTCTCAATCTGATCTTCCGTAATGCCTAGTCTTTTTCTGCTTCACTAATGTCTATTTGATTAGTCCGCACATTATTTTTCTATGAGGTACGTATTTGCCTGCTTCATTTCATTCTTTGACTATGAACATTGGCTCCAGTTTACTAAGATAGTTTTAAATTCTAATCTTATATAGTGTGTTCCCAAAATGACTTCATATTTTATAATCCATTTACATTCTGATACACAACGGATACAAATAGAAAACAATTTGTGATTTTATGATCTGAACTAAAGAATTGGTTTTGGCCTCACTTTGCACAAAACTCGCCACCCTTCTCAGATGGTTACCCAAGGATAGAAGTTGAATAGCATGTGATATCCAACATTTAGCAATGGACATTTAAGTAATAGCTAGGCAACCACCAAGTCTGTCTATTAACCAAGTGAAGGTAGGACTGGCAAAAATTCATTTACAATAAACTGACTAGAAATTTAATGAAATTGTGGAATTAAAACATGATGCCAAGTCTGCTTTTTTGCTTTCTAGTTTTAAAGAAAGGGGATAAGATCTACTTCAATATTCCTGTTTGGGTTAGTGGCTTTTTTTAAAATTTAATCTGCACATTATGAGAATGAACTTTCAGAAAAAGCTATAACAATTTAAGCTCAGAGCCATACGAAACTACAGCAAGAGTGTGCTTTAAACTGCACCAATACACCTAATCATATTATAAAACTTAGTTTCAATAATTGCTACACCTTTAATGTACACTTCCTCTGAGATACAGTAGGTGCTGAAACTGTTAGCATTCATAACTATACAATCCTAAAAATTTAATTAAATTGAAAAGTCCTTTGTGAGAAAAACCTTATGCTTACAGAGCTGCTGTCTCAGATAGACCATCAGAAGTAAACATGAAATTTGGGGCAGTGGGAGTATGGGTGGTTTAATAAAAACTCAAGTTAAGCAAACAGTTCTCCTCTATGTAGTTAGAGAAAAGCAAGTTCTCCCTAAAAGGAGATTCCGATACCTTCCCAAGGGGCTTTTCATTGACTGGATAAAGTCTAAGGAGATTTTCCAGCTTACTTAACTGGGTAAGGTAAATAACACTAATATGGTCCTCCACATCACATCTAGCTAAGCTTCTTATAAATTTAAGAATCCCAATTTGGGACTATCAATACTGTCACAGATGTAACAAAAAAAAAAAAAAAGAGCAATTTACATCTAATCAGCAATTCTTATAAACAAATTAAACTGTTTATTATAGAGTAGAATATTAATCTTGAACCTATATAATCAAATATTATAATATATGAACAAATATTAATATTTTTGCCTCTTCTTAAATAAGACTTCTTTTCCAGTTTATAAAAAAAATCCTGCAGAAGAATTAGCAGGAATCAAATCTCAACTTGAAACTACAAGCACACAATATAAATCTGTGTTGCTCTCATAAGGTATAAAAACCAAGGTGGAAACAGAATCTGTTGTCCACAAATCAGTTTTTCTTATAAAATCAAACTGGTGACATCAAGAAATAAAAAAAGAGATAGTATCAATAAATCAGTAAACTTACAAGAATTCAACAGTGTTTACTAACACAAAATAGAATTATGTTATGATTATAACAGCATTTGAAGAGGAAGTTAAATGCATAGTTTAGAAACAGAGCTATAATGTTAAAATTACACATTTTTTCTAAAAGCAGTAATGTCTGACAGTTCTGATTAACATAAAAATAATTAAAACCAATTATACTGTCCTTAAAAAAAAAGTTCCATTATCTTAGCTTGACATTTCAGAATTCTGAATCACTCCAGGAATGCCCTTCCTAATGACAAACCCAAAGTCAACCTTTAGATTCATTTATAAAAGTGAGAGAACTCACACAAGCACATTCCTATCAATTCACTTTTTATAGCTCTATAGATATATCTTTATAATAGCCATTACTCATGCAAAAGGCAGAGAATTAGGCAGACAACAGGCACATCATTCAATCCCTCTGCTCTCACAGGAAACAGGACCTTTGTGTGGCTTTCTTAAGAACAAACCATGGAACACCCTCAAGAAAACATCATTCACGATAAACACAGACAACAGCACAGCAAGAACTATAATTTTGAGAACACAAAAAACCAACACCAACCTAAGACAAGACTTTCAAAATGTTATGTACCTACTACATATGCCAGATACACATACTTCCTGTGATTTGGATGGATTGTAGTGGCACACATATCCTGATTTGGAGCACATAACTACTCTCCAATTAAGGATAAAAGGATTAAGTCCAAAGGCACTATTTTAAATTTTTCTTTTACCACAAAGTTGTGAGGTGTTCTGAAGTCCAAGATGGGCTTGAAGCCCCCTGACTTTTTCAGGATCAGGAAGTACCTTCACTAAAATCCTTTCCTTGTTCCTCTTGTAGTGCAGGCTTTATAAATCTGCATTTAGAAGGGAAAAAAAACCTGGTTCAGAAGAGCAGAAAGACTTTAAGTATGCCATATCACTTCAGTCTGTGCCTTGAGAGCCTTGGACTAACTACAGTATTGCCTCAAAGCAACTCCAGTAAAAAGGCTGAAGGGGCCAGTGCCTGGAAAAAAAAAAGAAATAATATACAAATATACTAACATACTGAAAATGTGTATCTTCTACTTCCAAAACTGCTTCAACAAGTACATGCATACAATGCAGATCTTTGAGTTATATTCAGTTCTTTACTAGCATATTCCTTCGTAATGATCACTTTTTTTTTTAAAAAAACAAACTGGTTTTTTTTCCTCCCCCCAAAGTATATTTAGTTAATCTATTCTTTCTGCATTTCATATAACACTTCCATTATAAACAGTGTTTTCAGAGGAACCCAGAGATTTCTTGTAAAGCCTAACTGTGGGATATTTCATTTTAATGTTTTAATTTTTTATAGCACCTGAAACATCAAACACCTTCACAATTTGATTGCATTGGTACTGCAAACCCCAACAAAAACTGTGCATTAAACCGAAGATCCTAAATTTGTGCAGTTTTGAGAAACCACAAATATTCTACAAAAGCTATTTAGCTCATTTAATTTTGCAAAGACAAAAATATTTAGAACTGACCATCATTTGTTTATCAATAAGACAGACTAAAAACTGAAAAAAGTTTGATTTAGAAGAATTTTTATGCACTGGAAAAGTAAATATCAAAAGTTTGAAATTTAAGAACTTTTAGAACAACTTGAATTCAGAAGCATAACAGTCAAAACTGAGTTTTGAAAAATAAAAATTAATGCCACAGAAAGCTTTGGAGTATAATTAACTGCAAATCAAAGCTGCTTTTGTCTTCTTAATAATGAAAACTTATAATAACTAAAAAAATTAACCACAGTTCAGTTTTAAAGAGCTATCCCTTACATCAAAACAGACAATCATCCCTTAGCTTATTTGTTGTTTTGTTTTTAGAGTTCCCAGATAAACTTTCAGTGAAATGTCAACTGCCAGTGTAAGGAGTCAGTTCTGAGATAAGCCTGCATGTAGTGTAATTAACACAAAAAGTAGAAAACTTGCATAGAAAAATCGAAATCTCTGAAAAATTGCTGTGACTTTACAGAAAAGAGTGGGAATTAGAAGATCAAGGCACTGTGAATTCTTCCATGTCCCTCACTTCCTCTACCATTAGACATTGTCAATGCCAATTTTGCCAGTTTTGGTCAGAAAGATATTCACACAGCTACTTCCACCTATAAACCACAATTAATATATCCTGGGTTTGGTTTTGTTCATTTTGAAGTCACCACTTTTGCAAGAATGACTTTTACGGAAATACCTATTTCAGGTTCACATTAACTGATGTTTCAGGATTCAGATGCCTGAGTTACCCTGTGTCAGCCAAGCATTTCATTGCCTTTGCAACAACTCCTCCATAATGAAAATCAAGACAGAAAGTGCTTTTTAAATACCCATTCAATTTAGTCAAAATGACCTTGAGTTTACAGAACATGTTCATGGCAGGTACAGGCCACCTGAAATCTAGTAAACTGATCAAGCAGCTGAATACTGACATTAACACTTTAAAAGTAACTTTTGAAAAATCATTAGGCTGTATTCAGCCTAAGCAGACAGGGTATTGGAAACTAAAAGTGCAGTTCTTCACATATAATTTCAAAGGGTTTTCTAATTTTTTAACTACTTGCACTACTGTGCTGAGAATACAAGTGTTGTTGTTTCATAATACAAGAAGTGTTGTTTCATAACAGAAGAGTCGTCTTAAGGCTTGATTGAATGAATGATTATTCAACCTGTCCACCTACCTCAAAGTTACTAATACAGAGGTTTCACTTTAACAAAAACATAACAAGGTTGTGCATATAGTTATTAGTATTTCATTCAATAAAAAAACCCTAAAATTATTGATTTGGTTTTGGTCCATCCCTGCCCGGGGGAACAAGTGTGCTTATTAACAATGTATGAACTGCCACAAATATTTTTGGCCTTATTTTAAATGTTACTTTATTCTTTTTTGTTTTCTTTAAACGTTTTTCTCCTCATTGACAATTGAAAATACCCTTGTTTCAACTGTCTTTTTTTAAACTGTTTCAGTATATAACTAGAAATACATATTCCTCAGAACTCACGCAAGCATAAAAGGTAATAAAAATGTATATTATTAAAATGTCAAATGCTGTCAGAACATCCTCTCTTTGTAACTACTTTGGACATCTGTATAGATTGATTGTCCCAACATGGGCAACAGTTGAAAAAAAAAAAACAACAAAAAACCCATCATCAAACTTAAAGTTGCCAAATGAGAATATTAAAACATTAGCCCAATTCAGTCACCTTCTAAACTCAAAAAGATACAGTTCCTTTGCTGTGAAGCTTTAATCAATTGCTTCACATCATCAGGACAGCTTTCCCTTTTGGCATATCACACCAACAAAGTTTCCTTCTCAGGCAAGTAATCCTTGTTGTCATCTTACAACCAAATACAGTAACATACACACTGCTCTGCCAACTATTTTTGACCTTTGTACATTATTCTTTATCACACATTAAACTTAATAACACAGCTTTAATTTCTACATTACAGTGCTGTGTTGAGAAAACAGTGGGGTACAGCTGTAAAGTGAATTTTTGAAAAGGTACCCAACTTGCAAAATGCTAAAGGTAAATCAGCATTTTCTTTCTCAGAAAATATCACAAATTTTGGACCTAACAGAATGAATACAACTTGTGCCAAAACTTTGTTGCTAATTACAACCTTATGCCAAAACCTGCTCACACATATTGAAGAAAGGATAATAGCCCAGATTATTTTGTATCATCTATTTGGAAAAATGAAACTTTCTTTTATAAGGTGGATGTCACTAAACTGCTTGGCGCTTTGGCAGATCTTTGACGAAATCATTGATTACAGTGTATCCTACTCAGAATTAATCCCCTAGGCAATCTTAATATTTCAACCAATGGAAAATGTGTCTGTTAAGCTATTAAACTAGCCTGATAAGAAGGATATAATAGCATTCCTCTATGATTAGCTGACAAAAGTAGTTTGTGGGCAAATTATAAGTATAGTTGGATTGCACTAAAAATAATCCTAAATCAATGATTTTTAAAAATCTTTCAATATCATAGTATCTTCAGTTCAGATGGGATGCCTTACACCATGCTTGTCGAGCGCAATGGAGTTCAGTCCTGAAACTCCCCAGACAGGTACATTAAGGTTCAGAAGTGGAAAAAGAAAAGGGGGGTGCGTGGGGGGAAGGTTGTGTGTCTCATTCACCCCTAGGTTCATCACATTGTGCCAAACAACACTACTACAAAATCCAAGTTGGTACAGACAGCCAATTCAGTTATTTTATCATGCATCACATTCCCCTGCAACACTGTCTTCAGGAAACACTGTAGATAGAATTAGCTAGGAAATCTTGACAATAATATTGTCAACAAAGGATATGTTGACATCTTCATCAACAGCTGACAGCTTAAACTGGATGGCACGAGGTTCAAACCCCATCCCCCTCCAAGTCCAGAGAGTGCAAGTCTTTTGCCATTTGGGAAGTATGACCTCTGCTAGACTACTCCCAAGAAGCAATGATTATATCAAAGGACAGAGCTCTCAAAGAAGCATGATGCAGCATCCAATTTATCACCACAATCATGGGCTTTGTCTCCAAGACACGCTGTAATAATTGTTAATTTCAGAAGACACCAAAAGTAGTTTCATATCTAGCTGGATATTACCTTGTGAAAGCTTTGTTTTTCAGCTGGAAGTCACATTTTTTTTTAAAAAGCATGCAACTCTGTTTATCAGTTAAAAACGGTTTAGTGTAATTAAACACGCCATAACTTCAGTACTCAAAAGCCTGATCATAAGACCACTAAGTTGTTCTAAGGTGGCAGAATCACAGTCAGATTTAAAATACTCTACATACCCATTTTGTTGAAATTAACACATTAATTTTTTTACAAAGCTACGGATTCATAACAAGATGGCAACAGAGCACTATGGAGAAGAATGCATGGGAGGGGAGGAACAATACCAACTGACTACAACTTTCACGAGCAATGAAGAGAACAACTTAACATCAAAAAGGAAGGCTGGATGAGAGGAAAAAGCATACTAGAACTCCTTTCGTGTTGAAAAGTAGTTTAGATTTGAAATTCAGTATCAACTCAGTAAAATAAGTAAAAAATAGGAAAATGATTGCGTAATTAATCGGATGAAAAAAAACCCAATATTATCTTACAAGCTTCCCATCAGTAGTGTTCCTCTAAATCCTCTAAACCAAACTTTTATAAGGATAATCAATTTAAAACATAGATATTTTTAAAAATCTTGACATGGAAATGCAAAACTACAAAAAGCTAAATATTCAGCCAATTAAAGAAAACTCACACCTTACCAGTTACATTGACTTAACTTCTATCCTATGTAATGGTATATTAGAACACATTAACAGAAAGAAATCTAGAGATTTCATGCTCTAGACATGAATAATAAAGACTATTATGAATAGAGGATAACCAAGTAATAAAGTTTTGAAGTTAATCAGCATTTTCAATCTGCTAATGCCTCAAAATTTTAAATCAAAAATCTATTTCTGTCTTAGAACCTTCAAACTCTGGCGTTTAAGCACCGTAATCCTTAATGATAAATCTATCAAGTTGAGTTTAAGATTCTGCTGAAATTAACGTTTCACATCTTTACTGGTTACCTAAAAAACTCAGATGCATAGTCATAATATTCACATACTCAATTTAAGCAAAAATTACTGTCTCAGCTTACATACCACTTTTCACAGTGATAATAACGTTACTGGAGTTTCAACTACAAACGGAGATGAAGTTAAAAGCCTAGAAATACTAAGCTCATTCTTATAAGAGAAAATAATTGAACATACAGATACTCACATGAAAATTTTAACAAGGAAGGAAACATGAAGTAGTGTGCACTTAAGCATTGCTTTGAAAGTGTTTCCAAACAGGAAGTCATTACAAAAAAAACAGGTTTTCAGGAAGCAATATCAATACTCCCTTGTAATCTTTCTCCTCCACTTCTCCCTCACATTTTTTCCCCTTTAGTCTATCTCCCATAATTCTGATTACATAGTCTTTGGAACATGAACTGCATCTTATATGACTGTAAGGTATCTTCACAATATCAGATAAGTTAAAATTATCAATTATCTACCAATGTTATCTTCTTAGTAAGTTAAGGGAAGTTTAGAGAACAGCAGCAAAAGCCTGCTAGGATAATATTAGTTTTAAAATAAAAAAAATCGTAACTTGTGTATCTACTTAATGTACAACAACTAAGAGGGAAAAAAAACCACCTGCAAACACCTGAAATGCATAAACACCAAAAAGGGAAACACTTACTTAGCATACTATGCAGAGAGATAAGTGGAACAGCATATGCAAACTAAAGGCATATCAAGGGACGCAAGGGGCCTGGGGGAAATTTCAACAGCTAACCTAGGCAAGGAAAGCAAAAACATTACAACTATCCTCAAATGGCAAAGAAAGTCTACATTATAACTTGCCTCCAGCCAAGTGTTTATGTACAATATATAAAATCCTGTCCCAGTGAGGATATCTGAGGGAGTATTTTGAAAAAGTTAAAAGATTTTAGTTAAATAAATAGCTAGGCACCTGAGTTTTTGACTATTATGGACAATCTTAAGATAACTGACTGGAAAAGGGGAAACATAAACGCCATTTTTAAAAAGAGGAAAAAAGAAGACCCGGGGAACTACAGGCCAGTCAGTCTCACCTCTGTGCCCAGCAAGATCATGGAGCAGATCCCTCTGGAAACTGCTAAGGCACATGGAAAATAAGGAGGTGATTGGTGACAGCCAACATGGCTTCACCAAGGGTGAATCATGCCTGAAAAATCTGGTGACCTTCTATGACGGCTTTACACCTTTGATGGCTAAGGGGAGGTCAAGAGATGTCATCTACCTGGACTTGTGCAAAGCATCTGACAGCACTCCACATGACATCCTGGTCTCTAAATTGGAGAGACATCGATTTGATCAATGGACCATTCAGTGGATAAGAAACGGGCTGGATGGTACACTCAAAGAGTTGTGGTCTATGGCTCCATGTCCAAAAGGCAAGCAGTGACAAGTGGTGTTCCTCAGGGGACGGTATTGGCACCGGTGCTGTTTAACATCTTTGTTGGCGACATGGATGTTGGGATGGAGCAAGTTTGCCAACAACACCAAGCTGCTTGGAACAGTCGACACACTGGAGGGAAGGGATGCCATCCAGAGGGACCTGGACAGGCTGGAGAGATGGACCTATGCAAAACTCATGAAGTTCAACAAGGCTGAGTGCAAGGTCCTGCATGTGGGTTGGGGAAATCTCAAATATAAATACAGGCTGGGCAGGGAATGGATTGAGAGCAGCCCTGAGGAGAAGGACTTGGGGGTGTTGGTGGATAAACAGCTGTACATGAGCCGGCAATGTGCGCTCACAGCCCAGAAGGCCAACCATATCCTGGGCTGCATCAAAAGAAGCATGACCAGCAGGTGAAGGGAGGTGATTCTGACCCTCTACTCCGCTTTCGTGAGACCCCACCTGGAATACTGTGTCCAGCTCTGGAGATGCCAACATAAGAAGGACATGGACCTGTTGGAGCAGGCCCAGAGGAGGACCACAAAGATGATCCAAGGGCTGGAGCACCTCTCCTATGAAGACAGGCTCAGAGAGTTGAGGTTTAGTCTGGAGAAGAGACAACTCTGGGGAGACCTTATAGCAGCCTTCCAGTATCTCAAGGTCACCTACAAGAAGGCTGGAGAGGGACTTTTTACAAGGGCATACAGGGATCAAACAAGTGGTAATGGCTTTAAACTGGAAGAGGGTAGATTTAAAATGGATATTAGGAAAAAAAAATTTCACAATGAGGGTTGTGAGACACTGGAACAGGTTGCCAAGGGAAGTTGTGGAGGCTGTATCCCTGGAGGTGTTCAAGTCCACGTCGGATGGGGCTTTGAGCAACTTGGTCCAGTGGGAGATGTCCTTGCCCATAGCAGGGGGGTTGGAAGTTGATGATCTTTAAGGTCCCTTCCGACCTAAACCATTCTATGATTCTATGACAATCTGTTAGAACCTATCTAGCACACCAATAAGAGAATAAAACACCTAACTTAGAAAAAAATAGTATGTATGTCTACATGACTGCTCGAGAGACAAGCATCTATTAAAACTGCATATACACACACGTTATATACATTTAACTTTAGAGGACAGACGACAGCTTCCCTGAAAAGCTTGTAAGGACCAAACTTCAGTCATTGTTTCAAGGAATCTGATTTAAATTTTTGAACAGTAGTAGTTAGTCTGCTGAATAGTTTTACACTGTCATGAATTAGGCAAATAAGTTTTATTAGTTTGCCACTTACTAGAACTAGAGAAATTAAATACTAACATCAGCAAAAATAGCATCCACTACTTCTTAAATAAATCTTAAATCTTCTTTTCTATAAGCAAAAACCTTGAATTACTTCATTTACACATGTAGCATTCTTATATCCATCCGTATTATTCACTTTATTTGGATTAGTCAACTTTTAATGAATGTTCAAGTTATTTCATGTTGGATACAGAATGTTCACGGGGAGACCAGGATGACAGTTTCTACTGAATAATCTGGAACTATATATAAAGAAGTAAATCCTCTTAATACAATCGAAAGTTGGAGTTAAAACAAAATAGAGGCATATTTTTTTTCTACTTGAATTCTAAAGACAATCGAACGTTTTTATATTGTGATTTTTAGGCCTTATAAAAACCTAAGGCTTAGCTCACAGTGTTAACTGAGCCAGCTGTAATTATGTTTAATCAGCATTTTTTACTGCTGCTCTCAAGCACAATTTACTAAGGATTATAATGCTCTAAAAGCACATAGTAAACAGACTACTTTACTTGCTGCAGCTGAATTGGTGATATGTGAGAAACTGCTATAGTTTTAAAGTACTTTGTCCTCTTTCAACTGGACATAATAGTATTAACATAATATGCCAGACTACCTTTTTGATTTTTATTCTTTAAAAAAATTTACCTTTATTTTGAGTGAAAGTTAAAAAAAATGAAAGTGAAAACCACACGCACTGCTAAAAGAATCTCAGACACTAATACATAAATTATTTACCTTGGTTGTGATGTCAGCTTTATAACTGTCTTGCGTGGCAAAGAATCTTGGGAAGACTGAACATCATCCTACAAGAGAACATCTTTGAATTTGTTTTTGAATACATTTAAATAGGTAATATATGAGCTTTGTCTACTATATGAACTTTATGAAATACAAAAACCATACTAGCCATACCATAAACAGAAGCCTGTTTTAGCACGTTACACAGGACAATGAACCATAAAAATTTATAAACCAAGTACTTCAGAATGACAAAAGAAAAAGGATCACTTTGACCAATTCGTTGAGAAACCTTTCTTTTCACTAAATGTCTCTTTTTAGATACTATTACCAAATTGTCACCCCATGTTTTCATCTTTTGCATACAAGACATCACAATCACCAACTTCTTTGAAGTTTTGCATATACTTGTGATGTATTTTTATTAACTTTGTCCTGCTATAAATTTACTCTCTGAAACCCTACACTCCTATATATTTATCACAAGGATTTAGAGTTTAGTCTTCTGACAGATCTTGTTGTTACCTTATATTGTACATAAAAAAGATTTTTAAAAACATAATTTGGGGTATGTGTATGATTTTCGTGTGATATAAACTACTTCAGGAATTGTTTCACAATATTGATGAATTCTTATTTTTCACTAGTTTCTCTCTTTTCTTAAATACAGTATGTCCCAGGGCTCACTTCCAGTGAGAAAAGGTAGTGACAAGCCATTGCTGTCACTATTGCGTTAGTCTTTAAGTAAGAGAACAGCCAAGATGTTGATGTACTGTTAGATTCCTATTGGTTCATACAAAGGCAATGACTCAAGTGCAAAGCTCCCAGTTCCTCAGAGTACTCCAAAACACCCTCAAAATTTTTTGCCACTTACATTAAAGTTTTCTTTCTGCACTCAAAGAAGTAAAACTAATATACAGGAATGGTGTAATGGTTGCATAGCTTTACTTCTATAGGTTGGATCTCATCCTATTGGTTCGAACATTCAGGGATCTCTACGTTTCTTTTGTTTTTCAGTGTATTGTCTTCCAAGCAATTTAGGTTTTGTTTGTTTACTGATGTAGAGTCTGAAAACTTACACATGATGTACAAAGTATTCAGCTATGAGCCAAGAAAACCATGATGCTTTTGTGTGTAACTAATAATTAAGAATAGCAGAAACACAGTGCAAACAGTGTCATTCTGGAATCCTTCCATCCTGTCTCATGAGCAATTTCCAGTTTTCTGGCTTCAACAAGGGCAATTTTCCCATGTTGTACCTACTACCTACTGGAATGCTGCTCCAGCCTCTTGCTCTGTGTTTTTGACCATGTGGTTTTTTCCTTCTTACCCCTCAAAGACAAATGAACACTGTAAGATCGAAAGCAGCTATTGTCTTTCTCAACTCTCTCAGCATTCATTCCGAACACCCATCTCTGAGCAATTCCTGATGTCAGCTTCCATCGGCCACCAAAATACCATGACAGTATTTCAGACCAAGTGCCTCTGAACCTTCTACTTGCTCAAGGTTTGCAAAAGGTTTTTTGTAAATAGCCTGATGTTCTCCCATTGGCATTCCACAAATCCTACATTAAAAACATTTTGTTGTGGTAACCAAATTACTGTGGGAATATTAGTTTTATGACATGCTGCAGTTACTGTATAACATACAGATAAATCATAATCTACTTCTGTGATCACCTTTTTTTCTGTTTTATATCAATATAATAAATGCATTGAAATAAGAACTTTCTTTTTCATTTCTGCTTTAACAGTAGTAATAATAGTGGATTTGACCTAACATGCTCCTAGGCAATATACAATTTAAACAGCAATTAGTACTTCTACAATCCAGTGCTATTAATAAAAAAAAAAAAAAAAAAAAACCAACATAAAAAAAAACATTAAAAAAGCAGGAACAATGTAAGTTTAGCAAAATCTAACATCATAACAATCTCCAGTATAATTCAGAGCAAAAGTGAAAACTTCATTCCATGAACAACTTCAAAAGATTCTTACTTTATGAAGATGCATTCTTTTTGTTAGCCTTTCCAACCAGGAGAAAAACGACATATTTGTGGCACACACTCACATAGCACACATCCACAGGCACATATATGCAGCATGCACAGACGTATTAGTTTCAAAGTCATAAAATGGATAAGAACTGTTTTAAATTCTATTGTTTTTTTAATATATGTGACTGGAAGAGTAATTCAAAGTATGACACAGCTGGCATATCTCAGCCAGCAGGATATATGTCATGTTAGTTACGTCAGAAGTATAAGGTAATCATATAATAAAGATTGTCTTAATCATGCTATGTTTACGCACAACGAAATCAAAGCATCTCATTTGCCCTCTATTCCAGGTGTATGGACTCAGGTAGACTTCCTAAGACTACCTAGCTATGACAGCAGAGACCTTTTGTTCAGAAAGTGAGGAAACTAAAAATTTTGAAAGCGTACAATATTAGCGAATGTATTTCTTCAAGGTGCTCTTCACTGTAAAATGGGTCTCAAAATGATATATGGGGATTTGTTGCTGACTTCATCATCGGTAGACTCCTGTTTCAAATAATCTAGCTAAGGAAAAAAAGCACAAGGTTTTGTCTAGACTTGGTCTTGCAAATTCAGCTTAGGCTTATTTCAGGATGGAAATTTCCTCTTCCTATATTTGCTAAGTAATAAGGCAAAGTCAAATTACAGGACTGCATACCATTCTATATTCATTTATATGCATGTCACTGAAGTCACAAACGTATTTATGCCCACAAGAAAATTAGAACATGTGGTTTTACTATGTGATTCATGAAGTGGAACAAAATAAGCCCGTTTACTTCAGATGTGTGGGTTCTTTTCAGCATTAACAGCTGAAGTTTTCACTTTTTACTTTCCAGTATCTTCAATTAATATGAAGAATGATGAGTAGCAAATTTTGAGCAGGTATTGGCAGCAAATTTCTTTCTGACTTTTCACAGGCCACTTAACTGTATTGAAAATATATAGTTCACATTTTATTTTTGGAGAAAATCAAGAAAGATAGCTCACCATCTTCAGGAATGGAGCTGATGTGTCATAATTATAAGCACCTTTATCCTTTAGAATAAGAATATGAGCAGAGTCAATTAGCACTTTCTTCAAGTTCATTATTGAATGGAAAAGCCTGTTAAAAATTTTAAAGTCTTAGTTAGTTTTCAGTTGTTTTAATTCAATGTGGTAACATCAAAATTTAAAAACATTAAAGAACTCCAAACTATGAGTTACAGAAAAATAAATGTAATTTTTAGTATCATCATAGCATGAAATTAAAACCAGCTAGTTGCAATGGGTGACCAGACTGCAAAATGCAGATATATTCTTAATTTCTTTATATTCCTACCTTGCATACTGAAAATGAGGTACATCTCCAACCCACTATTATGCTGCAAAACATATACCCTCAAAATACCAAGTGCTTTTAAAAAATACTAATCTTAGGAAAGTTTGTGTTCTGTTATGTTTGATTTCCAATATCTATAGCAGAGACAAGCCTGAAATGCTGGTCACAAAGTCAAGATTGACTTTAAGGAGGACTAGAAAAACAATCAGAAACACAAAATTTTAAATTATTACCATTATTTCCATTGCTTCAACCCACACAGGGTTTACAAATTCTTAAATACAGAGCTGTGTAATTTTATTTGTAAAGTGAAAAAAGCCTTTATTTTACCCTCTCATAACCAAGTGCATTGCACATTGTTCACACCTTGATTATACTTAGGCTTTAATAGATAAAAAATTAACAAATTTATGGAATTTAAAAATACTTGTCATGAATGCAGTAGTTTAAACCGAGAAAGAGTATTCGAGAGGCATTTAAAATAACTTATATAGTGGACATGCTCTACAATCAACCACTTACCATCATCTACCTCAATCACATTTACTAGTACTTAACATTCCAACATGTAACAATTTTCTGAACAAAGGCATTATTAAAGCATATATCTGCATACACAGACAGACATACATAAAATTCCACAAAGTAGCTAGCAGAATAATTTGTCAATACTGAGAAAGCAACTACCCACCAGATATAACAGTGTCCTGATTTCTGCTGGGATAGAGCTAATTTTCTTTCCAGTGGTTGCTATGTTTTCAGATTTTGTATAAAAAATGTCAATAATGCATATTGTTTGTTGTTGCTACATGATGTTTATACTATTCAAGGACTTTTCAGCTTCCTAGAGAAGCTGAGAAGCAGCATAGACAGAACAATGGAATGGCCAGTGGAATATTCCGTACCATAGACATCATACTCAGTATGGGGGTTGGCTGGGCGGCGGGAATCTCCGATAACTGCTTGGCATGATCTGGGCAAACAATTCAGCAGGTAGTGAGAGTGACTTGTGTTGTGAATTGTGTACCATAATTATTATTATTGTTACTTTCCTTTTTCTGTTATTGTTCTATTTAACCGTCTTTATCTAAACCCACGAGTTTTTTTTTCCTTTTCCTTTTTCCTCCTTTTCTCCCTACCCTTCTTAGGGAGGAAGTGGGAGAACTGCACGAGTGGTTGTGTGTCCCTAGCGATTTGCTGGGCTTAAACCATGACAAACAGCAATAAACAACAGACAAATTAAGTGTAAGATTGGCAACATGAAGATTTCACACATCAAAGAAAGGCAGGTTACAGAGGGTGTGGGATTTTCCAAGGAATGTATGCCTAAATTAGCATATCTCTTGATCATTGCTTAGCACAGGCAGACATAACATGCCCTCCTATGCAATAGCTACTGCAGAAAATAACCCTGTTATTAAAGAACTCTCAGTATATGTCTACCTCGCTTCTTTTAAAACCTCAGAAATTTTCTTTGGACTGCTTCAGAGGATTAAAAAATATTTCATAAATGAAGAGCACAGGTAATCAAACCCATTTTTCTTGTAGAGCACCACTACACTTTCAGTATTGAGTATGTTGCTAGCTCTAGCAATCTGTATCTCTGAAATAAATATTTCTATTTTAAAAAAGTAAAGGCAAATTAAGATTTAAGTTTATCTATTCATAACAAATTACCTAGTGCCATAATCCACAACCACCCAATCTTTAGATGTTCCTGTAATAGCATCATGGTGCTGAAAGAGTCCAAGGTTCCTCCTAGCTTCTGTCAGCAATTTATAGTTATCCGCTGAAGGAAATACACTCATCTTCTCAGATTTACTGGACTGTACCAAAGCCAAGGAGTAGAGGATTTCAGCTGCCCTGGAATTGCAGAGAAGAATCAAATATTTATGTAGGTTTAAAAAACAAAAAACCTGAAGAATAAACTGACGTTTACGCATTTTTCCTTATGCCTAGTTCCATGAGTTCTTTAAGCCTTAATCTTGAATTTTTTGGTGTGGTTCTAGCTTCAGAGTTAAAAATCACTGCTGCACTTTATCATCAACTTGTTTTACACCTTGTAAGCTTCCTGCAAGGCTTTGGTGGTGGAAAACAGAGCTTTAACACAAATATATGACAGTACAAAGGAAGATACCATTTTAAAAAATGTGTGAAGTGTACAGATCTGATCTTAAAATGATAGAGCAACTGTATCATTTTATGATACAGCCTGCCTTACAGGAGAAATAAAATTCCCATTTCAAAAAGCAACTTATTAAACAAATAAAATTATCTTAAAGAAATACATTAATCTGTACACTCTATATAGTATCTATTCTGCGATTGGTACTTTAAGTAAACTAAATTCTCTTAAAGACTTAGGTAGTTCATGCACCTGCTCACTATACATTCACCTGAATGGTGAGAATGGTGGATTCAAAAACCCTTAGATTGAACAGGATGCAAAGTCCTTCTCTCCTACGTCTTGTGCAAAAGCCTAGCACTAAAATATTACCATTATGTTCTCACTTGCTTTATGAGACTCTAAATTGATTAAAAAAAAAAAAAAAAAACCAAAACAAAACTCAAACTATAATTGCCAGTCATTATGAATACTTGACTAACAAAGACACCTGTAGAAATTCTGGCAAACAATGTTTATTTTCTATCTCCTTATCCTAAAATGTTATAGTTCTATTTCTGTAAGTCTGTAAGATTAAGTGTCAGATTCCTTTTCAAACTTTATTTGATCTTAATCAAGGTTTCTCATGTGTTTGAAGAAATGAAGATACAGGTTAATGTTATAAAAAGCAAAGAAAAGCAAAATAACATGGTTTTGAAACAAATGTAAAATTAACTTCTAAGCATGTAAAAGAAAAAAAAAATTAAAAAGGGAAAATATGTTAACTTTTACATTTACCCAAACTGTCAGTGAGTGAATGTGTTGAAATTTAAATGGACTACAGCAACAAATTTTAAAATCATTCTCAACTTGGGTTTTCAGACTGTGCATTGTTATTAATTGTTAACATGAAAAATACAGTTGGATTCAGCTTGATCTCTTTGTCTTTATGAATCACATAGGTGACAATTACATAAAAACGGCAAGTAGCAGGTGTCAAACGAAGTTGAAAGGCACATTGTACATATAACAGCTCAATTCCTTTTCATATTGTCAATATTTGAGAAATAGGATGAGATTTTGCTTGTGCAGGTAAGATAACTGCTCAGAAGCGACACAAAATCAAGGTGTCAAAAGTTGTAATTCCTTTTTTTATTATTAATGCACTTAAGCTTAATGCTTGTGATTTTAATGTTGCTTAGTGCAAATTCATACAACTATGAATTTCTCCTATTTTGTTCTATTACAGCTTAATTTGAAATGAAAACAAGTATATTGTAGTTAAAATAGCATCAGATGCACATTCACCTAGTGGATAAACCCTGTCTGAAAGTGTTTTATCTTTTTAAAAAAAATTTTACTTAGCTACTAAACACTGACTCAACTGTTGGTATGAAGTAGAGAACACAAAAAAATTTAATCCTAAAAACACAGATTAGATTTCCCTCCCCACAATCCACCTCATTTTTTTTGTTGTTGTTAATAGGGAATTCCATTGTTTATAAACAAGGTAATAAACTTAAAGCAAAAGAAATAATGTTGAAGTGAACCTGTATAGTAAATACATTTTCAGTTCATGCTGCTTCCAGAACTTCACTTTAAACCCATTTTATCTACAAAGAACATTTGGAACTCTTTGCCTTTCAGGAAAATAACTGATTCTGTTTTACAGATCCATTCAGTGCATCAGTCTCTTAAATGCAGACTTTTCCTTTCAAGTCTCAATATTATTCTAAACATTAGAATGGTTCAATGGTCAAAGATGAAAGACACTCAGAAGTGAAACCACAAGAAACTTTATATTAGAGAACACTTCAGCTTATAAGTAAGCATTTACATCTCTCTAATACCTTTCCTTAAAAGCTGTATAAAGCCTTGGCTTTCTCACCTCTATTTCAAACTACTGCAGATTACCTAAAGTAGTTGCCACAGATTATCCACTTTGTTGTAATCTGTAACTGTATCTCCACCTGATGAGAAACTGACCAAAATTTGCTTCACTACACTGGGTAGACTACCTTTAGGTCCACTTTATATGTAACCTACATAAATAATAAATAATTTTTCCAAGAGTTTCTGAACTCTCAAGATGTGGTCCTTTCTACCCATCTGTACAGTTAGAAGTATCACAGGGTCTTGTCCTGCTTCAGCATTACTGCAATGATTTTTTTTGCAGACTTACCATGATTTTTCCCTGCTTACATCTGTAAAGAATGAAATCACAGAATGGGTTCTTAACTTGCCCCCAACTATGCTATTGTTCTTTGCATTCTCCCATTATTACATTAAACATACTTCTGGTCACTGATTTTATCACCCTTCAAACTACGTCAATCCATACATCTCTCACTTATGACTAAAAAAAAATGAATTATATCTCAAATCAGCAATGATGTCAATCTCCATTACAAAATCCTTAAACTTTCCTGCACTTTCTTTAATGCACAAACCCAAAACTTTTTTAAAAACAGGAAAAACCCAACCAACCAACACTTTTTCTTGCTTATATGGCCAGCCATGGTAACAGGTCCTGAGTTTGAACAGTTTCCTGTATATCAAGTAGCAGTGAAGCACTTCTTAATCCTGGTACTGCTGGAACTTAAAAGCATTCATCCTTGGTAAAGAATACACACATATACGTATTTATCTCCTGTTCACGGTTCATTCCCTCTCATATATACACATACACATATATATGCACGCTACCCAGATAGATATAATTTAGTTCAAAAAGAACCATGGAAAATTTACTCACAAGGGTGGGGTGAGGGTGTTATTAATGAAATACAATCATAACATATTTCTTCTGACTTTAAAGAAAATAAAAAAGACAAACGCCCTAATTCTACTAATATGCCATCCCTGAAGATTCTCCAGTTCTCTGAAAGCAAAACTGTCAAAAAAACTGGTATTAAACAGACAAGAACACATCTATATATTTTGTTCTTAAATGTTTTTCACAGACTATAATGAAGGATGAAAAATTTCCCAGGTACATTTTTAGAAACATGCTTTGTTTTAATTCAAAAGACTGAAGGTTTGGTTTGCTTCCAGATATTCTTTACCTGTAAGACTGGCACCTTTCTCAGAAGTTAAAGTTAACTGAAATTCTTACATGAAGGAATCTTTTAACAGTGTAAAGTTGTAAATGCTACAAATAAACTTGAAAGCAATTAATACTAAGTTTTCTGCAATGTAAGTAATAAAACACAGAAAAATGACAAAACACACTTAAAAATTTTGAGACAATAGGCTATAATAAAGCTAAAAGAAAATTAAATCCTTGGTGCGTTTTCACAAACAGAAAGGAATTTAGGCAAAAGTATGAAAAATAATTGGGAAATTCAATTTATAAGGACATCAACTTTATATACACTTTGCCTTTTCCAACAGCAGTATTACACAGGACTGTTTTCATTGAAAATCAAAGATTCTTATGATAAACAAGCCAATGAGAACAGAGCTAATTAGTATTTACAATGCCAATACAGTAAGTAAAAAATAAAATGCTTCTAAGAAAATCATATTCTTAGTGATAAGCTTGACACTCTATTTGTAAACTATTTCTGAATAGTTGTCAAACTTCCTAATGACTGTTAGCCTTACAAATGCCCTCTTTGTTATCTTCTAACATTCTTGGTTCTGTACATAAGTTAAGCACAACACTTTCAACATTCCAAAAATCTGATTAAAACACTGAAGAAGTTACTCCTCTGATAACTTCTCCTTACTGTATTATTTTTACATTCTTCTGCCAAAGGTATCCTAGCCTTGCTTTTTGTCATTCCTCTCAGCTTTGGTCTTATTTTTCTTCTTCTTCCTGACAGTCTCTGGCTTCTTTCATCCCTGATTTCCCATTTGTGAAACTTTTCTCCTTACTGGTTAATGCAGTGCCTTCAAAGTTATGTTACCTCGTCTCTTTCCTGAAACCTTTCTATTCTCAGGCCCCTGATCTCACTTCTTCTTACACATTTCTTACTCTATTGCTTTCATTTCTTCTTCACTAATTTTCTTTATTTCCTCAGGCCTCTTAGTCTGTATTCTTAAGAATGCAGAGAGAAGGCTAAAAAAGCCACTTTAATTACAAGAAAAACATAGTACAGATCAGAGAGTAGCTGTGTCCCAAGTTTGCGAAGCCTCCGCTTTATCAGAGTAAAGACTTGGTTCCTTGGCAGAAGGAAAAAAAAATCTGCTAGATAGGGAGGTTTCTGTTCTGAAAGGTACTTATATCTGCCTCCAAAACACTATTTTCCATGCTCCCAAAACACTACTTTCCACACCTCTCTTGCTCCCTCCACTACTGCACCAGCCATTACAACACACCAAAAAAAAAAAAAAAATTATAAGAAATCCTTAAAGAAGGATTTCTCAGCATTAGAGAAGTTGTTCTCTAGCACAAAAAGGTCAGAATAGCATATTGGAGCACTAACAGACGTGCATTTTAAAGGGCCCTTCCAGAAGACAAAAAGTGTCCTTTTGACTTAAGGATCCCAGGAAGAATAATCTTTCGGAAACCGAGTCTCCCAGTTTTGGCAATAGATGAAATGTCCAGGGTTTGCATCATATGCATCTGTCCCAGATTTCTTTCCGGAGCCTTAAAATACAATGTATCTTATCTACACAAGGGAGAATGACTTAAATACTCCATTACCAAAATTCAGCCATAATTTTTTCTTTAAAGATGCAAACACTTTTCAGCAGAGCAGTACCCTACAATCTGAGATCACTTGGCACACAATATTCCTGACTGCCTCTCAAATGCCTCTAACAACCCTTGTAAAATTCACACCTTTGTATTTCTCTCTAAAAGAGTTCACAGTATAGCCACAATGATAGATTGATCTGACAGCTACCCAAACCTGATACAGAAATAAAAAGCTATTGCTATTTTTCACAGAAGCGAGACTTGCTGAACACTTCAGTAGTAGTTTAGAAGAACTTGATCTGTTTGGATGGGAAAAATATCATTGTATGTCTCTGAATTTACTAAAAAACAGATACACCAACTAATACTTGTAACAAGAACTACATTTGGGGACCATTTAGACTATCCTTATTGTAAGAAAACTTAAGCTGTGTATTTCAAAATAACTCTTCCATCTGTCCAACAGATTTTGAGCACTTACACATTCATTTCTCCCATGTGCCAAAACATATCTTATGAATTTACTGGATGGCAGTATTTACCGTAAGTAGGATTCCAGGACTCTATCCAGTCGTTTATAGAAGGGTCGCGATGTAAAGTATCCACTCCAGTAATGATGATCTCTGTCTGCATAGGTGAAGAAGTCTCCACTTAAAACAGGGAAAAATGAATTGCTGCTTTTTTCACCCAAATTGCTTTCTTTGCGCAGAGCTTCAAAGTAATCTGATAAAGTTCCAAACTGGGCCTGAATGAAAATTAAAATTACTATAACATTTTCTTTATTTAGACACATGAAGAGAATGATTATGCTTGGATTCATACATATTTAAGAAATACGCCAGTCTTCCAGCAGAAATCTTATCCTAAAGAGATTTAAAGTTTCACTGCACACTTTTCAGACAAGCTGAATAGCTCTTCCAAAAGCATTTCAACTTCGTTTCAACTCAGTACAAGACAGACACGGACCTGTTGGAGAGGCTCCAGAGGAGGGCCACAAAGATGATCAAAGGGCTGGTGCACCTATCCTCTGAGGACAGGCTGAGAGAGTTGGGGTTGTTCAGCCTGGAGAAGAGAAGGCTCCAGGAAGACTTTATAGCAGCCTTGCAATACTTAAAGGGGACTTACAACAAAGATGGGGACAGACTTTTTATTAGGGCTCTGTAGTTATACGACAAGGTGTAATGGTTTTAAACTAAAATAGGTTAGATTTAGACTAAACACAAGGAAGAATTTTTTTTATGATGAGGGTGGTGAAACACTGAACAGGTTGCCCAGAGGTGGTAGGTGCCCCATCCCTGGAAACATTCAAGGTCAGGTTGGACAGGGCTCTGAGCAACCTGATCCAGTTGAAGATGTCCCTGCTCATTGCAGGAGAGTTGGACTAGATCACCTTTAAAGGTTCCTTCCAAACCAAAGTATTCTATGATTCATGAAATATGAAATACTTATTTTTTAAAGTATAAATCAGTATCTAAAATACAAGCTAAATCTCAACAAATAAGCAAAGCATTCTTTTGTGTCTTACGATTAAGTGTCTAATAATACGTAAGCTAAGCAGTCTCTCAACATTATGTAAGTAGATGTCTGGACTAAATAAGTAACTTAGTGTAATACAACAAGAACATAGTTGTCTTAATACCGCTTTTTTAAAATTGACTCTGTTGTGCTGCAGATCTCCAAAATACACTTAATCCAAGATGACTGTTGATCAAAAAATTTGCAATTGCTTTCAGAAGCTGTTTTTTAAAAACTGTAGACAAAGAAACTGTGTTTAGAGATGTAACACGGAGGAGTACAAAAAAAGCATTATCTTCTGGTCATTTTAAAAAACGCTTAGATAAATAAGGCAGTAACAGCACTTTACAGGGTAGGTCAAATGATGAGGTACAAAAAAAGGGGAGGGACTGATGTCAATGTTGCCAGCACTGAGAGACGTTGCTAAAGAAGACATAGATGGCAAACTGGATTTTGAATAAGAGTGGAAAAACAATTAATGGAAGTGGGAACAGCACAGAAGATTGCTTCTGGTAACAAGCATCCTCATAATAAATTGTAATTCTTCAAATTTTAATTAAGTAACTTTTGAGGGTTTTTTTTGTAGGTTTTTATTTTTATTTTTATTCTTAACAACAAGCATACAAGTAGCACATTACAATTTACAACACCAGAAAACAAGCTTTTAGTAAAAAATCTTTTAAAAGTGACTTGGAATATGAGGACTGTTACTGTGACAAAAAAGATATGAGATTTCAACATTAAAAAAAAAAAAACAAACAAACAAACCAAACAGTCTTGACTCTTCAAAATCATTCAGAAGATCAAAGTATCTGTTAGGTTGATACAATATGATAACTTGCTACTTTGAATGGCAGTAAAGGAGAGGAAGAGACATACTGCCACAGAGATCCCAATATTAGTGATCATTGCCTTATCAAGCACTTCTAGGACACTTGGCCTTTTCCCTTACTATCATACACACCTACAAGACAGAATTCAGAAGAAAAAATCAGGTATAGGTAACCTCCCTTCTGTATGCTGGGTTACACCAGAGGAAGAAAACCTCACCAGAGGAACCAACAAAACTGAAGAAAACTCATTCTAATGGCAGGTGATTGGAAACAGTGAAATAATCTGGTAGACTCTTCTATTGGCATATAAAAAGTCTCATCTTAATGTATGCATAATAGATGTAAGGGACATCTCCAAACAGGAGATTAAACTCCCTGAGAGCAAAATAGATATCCTTTAGAGTAACCTACCACATACTTTCGGGACCATTGAATAGTTACTGTCATGAGAATCTCAGTGCTAACAGACATATCCACTAGATAAACATCTCAAATTTGTCTGAAAGGGCAAATCTCTCATAAGATCATAAAGGCAGATTAGGGAGTCCCTTGTGTAAGTAGTAATATCCTAGGCATCTCAGCACTTAAGGAAGAAACATGAACTCTTCCTTTACATAATCTAGATTCTTAGGAAGCCGAGTGTGACCTCCTACTTGCCTGTCAAGTTACAGTCCACTGGGGAAAACGTAGCAAAGTATGAAAGTTCTCCATCTAAGCTTATGCTTCTGAGGATAAGTGACATCAGTTTATTAAAAAAAAAAAAACCAAACAAACCAAAAGAACCAAACCCAACCATTAAACAAGCAAAAAAAGCAACCTCAAAACACAGAGAGAGAAAGAAAAAATAAATAAAATAAAAAGGAGATGGGCTCCAGTGCCAGCAGTGCTTCAGCTAGCAAAGTACCCTAGGTACAAAGTGGCTGAATCAGAGGACTGCATATCTTTTTGTCTGTGTATTAAGAAACAGACAGAGGGTTGGATACTCCTAAGAGGGACCCCAGGGGCTGATGTGATTCCCAAGGCTTTAATCCAGGTGGGCAAGCCAGGGCTAATGAAGTAGACTTCTAGAGACCTTGACAACAGGCTGAGCAGAACCTTTTAGATAAGGACCTTTCAGATCCCTCAGGACAGGAGTGGTCCTTGAAGACTGGCCTCAGAGCTAAAGCCTTCATTTTTACTCCAGAGAAGAGATCATCCAGCACAGGTTAGTAGGAACGGAGATTACAGAAACTATGCTGCTGTTGAGGTAAGTAGAACTGGTGACAGTAGCAAGCTTTAGCTTTAAAACATGGGCTTTAAAATGAAAATATTTTTAAAAAGTACTCTATCTCCCTCCACTAAGACTTTGCAGGCATTCACACACATCATGTCACCCACATCACATAGGAAACAGATGCAAAATCCAGCTCTCGGACAAGCTGTGATCCCAAGAGATCATCTTCCTTATGCAGAATACAAGTCCAGAAGTCATCAGGAAGAACTAACACACTACAGGAACGACTCAAATCTGCAGTTAGAGGAATGGAGGGAGGTCTCAGGAAAGGTGAGGAAAAAAAGATGTACACATGAACAGTATATGAAAGAGAACAGACCAGGTTTAAAAAGCCTAAATGTGAAAGCAGCAGTAGTGCACTCCCGTGTGATACTCAAGAAAAAACAAGGTTGTGGTCCCCCATTTCTTATTCCCACGCTGAAAGATAATGAAAAGTTGTCTGAGTACAGAAAACTTCTATTATACAAGAAGTCTCTAAAGTACTCAGCTTACACATTAGAATGTATGTGTATGGTAACACTCAAACATAATTAACGATTTAAAGAGATATCTCATCTGATAATTGTGTTAATATATTAACTCCTTTTGTAGCCAGGTCAATTTCTTAGATTTTATTGTATTCGACAACATGGGCCAGCAACAGCACCTTTTAGGAATATTTGTTTGCTTTGGGAGATAAAACCAAGGGGACCCAAGCAAAGCAATAACATTTGTTTTAACTTCTATTAAGAAAACACAATAGCTTTAAATAACAAGGCCTGTGAACCTTAAATAACAATGTCTGAAGCCCGTGAAAACAAGAGTACTAAGAAACAATTAAACCTAATAGCTGTTCTCTAAAATAATCTAATTTGGATACCATTTATAGTTTTCAAACAGATATTCTTAATAGCAAAGTTTTTGTTTTGGAGGAGACAAGGTGGTAAAGGTAAAGAAATGTAATCTGCCAAGACAAACCAATCCACTGTTAAATAATACATAAAGCTCCACAGTTTAAAAAAAAACAACAAACAAACAAAAAAAAACAACACAACCACAACTTCTTTCCATAAAGAATCTCAAAATACTGAGAAATATTGTTTTCTCCACAAACCAGAAAAAGTGTTGTATTTACCTTAACATGCCACTCAGGATGAGAATTCATATAATCAAACAGCTTCTGATAATTCTGGTACTGCTGATCCCATTCTGAGCTCTCAGCATAGCGGAAATCATCCCCTAGTGGAGCCAACAGAACTTTAGTACGGAAAAGCTTTGACTTCTTTCTGTATTGATCTAAAATCATCCAAGCCCTTGAATGAGGAAAAAAAAAACAAAGCGATTTAGAAAACAGAAGAATAAAGGTCAGCATTTGATGGAACAATTTTCAGATATCAAGTTGTGCATTAGGGTGACCCTAAACAAGACATACAAAACTCTGCTATCTCATTTTGTTAAAAAAAAAAAAAAAAAAAAAAAGGATGCAATTCACTCCACTGATACACCACATTCAACCTACTATTGTTGCAAATACTATGTTAATTAAATCCTCCAATAAGCTTATCAAGTTCCATCTCAAACAGTAAGTCAGTCTTCAACAATTTGTTCCTGTGCCAAAACTAACCTTCAGTTTAAATTATGCTTACCTGGTTTATATTTAGGTAACAATCCTAATCCTCTCCAGCCCTTATTTACAATAATAAGCAAGCTCTTCACCTCCCCTCCAGTAATTCCCTTGGATACTTTGCTTCATATCTTCCATGTCCTTGACAGAAAAACTGCCCATAAATTAATCTTTGAGGAACTAAAGCCTTGAAAAAAAAACCTACCTGGAGGAAGTTCACTACTAACAATCACTATTCACCCTTCTTAGAGCCAGTCCTCTTAAGCTTTAAGCAGATGTCCTGAAAAATTAAACTCACTGCTGTTCTGCTTTTGGAGTTAAAAAAAAAAAAAAAAGCAATATATTGAAAGTTACAAGTCTGATGTTTGAGTTACCAAAAAGGTCCATTTCTACCCCCTCCCCCTCCCAACTGCAATCACTATCAAAATCTTCAAATGCTGATCCTCTCTACATAAAGTTATGAAAATAATTTTAGTAGGGAGTATAAATCCTAGTAACATATCTAAGAAAACCGGAATACAAATGACAACATAAAGAGAAAACAGCAGCAAAATCCAGATTCCAGTGAACTTCTTGTTTCTATAAGTCTTTTTAATAGATGGTCTACCAAAATCTACCTTCAACTCATACTCTTGAAGATTTATTATATAAACATGTATGTGAGAATTGAATCTAGTCAAATATATTTGAAACCCATACTTTTTCGACCAGTAAATCAGGGCTTGTTTATATTCTTCCATGACTTTCAACAGGTTGAAAATTTACATATAAAGACTACCTAAGAGGCCAGCATAACTCTTATTTTCCACACATAGCCTAGCCTATGGTTGGAAACATACTTTATTATAGACCCTCCTTTATAAGTCCTTTTTACTTTCTTCAAAGTAGTCATAACTGTAGGACTATTAGGTTTTTTTAAGGGGGCTGCACCATCTTGCTCCGTTGCAAACTAATTTCAATTGCAAAGGTACAAAAGAAAAATTACATGTCCCAAATCAGGTATATCTTCTTAAGTTTCTCTCAAATAACTTCCTAAATCACTATTTCATATAGGAGTGAGAAAGAACCAGCAGAAAAGAACCTGACAGAATTTGCTGAAGATGAAAAATACTTCTGGAGAAAAAAAAAAAAGGGATCCCACCAAGCCTCACCAATGTTTTTCCCTTCTGGTTCCCCAGCAAGACAGTATTAGATAAATTTTGATACATGTTTTTCCTGCCTACCTGAATGAAAATTTGAAAACCAAAGAGATCAGTCATGTTAAACTTTTCTTGGCACTGTAATTATAGCTATAGCATATCAGCAGCAACTCCATTAAAAAAAAAAAAAACACAAACCCAAACCCTCAAATTTTTGGTTTTACACAATCAAAAGTTCATGGAATTGTACACAAGATGCATTATTTAGTTCTCAATATTCAGAGCAACCCTAACTGCACTTAGTTGGCAACACTGACATGTATCCACATTGTCAGTAACAGCATCGAGAATATTTTTCACCTTTCTTTCGGAAGCCTTCAAATTATTACTGAAAGCTTAAGACCTTTCAGAAATGAAGCAAAACCCATCATATCACGTGTGCCTTTTTAGCAAAAAATATCCAAATATTTGGCTAAAACACAATTAACTTGGTTGGTTTTGCCCCCTCCTATGTCAAAGGAAGAGGAGCAGTAGGCACCCAGAGTCCAAGAATCACAAGAAATTTTGCAGCAGCTATAGCAAGTCCTACGTGACAGGTTTGACAGTGGTCACAGGTCCACAGTCCCTGTTCGTTCAGCCCATACAGAACATGAAGCATTAGGGACTCACCCTGCTCAATTATCTCAACTAGAAAACAAAACCATTTGGTGGACTGGCAATTTTCTATTCAAGTAATTTTGTGGAGGAGATGGCTGTGCAGACAGGATGAGTACTTCCTAAGGGGGTGATCTCCGATTCTTGAAGTTGGCAATCACAAACATTTAACTCCCAATGCCAGATCAGCAATGTAATTCTGAACGCCAGTTGCATGTTGTGCAATGTGACCAACGATAAAGAAAAAAGCTGAAGTGTAAAATTGGGGTCTTGAACAGTAGGAGGTGAAGGGGAAAGTCCATTTTCTACTCTTTCTCTGAAGTGCATAACTTCAAGTACCAATTCTTTCCTATTTCCACACACGGGAGAGAGAGACATATACCAAAACACACTATGCTTCCTCTAACAAAACTAGTCATTCCCATTCAAGAAAATATAACACCAACAGCCATTTTTTCTTGCTAGTGTGAAAAGCTAGAACTTCAGCATTCAGCATTAAGGCACATGGAGGACAGAGAGGTGATTCAAGACAGCCAGCATGGCATCACCAGGGGCAATTCCTGCCTGACCAACCTAGTGGCCTTCTACGATGGAGTGCCTATATCAGTGGACAAGGGAAGAGCTACAGATGTAGTCTATCTAGACTTCTGTAAGGCCTTTGACATGGTCCCCCCCAACACCCTTCTCTCTAAATTGAAGAGATTATGAATTTGATGGGTGGACAGTTCAGTGGATGAGGAATCAGTTGGATGGTTGCATCCAGAGAGTAGGGGTCAATGGCTCAATGTCCAGATGGAGACTGATCACAAGCATGATCCCTCAGAGGTCCGTACTGGGACCAGTACTGTTTAATATCTTCATCAATGACACAGAGGAATTGAGTGCACCCTCAGCTAGTCTGTGGACAACACCAAGTTGAGTGGTCCAGCTCACATGCCTGAGGGACAGGATGCCACCCAGAGGGACCTGGACAAGCTTGAGAAGTGGGCCCACGTGAACCTCATGAGGTTCAACAAGGCCAAGTGCAGGGTCCTGCACCTGGGTCAGGGCAACCTGCAAGTATCAGTACAGGCTGGGGGACGAAGGCACTGAGAGCAGCCTTGCTGAGAAGGACTTAGGGATACTGGTGGATGAACAGCTGGACGTGAGCCAGCAACGTGCGCTTGCAGCCCAGAAAGCCAGCTGTATCCTGGCCAGCAGGTCAAGGGAAGTGTTTCCCTGCCTCTACTCTGCATTGGTGAGACTCCACCAGGAGTATGGCATCCAGCTCTCAAGCTCTCAGCACAAGAAAGACATAGACCTGTTGGAGCGGGGTTCAGAGGAGGGCCACAAAAATGATCAGAGGGATGGGACACCTCTGCTATGAGGACAGGCTGAGTGAGTTGGGGTTGTTCAGCCTGGAGAAGAGAAGGCTCCAGGGAGAACTTACTGTGCCCTCTCAGTACTTAAAGGGCGCCCACAGGAAAGATGGGGATAGACTCTTTAGCAGGGCCTGTTGCAATAGGATAAAGGGTAATGGCTTTAAACTAAAAGAGGGAAGATTTAGACTATATATAAGAAAGAATTTTTTTACAATGAGGGTGGTGAAACAGTGGAATAGGTTGCCCAGAAAGGTGGTAGATGCCCCATCCCTGCAAACATTCATGGTCAGGTTGGACAGGGCTCTGAGCAATCTGATATAGTTAAAGATCTCCCTACTCACTGCAGGGGAGAGTGGACTAGATGACTTTAATGGTGCCTTCCAACCCAAACTATTCTATGACTCATTCAACCATATGGATGAGGATGCAGCTGCAGAACAGGGCAAGTGCAACAGCAGCCTGTATAACCTAAGCTGTGATGAAGTGTAATTAAACACGCACAGGCTTTCAATTAGGCTGTTGTTTCATTCCTTCCTACAAATCACAACTGAAGGGGCAAGACAATGATAAATCCAACAGCTACTAAACTTAAGTTTTCTCTTCAATATCTCAGTATATATGTATGGCCATACTAGTCTTGAAATCAAAGGCAATAGGCCCAGCTTAGTATTCAAGATCTGTGTTTTATTAAATTTGTTGCAGCTTTAGCATTGAAGAAAGGTCAGTGATCTAAAACTTGCCTCTAAATTAATCATGCGTATCAAATACTTTCTTTAGATCCATGTAGTGTAGAACTCCTGTATTTTTCCAGTCTTAAAAACTAAACCAATCAGACATGAGACAGATTAGTGTGTTACAAACCTTTAACCTTAGAAAGCTTACTATGTAAAGTTAGATTTTCCAATTACTTCTGGATCTCACACAACTCCTCATCACAACAACTTTAAAACTTGTGTTGTTACAGAGGTCAGACCAGAGAAACTTTTGGTTGTCTACAATATTCCAACTTCTTTTTCATAAAATATGAGTAGTGTTTTTAGCATTCTCCAGCAAAATACTACTTCCTACATTTTAGTGGATTTATTTGAAACTACAGTCTTAAAGTAGTGGGAGTTGGACTAGATGATCTCTAGAGGTCCCTTCCAACTCTGAAAACTCCGTGATTCCGTAAAGTATGGTTCCCGTGTTCCTTCCAGTGTTCCAAATGTAAATAATCCAGGCTCCCAAGTCAAAGAGGTTGTTTTCACCAACAAAGTTTTGTTGGTAAGAGTTTTCAGTTTTTACTTTTCCCTTAGTTGTTACCTTAGGCATTATAATACTGTTTTTTAAACTCTCTGTTAGAAACCAAAATTGTTTTTGTCTACCAAAAGCTGATGCAAAAAAGATTAAGTTTCAGAGACCATACAGAGATGATGATCTCTTCAACTTGGCCATATGTTCACTACATACCTGCCCCATTTCTTTTATTTCATATGACAAGGTGAAAGAACCATTTATTTTACAAGGTTTAATTTAGATTATTAGGCAAAGGTTGCATCTTGGAAGTGCAGGGATAAATTAAGGACATTCAGACTTGACATGTAGACAACCAACGCATCATCATCATATCATCACTTCAAAATTTCAGCATCAAGACTAGAACCCAAACAAGTCACCCTGCTATCCTTAATACATTTGTGATATTCAGCCATTTGGAACAATTGTAAACACCTATCTATTCTAAACTCTTGAACTTGGGATGGTTTGAAGGCCTGAAGATAGCTACAGGACCATACGATACAATCTTTTTCTGGAAAAAAACTTCAGCATTTCTAGCTTCCCTTTCTTTTTTTACCTTTGAAAAGTAGTTTTGTAAAACTGTAAACTTGATTCATACCCATGGCAAAACAACTCAGTGTTTCTATTTGAAAAATAAAATTGAGGTTAACATGACTCTCCAAGACACATAAGACATAGGACTGAGATTCAATTGAAGTGTCCACTTCAAGAAACCTAGGCCACAGGTTGCCAAGTTTTGCAAAGATATACCATGGAAAATATCTCACCGTTTGCAGTTACAGCATACTACACTACACTGTTCCTGAAGTCTTCCGCTGGCAGCAGACAAATTACTGTCTATTGATGAAATTTGCAAAAACTACAGTAAACCAGTAACATAACTATAACCAGATGACTATGTTCTGCCAGCATTCAGAGATAGTAACAGACTCGGGCATCATGGATGTAAAAGAAAAAAAAAATGAATATATCTTCCTTAATCATAACCTATCTTCAAATTTCACTGTCAGTTATGTTCTGAACTTATGAGCAAACACTAGGTTAATTAATAGGTATCATTTTCTTATGACAAGTTTAAGAACTATATAAATTCATCAAGCTATGCTAGATATCATGTTTGATCAGCACAAATTTTTTTTTTTTTAAAGTTAGTCCCTTGCAGAATATGTAAAAACTGTACCTGTGCTGAACATTTCCAGCATGAATGGCTTCTGGTGGAACTCTCCATGGACAGCTTACTCTTCCCCCAGGAAGACGTTTAAAATCGAACTGGCAGCAGATTTTCGGATCTGGACCACAAGTATGAGGAACATCATAGCTATAGAAAGGCATCATATGACAAAGGATATCTGTACTGGATCCCAGATCTGGAATTAAATACATAGAGCACACCTTTAAAATAAACCCTCTCAGATTGGCCAAAACTAAATCAGTTCCATATACTTAATCCAAGACTTGTATTAAAACTATCAGACCAAGACAATCTCTTGCTTTGAATATCCATACCTGGAGTCTACCTTTGTACGCACCTTACACATAAAAAGGCTAAAAACAGGGACACAACCAAAACTGGCATGTTCTAATCAAGCAACAGTTGATTGAGAAAGATAGGAACAGAATGTTAGGGTTTTTTTTACTCAGATAAGTCTCATTATTTCCAGAATTTTAGAGGTGAATAAAACACATCTTTTATATTTTAAGTAAAACCTAACAACAACAACAAAAAAACCCACCACAAAACCACAAAACCAAAAAACCCAAACCAAAAGCCACCTTGCTATCATTACCTCATTAGCACAACATTTTAAGTGGTTGGTTTTAGCAGTATCTTAGTTTCTTGAACACATAACTTCAATACCTTAACAGTATGATTCGACATAATTGTAGATAGATTCTGTGTCCTTGTACATAGAATTACACAGAATTCTACGCACTTCTGAGACCATCTTTGCAATCCTAACCTTTCCATCTAGTCAGCCCATTCCCTGAAGTTTAACGCACCAGGAGCAGAGATCTACACACATTTTCTAAAGTCTCAATAGAAGGTCTTTCAAAATTTAACTTTAAAGAGAACCTGAAGCTCTCATAAAATATAAGGGAACCTTAGTTTACTCATCTGGTAAAACACTTAAATTCTGATTACCTATCTCCAGCATTACTTACAGTAATTCTACGCTGGAAAAAAGGGATGAATGCTGTAGATGTGCCACAGAAGCTGGCTCCTAAGTATGTCAACAATACACGTCAAAATATTCTTCAAAATCTTAAACAGCATAAGTCTTTACAGTTCCAATCCAGATCTTTTGTTTAAAAACTCCTATTTTACTACGACTTACTTATTACTAGAAAGGTAATATTCCATAAATATATGTATTTACTTTTCAACTACAGAGTTCTCTTTATCTCAGGTACCACATCTACATATTATGCCAGATGAAGGTGCAGTGATCTTTGATTTCTTATTTGTTTTGAAAAGCTTTCTTCTGAAGCCCAAACACTGGACCATACAAATGATTTACGTATGCAACTGTTTTGGAAAAAGACCTGTCAATTAACTATTCGGTACACTGAGTGGCATATTACAACATTGAAAGAAAAAACTCAGAAGTGTCAGTATCTGACAAATTCTTTCACAGTGGCATGTTTTCCTCAAGTCAAGTTTACTTGTGTAGCAGATTGCTTTCTCTGAATGCCCTCCTCCTTACAACTTCCAATTAAAAACACAGAGTAACTAAAAAGCTTCAAAATCGCTACCACGTTTCAATAGTAAGCACTAAATACATTTGTTTGATCCTGGATTGATAAAGCAGTGACATATTAGCTTATTTTTAAAAAAAAGAAAGACCAAAACTTCAACTACATATATATTCATCATACAGCTTATTGGAATGCTGGTACACTACAAAGCAAAACAAAATATTCATATAGAAAAGTACATTCATTTACACACACATAAGTTTGCTACGGTATAATCACTACATGATCTATGAAAACTTTGATACTCTATATTCTATAAATAATATCAAAAAAGCAATTACATTTATTCTAAGAATAAAATTTGAGATGACAATGGCAAATTAAAATGGTGAAATGTTTTTAATCTATTTTCCTGACTAAAGATAACCTACAAATTTCAAGTCCACAGAAAGCTACTGTAACTAATGATGCTAATTAGTCACACCAGCTGAGGAAAACTGGTTGCTTGAAAGTTTTTTCGTTAGTAAGAACCTAAACAAGACAGAGCTCTCCATCTTCAAATATTCACTTTTGGCCTTTTTTTTTTTTTAATCTCTCCAAGAGAAATGTTCCTCCTCCTCTACTTTATTTCCACATAGTAGAGTACAAGAAAGAAAACAAAGAAATGAGAAAAGGAAAAAGAATATTCCACGCCGTTTACATTTTTATATATGCTTGCAAGCAATGTGGGAGAGGGGAAATAAGAGAAAGTAAAAACACAAAAGAAAGTGAAGAAACAGCAAGATCAGAGGAAGAATGACAATAATACAGTTTTTTAATCTTAACTCCTTTCCTAACACACAGATACTCACATTCCCTTTCTGTTATTAAAAAAAAAAAGTAATCCCCAGAACTTAACCTAGATGACTTTTTTCTTTTAAAACAGAACTGCAAGTCTAAAGTTTTCAAGTTTAGACTAACTTCTTTAAATAACTTATTCTGTAAAGATTTCCATACTATTTATTCAAGTTCTCTTTGTATTTTACCTGCGTAAATTAACAAAATAAATTGACATAAAGGAAAAACACATACCCCAGTTCTGTCTCCAAAAAAATTCTAGTGTCTTCTGTGTTGCAAAATGTTTTTTAACTGAGTAATGAACTCTCTGTATAAGCATATTGGAAAACCCTGTGCGTTTCAAAAGGTAGGCCATTGTTGGTGAATGCCCAAAAGGATCAACTGCCCAACCAGACTTTGGTTTTACTCCTGTTGACAAAAGAAAAAAGTAAAAAGAGAAGAAAGTTTTTATTTTCACTCAAAGAAAGCTATACCAATATAATTCAAATCAGAGCACCAAAGATAAAATTTTCAAGATAAATTAAAATATACAGCTGAGTATTAAGCCTCCTGAAGAACACTTTCTGGAATTAACAAGCTAGAATTAAACAGATAAACAATTAACAAAAAAAATCAAATGTCTTAGAGGCAAGGCATTCTGTCTAACTGCATAAAAGCACTCAGATTAGTACTCTAGGTTGTTACAGTATTTCAACTGTGCTTCAAACATCTTTACATGGAATCATAATGAAATGCATCTCCTTTTTCACTTTAAGTAGTTTACAGATGTTACAATTGGAAAGAAAAGCTGAAAGAGAATGAATGGATGGAGACAGATTGATGCTGTAGCTTGTTGAATTTTGACTGTAATTTAAATAATGTTAACCTTTGGAACTAACTTTTCTTGACTTATTTGGGTGGCAATCATTAGAATCATGTTGATTAATACTGTCTCTTCACTGAACTTCATACTAGCAAATAAAGAAGCTATATCTAACTCTTGTTTAACTTATTCTTCAACATGTTTCCTTCGGCATATTTGTATTGCCTTACCAAAAAACCACTAGGGAATGCATTATCCTTTTATTAGGCCTTCCCTCCCCCCATCCCTTAATTGTGGCAAGCTGCATTTATTGAAATTTCAATCTAAGAGAAACATAGTGAAACAGCTGTTCAAATTAATTTCAGTAATTGGATGAAGTAATGTGAACTTATTATTAAAACTGCTATACAAGTATTTTCTATATAAAATGGGGTCTCTCTACTTACGGAACATTATCTTTATTTATAGAACAAAAAAAAAAACCTCCAAAGCCACAAAAACAATTCAGCAAATGTTACTGCAGTCAGTAGCTCCTCAAAGTTTTGAAAGCGAATGAGTTGGCTGCTTTTTTTTTTTTTAATGTAACAATTCTAACATTACAAGAGGTTTAAGTTTTAGGACTACTACTTCTACAACCACTACTACTAAATTTCATATTTACTTTTTTGAAAGCCTTACATAAGAGAACCTAATGAATACACAGCCTGCAGCATAGATCTAAACACATGAAAGGAATATCAATTTAAGTCATTTTAAGGCCTCTGTCATGATTTTCAAAAGACAGAAATGGCAAACAGAAACTGTTTGTGACACCAGAGACGTGACCTTCAATTCAGCATGACCTAGTGTAAAGTTTTATTATGCTAATATACTACACACATCGTTCATTATCAAGACAAAATGTTATGACACAAAATTGTTTAAATACACTTCATCCAGGAATTTCTATCTGCAAACAGTAATTGCAAATACCAGACTCAATCCTATAGCTTCCAGTAAGTGGTCTGATTTAATGTTTCAGGAAAGCAGAGTAAAGAGAGACTTGCTAAGTACCTCAGAAATACAAAATAGCATTTACAAACTGACTTCCTGCATTAACATTGTTAAATTTTAGATCAAGCTACATACCAAGGTTCTTTTCTAGCCACTGGTGTCCTTCTATCAGTTGGTCAATTAAAGCAAAATAATGAGAAGAAGCTTCATCAGGCATGACCCATCCTCCTGTTACAATTTCAAACTGTCCATCTTTTATCAACCTGAAAAAAATGTGAATTGTGTTCAGAATCTTGCATATGAAAATACACTTTTAAAAAATAATTTCTGCATATTCAATAGGTATTGACCAGGGACATGATGGCAAAATCTAAATTGCTTGTGCTACTTCCATCACTGGACTACATTTCTTTCATCAAATGGAAAGAATGAGTAGATGAACAGTGAAATTTTTAATGCCTCTGTGCAACAAAAACCACCAGCTCTACTGCATGTGCCATAATATTTGATTTTTTTAAAATCAGGAAGAAGGCTGTTTCCTGCACATTTTATAAAAATAGAAGTGTGTATGCCATAGTACTGAAGGAGAACTGAGCGAGATGCCTAGACATTGCACATTTCAAGCACTACTAATAGCTGCCCGTCTTTGATCTACTGTTCTTTTTACTGTTTTAGAGAGCTGATAGAGCTTCAAAGTTTATTGTATCTATAAAGGCTTCAGACTCTCTCATTCATTAAAATGCCATCTTAAAACAGATCACAGGATGATCCAGTCTCTCTGTGAAGTCATCAGTGAACATAATGACATTGCTTCCAGCATCAGGTGGTCCCTACAGTTAAATAAAGTAATTTCAGCGCTTATATTGTACACTAGCATATAAATGTTTAATGAATTCAAGAAAGAAATACAGTAAACTTATCAAAACTTGATCACATTATATATAATACCCATAAAAGTAATGAAAAACATACAGCAAAATTTATCGCCAGTGCAGCTTCTGTAACTCTTGCAGCAGTGTAACCAATACCTGATTCCCCTGAAGAAAGGACACAGTTCCCTAGTGACTATCATTTACTGTTTGTGTTCCAATGGATGTTTTTAATCTCAAAAAACAACAGCTGTGCTATAATACTCATGCATTGTACATAAATTTTTAAATAGACAGTTTTCTAGGTCATTCCCAAGATTTCCAGCATTTCCTAACCTTTGCAGCTGTGAGCCTTTCATACCCTTAATGTATGTTGCAATCTGTGCATCTTGAAGAGGGGCATGAGAAGAAGGGCATCACACAGATGAGCTGCCTTAAAACAAAGTAAAAAAACCAAAACACCCCTTTTTGAAAACTTCAAACTATATCCTTACTTCAAGTTTATCCAAGCAGCATGCTGTCTTGTCTCAACATGTAGGCAAACCTTTCATTTCTGTATGACGACTTTTAAAAGAACTAAGAAGAGCAAGGGTGTAGAGTATGTACTACCTTACCATTTGAGCAGCTGCATGTTTATAAAAACTGCATATATTATCATTTCATAACTGTGTTATAACTGAAGAAAAAATTACCACATATAAATAGCTAATACAAAAAATTATTTTTATTCCATTGCCAATACTTCAATGTGACTTCAAATAAAGTTCATAATCACAACTCCATTACAATTATAATGACATCTCTAGGGTTGTACATGTAAAATTTTAGTCAATTTTTTCAGCAACTCAGTAATTTGCCTTCACTTCTCTAAATGGATTTTTACTTTGTAACCAGAAAAAAAACGAACCAAGGACAAAATAAAAAAAATCAGAACTTGAGTAGTCAATTATTCTAGCAATTCTGCATTAGAAGTGAAATCCCAAGTTTACAGTGTAGTGAAATACACAACGCCTCAGAACATTCCACATGGAAGATAAGAAATAGTTCAGTGTTCAAACCTTTTAACAGCATCCTTTTTTTGGCTATCTATTCCATCCCACCATTTTGAAAAGTAAGAAATCTCAGACCACAAAAATTTCCTTCGGTTGTCTTCTTGCAGTTTTATAACCATATTATTTAAGATATGCTGTGTCTGATCTCTGAAGTAATCATCAAAAGTCTTCAGCCAACCTAAAAAAAAGAAAATATGAAATTTAAGTTGCTTTCAATGGTCCTAGAGACCTGCCTCTTTCCAATCCCTACAAGAAGTTAAGTAAAGCATTTTCTTAAAATGCTGGACTTCACACTCTGTGGACAGTTCAAATTGCTAGACTCTCCAGGAGTTTCTTTTTACAAAGTTTAGATGTTTTATTTCCTCAATGTATCTATATTAGACTTTCTACTTTGATCAAGAGAACACACAGACTTAAAAAAATGTGGATTTTTTTTAAGCACCAATTAAATAGTTGAAAAGGATGATGTACATACTGGCAAACTGATCTTCCTTGATAACTATCACTAGGTCTCCTCTTTTCTTACATCAGGAGGACTGTAGCATCTACAAACAGATCATCTTCCCAGCCCAAGCCCTATCCCAAACATACACAACCACAGCACCCCCTAATTCTTGCCTCAATGTCTTATCTCTTCTTTCAAGTCAAAGAACTCCATTACCCTATGTAAAACAACTAAACAAAAATCCTTACTAGCAGCATCTTACACCTACAGCTTGAGGAGAAAATGAAGAGTCATCCCATTATTATCATTAATGTTATCCCACAGACCCTGAGGATAAAGAAATAAAACGGGGGCAAACAAAGCAGCAGTAAGCCCTGCATCCCATGTTCAGCATCATTTATGAATGAAGGGTTTGTTAGCAATGACTGAGAAAAGAAGTATGTTGTAGCTGCGTCCTTCATTAAAAGGTAGCGGTGAGATGCAGAGTGAAGGAAAAACTAACTTTAACCACATATTCAGACCTCACAGCGTAGAGCCTTCCAAGAACTTTTTTAACCTCTGCCTAAAACCTTGCATGAGAAAGTACATGCATCTTCCTTCCTAGAACCTGGAAGGGATATGGTCTTTCTACAACTATAACTGCAAAAAGACGCAGATAAGCCTGGCTAATTAATACACAAGTGGTGTATTCCTGCTTTTCATACCAGCTCTTGTCACGTATGGGCATTTTCATTCAAATGCTTCCAAAAGTTTAAGAAAGTATCATATACAACACAGTAACTACTGAAGAATGCAAGTGATGTTATGAAACTATCATATAGCATGCATCTCAGTTTTAAGATTTTGTAAAAGCCTCTACACAAGGTGAGGATTGTACTCCAGACAAATACAATCCTAGTGATTCCACTTTGATTTACCAGTTCTATTCTGCAGAGGCAGTGCCATTCTAGCACAATGCCAGTCCGCTTATAAAAAGATACAGGATTAGGCTATTCCGGAATGAGATAATATTGTTTCAAGGTAGCTATATAAATGCAGAAAAATTATGTATTAAAAAATAATTTTTAAGTCTAATAAAAGAAAACCATTTTATTACTGAATAGAGTCTGAATATTGATTCAGAAAGGGTATGTTATACTTTATTTTAAGGACAAAAAATCATAGATGTTCATCTTAGGTAGAAATGCAGAGCTAATGTAATTTGACATTATGCACATTCTTTTCCAGTTCACATCAAATTGTTAATTATCTTTCAAATAAAGAATCCTGTAATTAGGAATAACCACTGGACACTGGCACACTCTTACTTTCGTTGCAATACTTTCAGGTTGCACTGTCACTTTGTAAAGGTCAAATTTTAATAAAGTAGTCAGAAACAAACAAAACCACCACAAATTTCCAAAACCCTCCCTTTTTTAATTTGCAAATGAGGAAATAAACCTGTAACACTCCAGAGGAAAAGTGCTAGCTCAGTATTATTTTTTTTTTAACAGATGTTTAGCATCTAGAAGAATCATTAGATCTGATACAAGTTTCTGTACAGATAGGACAGTAGGGTCTAATCTAAAGTATCTTAAAGAGGAAAATACATTTTGTCAAGACAGTTAATATGATGACTTAAAATCTAAACTTAAAACATACTTTCTTTAGAAGCATGGAAACAGCTTAAGAGAAAAAAGTTAACAGTAACTTACTATTACACAACAGTTTCATGGAGACTGAAAACAGAAAAGTGATGAATAAGCTCTATTTATTTTCCTTTTGTGCTGTTTTTCATCAAAATTTGTTGTGACCTCTGCCTATTTCAATAAGTGTTTTTTTAATGGAAGCTTTCACTCAAAGAATTGAGATCACATAATCAGTTAATCTTTTTCAATGCTATGTTACTTTTCAACAAATCAAAGAAATATTTTACTGATATTTACATTAAAAGATCTACATGTAACAGACTACAGATTTATAGCTTTTTACCACAATTTCTTCTGCAAGGGACAATATCACGCTAGAACACAACTAACAAAAGATTAACTAAACCCATCCTATATTTTTCCTACACAGAAATATATCATAAACTATTTTAGCATATCTTATATTGCAGCAATAAAAGGAAACTTACACTGAATTAGTCTTAAACATTCTTGAAAAACTTAATAAACCAAGCTAAATAAAGAAGCACAGAGCTAAATGACAAAGCAGCTGGCATAAGAATGCATTACGAGGTAGGAAGAGCAGTGCTATGATTAGAGTTTGTTTTGTTTTAATATATTCAGTTTATTAAGCTATAGAAGAAGGGTATAATATGGTTAACACACTTCAGAAAGTCCTAGGAAATATTTTAAGTATTCATAGAATTAGTTGGAAGCCAACATAAAGTCCTCTGAAATTTAATTACCATGTGGTCTGGCATCTTGCACATAAATATATTTATTTCTGAATAGAATAGAATACTTTCAGTTGGAAGGGACCTACAATGATCATGTAGTCCAACTGCCAGACCAGGGATAATCAAAAGTGAAAGCACATTATTAAGGGAATTGCCCAAATTCCTCTGAAACACTGACAGGTCTGGGGCACTGATCCCCTCTCTAGGAAGCCAGGTCCAGAGTTTGGTCCCTACCAGTAAAGAAATGCTTCCTAATGTCAAGCCTAAAACCTCCCTGATGCAGCTCTGAACCACTCCCAAGCACCCTTTCACTGGATCTCAGGGAGAAGAAATCAGCACCTCCCTCTCCCCTTCCCCTGCTCAGGAAGCTGTAGAGAGCAATGAGGTCATCCCTCAGACTCCTTTTCTCCAAACTAGACAAGCCTAAAGTCCTCATTCACTCTCACAGAACATGCCTTCCAACACAGCCTTCTTAAATTGTGGGGCCCAGAACTGCACACAGTATTCAAGGCGAGGCCACACCAATGCTAAATACACTGGGATAATCCCCTCTTTTGACCAGCTGGCTGTGCTGTGTTTGATGCACCCCAGGATGGGGTTTGCCCTCTTGGCTGCCAGGGAACACTGCTGACTTCTGTTGAGCCTGCTGCTGACCAGCACCCCCAGATCCCTTTCTGCAGGGCTGCTCTCCAGCCACTCCTCCCCTAATACTTGTGTCCAGAATTACTCTGTCCTAAGTGCAGAATCTGGCATTTGCTCTTGTTAAATTTCATGCCATCGATAGCTCTTAAACCCATGACTTACAAAGGCTGTCCAATTTTGCATGGAGCCATAAAGATTAAAAAAAATATCAAAAGCTGAACTGAACAATGAATAAATTAATTTACAGTTGCTAGCTGTAAGTCTACTACTAAAGACTACCCCGTAAATTTATTATTCACATCTTGCACTCCTCCAGGGAAACGTGCATGCTCGATTACCTCTGAAATGCCTGTACACCAATGCACACAGCATGGGGAAAAAACAGTAAGAACCAGAGATCTGCGTGCGGTCGCAGGCCCATGATCTCATTGCAATTACAGAGACATGGTGGGATAGTCCGCATGACTATCATGGATAGCTACATACTTTTTAGGAAAGACAGGCCAGCAAGGTGAAATGGTTGGGTTGCTCTTTACACAAGAAAGCAACTGGAATGTATCGAGCTCTGCCTAGGGATGGACGAAGAACAAGTCAACAGCTTACAGGTAAGCATTAAGGGACAGGCTAATACGAGTGACACTGTCATGGGTGTTTACTACAGGCCACCTGATCAGGAAAAGGAAGTTGATGAGGCCTTCTACAGACAGCTGAAAGTAGCCTCACTATCACAGGCCCTGCTTCTCATGGGGGACTTCAACCACACTGATACTTGCTTGAAAGGCAACAGAGTCAGGTACATACAGTCCAGGAGGTTTCTGCACAGCACCGATACCTTTTTGACACAGTTGATGGAGGACCCAATGAGGAGAGGTGTGCTGCTGGACCTTGTACTAACAGACAAAGCAGGAACTGGTTGGGGATGTGGTAGGCTAGGGGCAGCCTTGGCTGCAGTGACCATGAGATGGTGGAGTTCAGGATCCTGCATGGAATGCAGGAATGCCTGCAGGGCAGTAACTAGGATTACAAACCTGCACTTCGGGAAAGCTAAATTTGGCCTCTTCAAAGACGTCCTTGGAGGAATCCCATGGATTAGGGCTCTAAAAGGTAGGCAGGTCCGAGAGATTTGGTTAATGTTCGAACACCACTTCCTCTAAGCTCAAGATTCGTGCATTCCTAGGAGTAAGAAATCAAGCAAAGGAAGCAGAAAACCCGCATGGATGAGCAAGGAGCTTCTGGAAAAACCCAAACAGAAGAAGGAAGTTTACAGAATGTGGAAAAAAGGACTGGCCACTTGGGAGGAATACGGGAACGTTGTCAAGAGTTTGCAGAGATGCAATGAGGAAAGCTAAGGCCCACTTGGAATTAAACCTGGCAAGGGATGTCAAGGACAGTAAGAAGGGCTTCTTCAAGTACATCAGTAGTACAAGGACGACTAGGGAAAATGTGGGCCTGCTGCTGAATGAGTTGGGTGCCCTGGTGATGGAGGATGCAGAGAAGGCAGAGTTACTGAATGCCTTCTTTGTATCAGTCTTTACTGCTAAGGCTGGCCCTCAGGAATCCCAGACCTTGGAGGTAAAAGAGAAAGACTGGAGAAGGGAAGACTTTCCCCTGGTTGAGGAGGAACCGGTTTGAGATCATTTAAGCAAACTCAACACCTACAAAGCCATGGGCTCCGATGGGATGCCCCCCCCCGAGTGCTGAGGGAGCTGGCAGATGTTATTGGGAAGCCGCTCTCCATCATCTTTGAAAGGTCATAGAGAACAGGAGAGATGCCTGAGGACTGGAGGAAAGCCAATGTCACTCCAGTCTTCAAAAAGGGCAAGAAGGAGGATCCAGAAAACTACAGGCCAGTCAGCCTTACCCTCATCCCTGGAAAGGTGATGGAACAGCTCATTCTGGATGTCATGTCTAAGCATGCGGAGGAAAAGGAAGTCATTGGGAGTGATCAACATGGATTCATCAAGGGGAAATCATGCTTGACCAATCTGAGAGCCTTCTAGGATGGCATGACTGGCTGGGTAGATGAGGGGAGAGCAGTGGACTTGTCTACCTTGACTTCAGCATGGCTTTTGATACTGTCTCCCATAACATCCTCACAGGTAAGCTTAGGAAGTGTGGGTCAGATGAGTGGACAGTGAGGTGGATTGAGAACTGGATGAATGGCAGAGCTCAGAGGGTTGTGATCAGTGATGTATAGTCTAGTTGGAGGCCTGTAGCTAGCAGTGTTCCCCAGGGGTCAGTACTGGGTCCAGTCTTGCTCAACACATTCATCAATGACTTGGATGAGGGGGCAGAGTGTACCCTCAGGAAATTTGCTGATGACACAAAACTGGGAGGAGTGGATGACATAATAGAAGGCTGTGCCACCATTCAGTGGCAAGAGTTGGGTAGAGAGGAACCCAACAAAGTTCAACAAGGGCAAGCATCAGGTCCTGCACCTAGAGAGGAATATCCCATGCACCAGTACGGGTTAGTGGTTGACCTGCTCGAAAGCAGCTTTGCAGAGAGGGACCTGGGAGTCCTGGTTGACAATAAGTTGACCATGTGCCAGCAATGTGTCCTTGCAGCCAAGAAGTCAAATGGTATCCTGGGGTGCACTAAAAAGAAAGTGGGCAGCAGGTCGAAGAAGGTTATCCTCCCCCTCCACTCTGCTCTGGTGAGGCCACATCTGGAGTACTGTGTCCAGTTGTGGGCTCCCCAGTTCAAGAAAGATAAGGAATTACTGGAGAGAGTGCAGCAGAGGGCTAGAAAGATGATCAAGGGACTGGAGCACCTCTCCTATGAGGAAAGGCTGAGAGATCTGGGTCTGTTTAACCAGGAGAAGACTGAGAGGGGATATTATGAATAGCTAAAGGGTGGGTGTCAAGAAGACAGGGCCAGACTCTTTTCGGTGGTGTCCAGTGACAGGACAAGGGGCAATGGGAGCACACTGGAACACAGGCAGTTCTTCTTTACTTTGAGGGTGACAGAGCACTAGAACAGGCAGCTCAGAGAGGTTGTGGAGTCTTCCACACTGGAGACATTGAAAACCCGTGTGGACGCTGTCCTGTGCAACCTGCTCTAGGCAAACCTGCTTTGGCAGACCAAATTATCTCCAGAGGTCCCTTCCAAACCCTACCATTCTGTGGTCTCAGTCCCGAATATCACGTAAGAATCTAGTACAACTCTAGTTTATTCTTGTGCTTATCCACAAACTAAGAATTTGTTTCCAAGTTGAAAGAAAATGTTTAGCAGTGTATTTGGAGCAGGAAATGTTCAATACAAATACAGTTCATACATGGAAAAAGTGGAATGGTTTAAAACTGCAATTATCAAAACTAAATATGATAATATCAGCAAAATAACACTTGTTGGTTTAAGTCTGCATAAGGAACTTTGTCAATATAAAAATGTAAACAAGAAAAAAAAAAAAAGTCTTTAATGTCATTATGCTATTCTTGGCCTAGTAAGCACTCAGGACTTTGCCAGCTACTTTCGTTTTCTGCCAGCACAGTGGCAGCAATAGAGGGTACACACTGTTAAGCTGCTTGCCTTTTGATTGCCTCACTCATGTTTGTTCTCAAAAGTGTTGAAAATTGATTCCCAACACCCCCGTCCCCCACCAAGATTTATGATCATCATGCAGTTGTCCATTTTTTCCACTTTTTTCCCCCCATTTTGTTAATGTAAATTTTCTTGGGTCTACAGTGGACTCCAAGAATCATGTCCAAATGTTAAGGCAATCCATTGCTACGCAAAAACTCCTGAAGCATTTTATTAACTAATTTGCCAATGTTCCTGTCTACACTTTCCAGCCCAATTTTCTTCTTGAAGTTCTATCAGCTTCTTGCACTGAAGAAAAGTATTCTTGTGTCTTAGCACAGTTAAGACATAGTTGTAGAGATACCTGCAAAGTTTCAGGACAAAAATCAGAACAGAAGTTGACAAATTAGCATTATTCAAAAAATAACCTAATTTAGTAAAAGCATTTTATAGTTTGATTGTGACAAGAATCACAAATCAACTTTGAAAACATGAAATCATTACTACTAAGAGTATGTGAGCACTGCTTACATGTACCTTCAAGGCTGCTGTTTTTTTTTTTTGTTGTTTGTTTGTTTGTTTTTTTATATATTACTTTTGTCATTTGGTTTAAAATTATCAGTTGAAATAAAACAAAAAGATACTTGAATTGCTTACTACCATAAGTCACCCTCCAATAGAATCATAGAATTGTCTAGGTTGGAAGAGACCCTTGGGATCATCGAGTCCAACCATCAACCCTACTCTACAAAGTTCTCCCCTACACCATATCCCCCAACACCACATCTAAACGTCTCTTAAACACACCCAGGGATGCTGACTAAACCACCTCCCTGGGCAGTCTATTCCAATGCCCAACCACTCTTTCTGTGAAAAATTCTTTCCTAATGTTCAGTCTAAACCTACCCTGTTGGAGCTTGAAGCCATTCCCTCTTGTTCTGTCATTAGTCACCTGTGAGAAGAGACCAGCACCAACCTCTCTACAGCGTCCTTTCAAATAGTTGTAGAGTGATGGGGTCTCCCCTCAGCCTCCTCCTCCTCAAACTAAACAGTCCCAGCTCCTTCAACCGCTCTTCATATGATTTGTCTGCTAGGCCCTTCACCAGTTTCGTTGCCCTCCTCTGCACTCGCCCCAGCACCTCGATACCTCTCTTGTATTGAGGTGCCCAAAACTGGACACAATACTCGAGGTGTGGCCTCACCAGTGCTGAGTACAGGGGCACGATCACCTCCCTACTTCTGCTGGCCACGCTATTTCTAATACAAGCCAGGATGCCATTGGCTTTCTTGGCCACCCGGGCACACTGCCGGCTCATATTCAGCCGCTTGTCAATTAGAACCCCCAGGTCTCTTTCTGCCAGGCAGCTTTCCAGCCACACCTCCCCAAGCCTGTAGTGCTGCATGGGGTTATTGTGGCCCAAGTGCAGGACCTGGCACTTACCCTTGTTGAAACTCATACCATTGATGTTGGCCCAATGATCCAATCTATCTAAGTCTCTCTGTAGAGCTTCCCTTCCTCCTAGGAATCAACACTCCTGCTTAACTTGGTGTCATCTGCAAACTTGCTGATGATACACCCTATGTCCTTATCAAGATCATCAATAAAGACGTTGAACAGAAATGGTCCCAACATGGAGCCCTGAGGCACACCACTTGTGACCAGCCGCCAGCTGGATTTAAATCCATTGAGCACCACTCTTTGGGACCTTCCAGTCAGCCAGTGCTTGATCCAGCGGACTGTATGCTCATTCAGGCCGTGCAAAGCCAGTTTTTCCACGAGAATTGTATGGGGGAGAGTATCGAATGCTTTTTGAAAGTCCAGGTATACAATATCAACAGCCTTTCCCTTGTCCAATATTCTGGTAATCTTGTCATAGAAGGAGATCAGGTTCGTCTGGCAGGACCTGCCTTCCATAAACCCATGCTGACTAGGCCTGATCCCCTGGTTGCCCATTATGTGGGTTTTGATGGCACTCAAGATGACCTGCTCCATGGCCTTCCCTGGTATCGAGGTTAGACTGACAGGTCTATAGTTACCTGGATCCTCCTTTTTGCCTTTCTTGTAGATGGGCGTTACATTTGCCACCCTCCAGTCCATTGGGACCTCCCCAGTTAGCCATGATTTCCTGTAAATGATGGAAAGCGGTTTTTTGAGCACGTCTGCCAACTCTTTCAGCACTCTTGGGTGTAGCCCATCCGGTCCCATAGACTTGTGTGCATCCAAAAGGCATAGCAGGTCACTGATCTCTTCCTCTTTAATCTTGATGCTCTCATTCTGCGTCCCCTCCCTGTCTCCTAGCTCTTGAGGCTGGGTGTCTAGGGAACAGCTAGTTCCACTGCTGAAGACTGACGCAAAGTAGGCATTGAGCACCTCAGCCTTTTCCTCATCCTTTGTAACTATGTTTCCCTCTGCATCCAATAACAGAGGGAGATTTTCCCTAATCCTCTTTTTGTTATTAATGAATTTATAGAAACATTTTTTATTACCCTTAACAGCTGTAGCCAGGTTGAGCTCTAGCTGCGCTTTGGCTCTCTTTATTTTCTCCCTGCATAGCTTCGCTACATCTTTATAGTCTTCATGAGAGACTTGCCCCCTCTTCCAAAGGTCGTAGACTTCTTTTTTTTTTTTTTTTTTTGAGATCCAGCAAGAGATCCCTATTTAGCCAGGCTGGCCTCCTTCCCCACCTACTTGTTTTTCGGCACATGGGAACAGCCTGCTCCTGTGCCTTTAAGACATCTTTCTTGAAGCATGTCCATCCTTCCTGGACTCCTGTAGCCATAAGGGCATCCTCCCAAGGGATTATGTCTAGCAGTCTTCTGAACAGATTAAAATTTGCCCTCCGAAAGCCTAAGGTGGCAGTTTTGGTAACCCTTCTCCTTTTTTCTCCAAGGATCGAGAACTCAATCATCCCATGATCACTGTGCCCTAGATGGCCTCCAACCTTTACTTCCCCCACAAGTTCTTCCCTGTTCACAAGGAGCAGGTCTAGGAGGGCACTTTCCCTGGTCGGCTCACTTATCAGCTGCATGAGGAAGTTATCCTCCACACATTCCAGGAACCTCCTGGATTGTTCCCTGTCTGCCATGTTGTATTCCCAGCAGATATCGGGGAGGTTAAAGTCCCCCACAAGTACAATGGCAAACGACTGCGATATTTCTCCCAGTTGCTTATAGAAGGCTTCGTCTACCTCACTGCTTTGGTTGGGAGGTCTATAGCAGACTCCCACAGCGGTATCACCTTTATTTACCCTTATCCTAATCCAAACGCTCTCGGCCCTGTTATCACTATACTTAATTTCTGAAGTCTTATAGCATTCTCTGACACACACAGCCACTCCACTGCCTCTCCTTTCCTGTCTATCTCTCCTGAAGAGTTTGTAGCTTTCAATTGTGGCACTCCAGTCTTGTGAGACATCCCACCACATTTCCATGATAGCCTCTATGTCATAGTTTTCCTGGCGCATCATGGCTTCAAGCTCCCCCTGTTTATTGTTCATACTGCGTGCATTGGTATAGATGCACTTCAGATGAGCTAATGGTTTGAACATCTTTTTGTGAGTGTGGGCCCCATTTCCTACCAGGCCCCTCTCAGGTGTTTCTGTAATTTCTAGGTGTCTATCACTTCTCTGAAATGAATTGGTAGAGTAAGAGCCCATGCTAATCCACCATCCCTCAAGCCCTGGCGTGTTTCCCTTGAGTTTAGTCCTAATAGGCCCAGTTATGCCCCCCTCATATCTAGTTTAAAGCCCGGTCAACGAGTCCTGCTAATTCCTGTCCCAAAATTCTTTTCCCTCTCTGGGACAGGCTCCAGAAGGAATGTTTAGAAGGAAACATGTCCTTAAAGAAATTTTGAGTTTCTCATGAAATCTGTTTTAATGAAGAGGCAGATCTAGTGAATGTCTGGAATTTTATTACTTGTAAGATTAATGCAGTTTGCATCGCTGATTTACTTTACAGTAGATCATAAGTAATTCTACTAAGCCTGAAATTCACACATCAGTGCTGCTTCTTGCAATCTAAGAAACTTGAATAATTTATTAATTTTATGGCAGAATAAAGCCATTACATTTCAGCTAGCATTATATAGTTTTCCAGAAAATAAAAGCAATCTCTTTGCAACAAAATTAGTGAAACTTCAGTTCTTGGATTTTTAAGATGTACACCTCAGTTACTAAAAAACTTACATAGTTTGTTTTTGTTTTTTAAGTTATACTTAGTTCTGAACTAACCAGTTCCTGGAAGAACACACGATTAAGTAACTGTTTTGATAACTAGAGAAGAAAAAAAAAATCATAAGCTGAAAGAGGATGTCTTGGTTCTTAATTACATCCATGCTCCACATAACTTGTGATGCTGCAATGGTAAAAGTTTTTCTTAAAAACAATTGAAAAAAAATTAATGGACATGTAACCATGAGTTCTTATCAGTGCTTTGGAGAACTTAAGCATGGTCTATGTGTTTACCTGATGATACACAGGCACACAATAATGACATTAATGCAAATACTAGAAATAAATCTAAAATCTAAATTTTTAACTTAGATTTTAGTAAGTATGATTACACATGGAAAGAATTTAGCATTAGCCCCTTTGTAGATTTGGCAATAGAAACAATTCCTTTATTTTAAGGTACTGAATATACACATCCCCCCCCCAAATGGAAAAAGAAAAAACCTCTCTCCTACCACCTCAGTCTCCTACCACCTCACAGAAACCATAGAAATATTGAGAAGTGAGCAAGGAATAAAACTCAGACTTCTGTAATTCACCATGTCAACAAAAACTTGTGAGCTGCCCAGTTTCCTATTTTATTCCTAGATCTCATTTTCCTCTACAATAGAAAAATTAGGTGTTCACCATTCAATGTATATTTTACAGTCTTTACATAGCCATCATAGTGGGTTGGTTGGGTTTTTTTTTAGAAAACACTAGATACTGTTGCTGTTTACAAAAAGAAAAACAAGTTCTAGACAAACAGTGGTGACTGATTTTTTTTATCTTCCTATTAAAACAAAACATGAACATATTAATCAGTGAACTTCCAATTTTCAGTGCAAAACTTTTAAAAGTAAAGTTTTCAAATGTCATTCAACTAGCATTTTTTTTCTTTTCTGCTTCAGCTCTATACTAACCTGTTCTTATATTTTGGTAAGACATTAGTCTAAATAATGTGTGTTCCAAACATGTCAGGAAAACTAAGCAGTCACATGAAAATTATATACAGATCTGATCAACAGAAAACAAATTTGAAACTCCATGGTGTATTAACAGCATCAAACCTTTATGCTTAAGTTTTCTTTTATCTTAACACTGCAATTCATAGGGCTATACAGATTTCCTCCTGAGAAACGGAGACTGTCTTAAATAATAAAAAGGGGTTAATGTGAGTGCTGGTAAGGTAAAGTAACTAATGCTATTGCTAATTAATGAAGAGTTAAAAGTAGTACTTAGACCTGACATATGTGCACATACACTTTCACATCCATTTTTACTTAGGTCGAAATTGGGGGTGGGCAGGCAGAGGGGCAAGGGAAAAATCATTTCAGTCTCTTTCAATTCCACTTAAGTGCTGCTTGTACCAGGTCAATAACAACTGCATTCAGCAATAAAATACTGTGATCTGGTACACCCATATTACAAAGTTCACAAGTCTCAATTCTTAAATAATTTAATGAGAAGACATTACTAAAATCATCGTTGCCAACAGTGCAAGAAACACTAGAGGTGTCTTTCAACCCCTTAGGTCATACCTGAACATCACCTTTCAAGTCTAGTTGTGCTGGTTGACAGTATCACTGTCCCTGAGCAGGTTTCTCCCCTCTGGGGTTCAGCTGCCTAATCCACTTCAGGCAGTCACATGAAACTGCTGTTGAAGCACATGAGAGCTAATATAAGGGCTTTGCCAGCACAGCAGGTTATACGATTGCTCATTAATCTGCTCCAGAAATGCCACCTATCTGCAACAGCTATAACATTGCACAACACAGCAGTTTGTAAATCTCATTGTGGCTTGAGATTAATCTGCATTGGGTGAGTCCCCCCCCAAATAAGACATGGTACTGAGGTGCTCGAATATTCTACAACTGACAGCAAGTAAAAGACAATTATGCCTGTCACTTGATCAAAAGTGTGAAGGGGACACATTCTTACACCCGATTTCCCAATAACAGGTAAATATATTAGCTACTGAAGCAGGAAGTATAGAGACACCAAGTTTGTGTACCCCGGTTGAATTCACCCAGAAGCAGGTAACTCGGATTTAGCAGAATTTGTAACACAAAGTGTTTCAGAGCATCAGCACATAAGCTATCCCCCAAAATAGAACTTGGAACCTAAGACGACCCCCTTCACTTCTGATTATGTTTCAAGGCAGTTTCTTTGCCTTTGAGCTACAGATTCTGGCAGTTTGGCGAGGTTCCTGACAACTGGAAAAGGGGAAACATAACCCCTATTTTCAAAAAGGGAAATAAGGAAGACCCAGGGAACTATAGGCCAGTAAGTCTCACCTCTCTGCCTGGCAAGATCATGGAGCAGATCCATGAGGTGATTGGTGACAGCCAGCATGGCTTCACCAAGGGTAAGTCATGCCTGACAAATTTGGTAGCCTTCTACGAAGGGGTTACAGAGGCAGTGGACAAGGGAAGATCAACTGATGTCATCTACCTGGACTTGTGCAAAGTGTTTGACACTGTTCCACACAATATCCTGGTCTCTTCAATTTAGAGACATGGATTCGACAAACGGACCACTTGATGGATACAGAACTGGCTGGACGGTCGCACTCAAAGAGTTGCGGTCAACGGCTCGATGTCCAAGTGGAGAGCAGTGACGAGTGGCGTTCCTCAGGGGTCGGTACTGGGACCTGTACTGTTCAACATCTTTGTCAGTGACATGGACAGTGGGGTTGAGTGCACCTTCAGCAAGTTTGCTGGTGATACCAAGCTGCTTGGCGAGGTAGACATGCTGGAGGGGAGGAATGCCATCCAGAGGGACCTGGACAGGGTGGAGAGGTGGGCCCAAGCCAACCTCATGCAGTTCAACAAGGCCAAGTGCAAGGTCTTACATCTGGGTCAGGGCAATCCCATGCACAAGTACAGGCTCGGCGGGGAATGGCTGGAGAGCAGCCCTGAGGAGAAAGACCTGGGGGTGCTGATTGACGAGAAGCTCAACATGAGCCAGCAATGTGCGATCGCAGCCCAGAAGGCCAACCGTATCCTTGGCTGCATCAGAAGAAGTGTGACCAGCAGGACAAGGGAAGTGATTTTGCCCCTCTCATGAGACCCCACCCGGAGTACTGCATCCAGCTCTGGAGTCCCCAGCATAAGAAGGACATGGACCTGCTGGAGCGTGTCCAGAGGAGAGCCACGAGGATGATCCGAGGGCTGGAGCACTTCTCCTATGAGGAGAGGCTGAAAGAGTTGGGGCTGTTCAGCCTGGAGAAGAGAAGGCTCCAGGGAGATCTTATTGTGGCCTTCCAGTACCTAAAGGGGGCCTACAAGAGAGCTGGGGAAGGACTTTTTACTCGGGCATGTAATGATAGGACAAGGGGGAATGGCTTTAAACTGGAAGAGGGCAGGTTCAGGTTAAACATTAGGAAGAAGTTTTTCCCTTTGAGGGTGGTAAGGCACTGGAACAAGTTTCCCAGAGAGGTAGTTGATGCCCCATCTCTGGAGGTGTTCAAGGCCAGGCTGGACGTGGCCTTGGGCATCCTGGTCTAGTGGGAGGTGTCTATGGTGGGGGGAGGGGAGGATGGGGAGTGGGGGGGTAGAACTTGATGGCCTTCAAGGTCCTTTCCAACCTAAACCATTCTGTGATTCTATGATTCCATGATTCTCACTAGCGTAACTGGTTACGTGAAAAGTTGGAGAGAGTAGAAATAAGAAAACGTGAAATGTAATGAGAACTTAAAGCTTCTGCAGCTAATATAGTTACATCTGTATTGGCCCCATTTCTTGGTAATATTTTTCATGTGCATTGTTACACTATAGGTTCATTATGCCTTAAGCTATTTTGCCAGTAGGCATTTCCTCTGCACCATGCATTTTAATCCTCTGTGGGAAAGGAATAGTGTAACCGTTAGCTCTACATGATATTTCAGATCTGTTATAGATAAATTTTCCTTCTTTCAAGTGCTTATTAATATGCAGTTTCATACTGCAGACAATTCCACAGAAATGTCCTTACCAAGTTAGGAGATTTCTATGATAACACTCTGTAAAAGCAAACAATAACCAGTCTCACACAATCACCTTTGGTGATGTAACAGCTTACATTTACCAGGATTATATCTCAGTTTAACACTACTTGACATGACCTGAGAAGCCTGAACAAGCTGGGAGATATTTTCACTGTATGCATGAGGAGATGCAGATTTCTTGACTTTAGTTACTGCTAGTGGAAGGACTGGTATAATTTTATAGTAAAGGCATGAGGAACTTATGTACTGAGGAAGGCTTCAGGAACCAAAACTAGACACCAGTAAAAAAGCCAGCTATCAAATGTGAACAACGACACCATTAAGACTTCAGGAAAGTCCTTGGGAATAACCTATACAGGAAAGATGTTGCAACAGAAAGATGAGAGACAGCTCTCATAACTTCAGAGAATTCTTCAAACCTTATTAAAGAGGCAGTCACAGAGAGGACTTCTTTCAGAGAGCTCAAAGAACAAGTACCTTAGCATAGATTTAATGAGTAACTCCCTCAAAGACAGCTATCTGAATGCTAGTAAAAAATCCATCTGTAAAGTTCATTATGGCCCACACCCCTATACTTGGAAGTGGGCCAGAGCAGTGCTGGAGAGGGCAAAATAGAATCAAATTAAACTTCATTAAATGGAGCTCCCAGTGCACCAAGAGACATCATTCAGATGTAAAATTAAGGAATAGACAGACACATCACAAACATGCTTCCTGGGTAAGTAAAAAATTCCTACTGGGAAAGTACAGGAAATTCCATGATTGATAACACAAAAAATTAAACAGGAAGAGCTGCTGGTGAGGCTACCTCTGGTTGTAGAGCAGCATCTATGCTTTATCTGTCTTAGAAGTTTAAAAAAATCTGGTGACTCAAAAAACTTTTTTGGAGGCAGTGGAAGGTTGGGGTTTTTTGTTTGTGTTTGTTTTTCCGTGGTGTGGTTGGGGTTTCTGGGTTGGTTATTATTGGGGGGGGGGCATTTGAGGTTTTTTGATTGGTTCTTTTTTTGGGGGGGTGGGTTCTTGTTGAGTTTGTGTTGTTTGGTTGTTTTTTTTAAACACAGACCAAGAACCCAAACCTGACAGAGAAGAATGCCATACTCAGAGGTCTCTGGACCTAGAGAAAACCCTGGTTTTAGCCGCTGACCTTCCAAAAGAAGGCATAATATTTCAAGTGTCATGGCAAATATATAGTGAAGCTCAAGGCATTCCTCACTGAGTGAATTTAGCAACTTGCCATCCTAATTTGGAGGCTAATAAGAGATGTGTCCATCTTCCCAACAATTCCACTATTTTTGGCACCCTTCTCATAGAAGCAATACAGAGTTATTCAGTCTGCTAGCCCCAAGAGACACATATCTAAAAATCTGGAGGCTCTGATGAAGCCTTCTCCAGCATACCCTGATATTGATAGCCTTTGCTATTGGCCAGCTGAGCCAACAAACGACTCCAAAGAGTGTGGCTTCCTTCTAGGAAAATCTCCTGGAGAACAACAACCAGAGAGGCAATGAACAGACACGGGTTTAAAGACAGCTCTACAAAAAGGCAGACCAAAGTTTATACTGTGATTATTTTATCTGAATATTTTTACTATATCCATACTTTGTTATTTTAGCTGTCATAACTGGATGTATTGTCCCACCAAATTCCAGTGTTCATTTTCATTGAAAACGCTAGATAAATGTGAATAAGAGTAACTTACTTCACTCAGGTCCACGGTACTTCAAACAACAAATTAAATTGTTAGAGAGATACACAGTAGTAAAGTTTAATATCACTGAAATTTTGGCTTTCCACAATAACAAGTAGCTTCACCAGCTTCTCATTGTCAGTGTACATGTACCAGGAGTATACTATAGCAGTATAATTCACTGGGTTTTGGCGTATTTTACAGTCATTTCAAAATAAAGTGACACTTCTCCATTTTATTTATTATACAGTAAACACCCACTCGGGAAGAAGTGAAATTATGTAAGCATACCTAGGTTTCAATTTAAATCCAGATTTTATATTATCCCACTGTAGGTTTGGTGCGGAGATGTGCACAAAACAGTAAAGAAAGTGTTATAGTCAAAAACCTCAGATTTGCCATTGTCACATCTTCCAAAAAGCACAGGCTGAGGGTTAAATATCTATCGCAGTCCAAAAAGCCAAAATAAGAACAGGACATAGTTTATTCATTGCTGCATTAAATAAGTGGGTTACCAGCAGGATGAACACAGAAAATCTATATTACCTTCCAATATCAATGCTGAAGTTCTACTCCAGTTAATAAATAAGTACATGTACAAATTTCATCACAACAGTTGTCACTCGAAGTCAATGGCACTTGAATTATACATCTGCTTAACCACCTTGCTAGACTAAAATCTAAATATATTAAGTAGTATGCTTCAAAAAACCCCAAGTCTTAACAGAAATGAAAATCTATTTCTTAATTCAATATAGTTAAGTTTCTTAAATCAATACAGTTAAAATATTACCTGGGTCATTATGTGAGTGAGGCACAACGAAAACTTGAAGCGGTTCACTGTCCCATTCATTTTCATTGTATGTGATATCAAATCCTTGTTTCCACACACCACCATCTGGATTATCAAAAGGAAGAATGTCATAGACATCCAACATCTAAAAAAGAGTAAGAGGAATACAAAACATGAATCCACAAAAACATTCTGCTGTTAAAAACCAAAGCTGTTTATATCAAAAATAGATCAGCTTGTTCATTACACAGGGAGAGAACAAGTGTCAAATGAAAATAAAACTGATGAATGAGAGCAAGTGTCAAGACACAGCTGGTAGGAAGAGGAACATTTTGGCAGGCTCTGTTCTGGGGGAACTGAAACTGGTTAGGTAAACGTAGGAACAAAAGCCTTAAGCCACAAAAAATTATGACAGCTCACAATGGTGTTGGGTAGGAGGGTAGGGAGAGCATTATACAGAACAGTACAATACGCTAGGGGAATGCAGAAGATGAAGAGGACAAACTAAGAAGCAGTAAGAAGGAACAACAAAATGAGAGAGATTGAGGCAAAAGTAAAACTCACGAAAGAGAACTGAAAGAAACTATCAAGGACAAATGTTCAGAACTATAGCCCATTGCTATAACACAGCTCCCTACATAATTACTGTTGCCCAATAGATAAATTATACAAGGAAGGACATATTTCACTTGTCAATGCAAATAAGAAGCTTATACGTAAATAAATCAACTCTAGAGTTACTTTAAGAAGTTCCTATGAAATTTAGAAACCACCAGATAGCTTCAAAGAGAATCTTCTAATGTCAGTTTAGACCAAAGTTACCACATCCAACTTTTTTTTTTTTTTCCCTCTTTTTTGTAATGTTCTGGTCTGCTTTCAGGAAAGAAGGCAAACTTTATGAACACAAACTATCATCTGTACCAGCCTTTTACTGGCAATATAGTTTAAAAAAATCTTATAATAAACTTTAGTTTGGTTCTAACTTCGTATTAGAATTCAATTGTATACCTGACAAACTTTCTTCAACAAACATTTCACTTGCACAAAAATAGGCTACAGGAGTCATTTACTACATGAACACCACAAGAGTTAACACGTTCCAGTGGTAAGCTGGTTTCTGTCCTGCTAGAAAACTTCAGAAAAATACAGACATCTGAAAAATATCTGACTAAAGAAGTTAAGGCCTTGTGATGGGTTTATCTTGGCTGGCTGCCAAATGCTCACCCAGCTGCTCTCACTCTCCCTCCTCAACAGGACAGGGGGAAAAATAAGATTAAAAACTCATCAGTCAAGATAAAGACAGAGAGATCACTTACCAATTACCATCACAGACAAAACAGACCCAATTTGGGAACATTAAATTAATTTATTGCCAATTAAAAGAGTTAGATAGTGAGAAACAAAAACAAAACTATAACACGTTTTCCCCACCCCTCTTCTAGCACAGTTCAACTTCACGCCTTCATTCCCAACTCCTCTATGTCCCCCTACCCTAAGTGGTGCAGGGGTATAGGGGTTGCAGTCAGTCCATAATGGTTCCTCTCTGTCACTCCCTCTTCACACTTTTTTTCTGCTCTGGCATGGGGTCCCTGCCACAAGCTACAGTCCTTCATGAACTGCTCCAGCATGGGATCCTCTCCACAGGCTACAGTCCTTCACTAATTCCTCCAGTATAGATCCCCCATGGGCCACTGTTCCTTCTGAAAATATCTACCTGCTCTAGCATGAGGTCCTCCACAGGCTGCAGGGTAATACCTGCTCCATGGTGGCCTCCCCCACATGTTCCAGTGGCTGTACCACCTTAACCCCTTCCTTCTTCACCTGGACCTTGGTGTTCACAGGGTTGTTTCCTTCATTTTTTTTTTTTTTTGCTTATACCTAACTGCTGTGCAGTGATTTCCCTCCTTCTTAAAACATGTTCTCCCAGAGGTGCTACCACCCTTGCTGATGGAGGGCTCAGCTGCATCTTGCAGTGGGTCTGCTTTGTAGCTGGCTGGAATAGCTGTGTTAAGCACATGACAGCACTGGCCTCTCCTCAGAGAGACCACCCCTACAGCCCCCAGCTGCCAACACCGGGGGACCTGCACCCAGTACATTTCACCCTCACCTCTGTGAAACACATATTTAAGAACAGTTGACAAAAATACACATTCATCACACACCCTTCACAAACTCGATTATGTCTACAAAAAAAAAAACCCACACTAAAAATCAAAGTTACATTAACACTGAAAAAGTGGGAATTTTACACACATGATAAAGCCACCCCTTGTCACTTCACCCCATTACAACAACAAAAGAATCCCCACAGTTATTTCCCTCGGGCAATGTCCGATCCAAGTTTTGGCCATTGCCACTCCCAATTACTGACCTTATCTCTCATTCCTCAAGCCCCAGGTTGGGTTCCAAAAAGGACTGCAATGGGTTGACCTTAGCTGGTTTTGCACCTGGCTGCCAGCCAAGGTCAAGCCACCATAGGCCTTTAGCTTAAGATACAAAAAGAAGTAAGGAATGCTAAACAAGACAAACAAGCCACTGTAATACTACAACTAGCAGAGCCTCAGTCGGGCTTACAATGTCCATATACTGGATATCTATGGCCTGTATGAGATCTTCTTGTCACATCACTACTCTACCAGATTGCTTTCACCTTTGGACAACGTCACCTAACGGAAAATACAGGTGCAATATTTGCAGATATATGCATTCTGTAAGGCCAGCTTGAGGCCTTACAGAGTAAGGGTTACATTGAAAATAGCCTAAGAACACTTTTTTTGCTTTTCTAACATTTGATTTTGAAGAACTATAATTTTTCTGCAAAATTCAATCTTCTGAAGAAAATTACGTGAGTGCATGCTCTGTAAATCTGCCAGTAACCAATGAATGACCTTAAGACTGAATAACTCTTAGGAATGTGAGCAACTCCAGGAACTGTTGCTTTTTAAACAAATATGTTTTCACAGTTGAAATGTCAAAAGAGTTATTCTCATGGATGGAGCCTGAATTTCACAAGCAACTTTCTGCTGTCTGGAAGATCCTAATTTTTACATACTCATAAATTCATTTTTACAAATTCATAAGTATCTCAAATTACTTTTCAGTTACCTCAAACCACGCCTCCATGATTATGAGCTAAAGAGCTGGAAACTGCAATCCAGGAAACATCTTGGAATTTTAATCAACAGTTGTCTGATAACTGGCTCGATGACCTGACCCATCTTCTAGAGAGGTTTGCTGCCTGCCAGAGGCCCAGATCCAGGATGTTCTAGAGGAACTGCCAAAGCTTATCCAATTTGCTGACTCCTACCCCTTGTTGTTCTTCCATGGTAAGAGGCAACCCAGACTGCATCAAAAGTCACTACTGAGTTCTGGAGGTAGTAATTAAGGTCACAGAGGCCCAGGTGGTATCCACTTCAATCCTGCTAGTGAGAGGAATACACCAATAGTACAGGTCAATAATTGGCCTCAGAGCTGGTGTTGGCAACAGGTTTTGGGGTTCTGTGACCATGGGACTTTGTTTGCAGAGCAGTGTCTGCTTAGGAGGGATGAGATCCAACTCACTAAGTGGGGCAACGGTATCTTTACCAAGAGGATGGCTGATCTGTTAAGGGGAGCTTTTAGCTAGAAATAAAAGGGGAGGAACAGTTAACAGCAGGTCTGTGAGGGAGCAATGGACAGGAGTGATGTGACATGAAAGGATTTAAAAATAAATAAATAAATAAAAATACAGCTTAAGCAGGGTCACTTCCAGCATTTCCATGTAAGCAAGGAAGTGCCTACAAGGCACAATTACAGAGAAATCCCCAAAATCCTCTCTGGGAAATCAGCATGCCAGAGTGCCTCTCTCAAGTACACTAACGCACACACCACAAGGAATAAACATGAGTTAGAGGTCTGTGTGCACTTGCAAGCCTATGATCTTGTCAGGATCACGGAGACATGGTGGGACGACTAATGACTGTAAATGGAGAGATACAAGATACAAGATCCTGCGGAAAGGCAGGCCAGGAAAACAAGGAGGGAGATTTGGCCTTTATATGAGAGAGCAGCTGGTGTGCATGGAGCTCTGCCTGCAGATGGATGAAGAAGCCAACTGAGAGCTTATGGGCAAGGACTAAAAAGTAGATCAATATAGGTGACATTGTAGTGGATGTTTGCTATAGGCCGCCTGACCAGGAACAACAAGTGAATGAGGCCCTCCACAGACAAGTAGGCGCAGCTTCACATTTGCAGGACCTGCTCCTCATGGGGAACTTCAACCACATTGTTATGTACTGGAGAAACAACACAGCAGGGCATGAACAATCCAGGAGGTTCCTGGAGTGCATCAGTGACAACACCTTGACCCAAGTGATAGAGAAGCCAGCAAGAAGAGGTGCTTTGCTGAACCTCATACTTGCCAGTGATGAGGCTTGTTGAGGTGGTGAAAGTCAACGGTAGCCTTCGCTGCAGTGACCATGAGACGGTACAATTCAGGACCCTGAGAGGAGGGCAAAAAGCAAGATCACATCACTGGACTTCAGGAGGGCAGACTTTGGCCACTTTGCCTGGATAAGTCTCACAGGATAAGACCCTGGAGGGAAAAGGAGGCCAAGAAAACTGGTTAATATTCAAGGATCACCTCATCCAAGCTCAAGAGAAGTCCATCCCAACAAGTAGGATGCCAGGCAAAACCACCAGGAGCCTGCATGCATGAACAAGGAGCTCCTGGCAAAACTCAAACACAAAAAAGAAGCACAGAGAGGGTAGAAGCAGAAACAGGTAATGTGGGAGGAATACGGAAACATCATGCTAGCATCCAGAGATGAAGTTAGGAAAGCTAAAACCCAAATGGAATTGAATCCAGCCAGGAATGTAAAAGGCAACACAACGGGCTTCTATAAGTACGTAGGTGACAAAAAGAAGGCTAAGGCTTGATGCTGAATGAGACAGGGGAGGGGGCCTGGTGACATAGGACACCAAAAAGGCTGAGGTATTGAGTATTTTCTTTGCCTCAGTCTTTACTAGCAAGAATGGCCTTCAGGAATCCCAGGTCCCAGAGACCAGGGGAGAAGTCTGGTGCGAGGAAAATGTGCCCTTGGTGGAAAAGGGCCAGGTCAGTGAATATTTGAACAAACCAGACATACATAAGTCCATGGGCCCTGGTGGGATGCACCCACATGTACTGAGGCAGCTGGCTGATGTCACTGCAAGGCCACTCACAAGAACCTTGAACAGTCATGGTGGTTAGGAGAAGTGCCCAAGGACTGGAGGAAAGGACTATCACTCCCACCTTCAAGAAAGGTAAGAAGGATGACGCAGGCAACTACAGGCTGCTCAGCCTCACCTTGATCCCTGGGAAGGTGATGGAGCAGCTAATCCTGGAAACCATTTCCAGGCACATGAGGGACAAGAAAGTCAACAGGAGTAGTCAGCAGGGATTCACTAAGGGCAAGTCACGCTTGACCAACTTGAGAAACTCCTACGATGAAATGACTGGCCTGCTAAATGAGGGGAAAGGAGTGGTTATTGTATACCTCGACTTCTGTAAGGCTTTTGGCACTGCCTCCTGTAACATCCTCACAGAGAAGCTGCTGATGTATGGGCTGGATGAACAGACAGTGAGGTGGACCAAAAAACAGCTGAACAGCCAGTCCCAGAGGGTGGTGGTCAGTGAGTGGCATGAAGTCTAGCTGAAGGCCAGTAACCAGTGGTGTACATGGGGGTTGCTACTGGGTCCAATCCTGCCTAACATCTTCATTAATGATTTGAATGATGGGGCAGAGTGCACTCTCACCAATTTTGTAGACAACACATAACTGGGAGGAGTGGCTGACACCAGAGGGTCATACTGCCATCCAGAGGGATGGCCACAGGCTGGAGAAATGGGCTGACAGGAACCTCATGCAGTTCAACAAGAGGAAGTGCGAAGTCCTCACCTGGGGAGGAACAACCTCAGCCACCAGTACATAGAATCATAGAATGGTTTACGTTGAAAGGGATCTTGAAGATCATCAAGTTCCAACACCCCTGCCATAGACAGGGACACCTCCCACTAGACCAGGATGCCCAAGGCCACGTCCAGCCTGGCCTTGAACACCTCCAGAGATGGGGCATCAACTACCTCTCTGGGAAACTTGTTCCAGTGCCTTACCACCCTCAAAGGGAAAAACTTCTTCCTAATGTTTAACCTGAACCTGCCCTCTTCCAGTTTAAAGCCATTCCCCCTTGTCCTATCATTACATGCCCGAGTAAAAAGTCCTTCCCCAGCTCTCCTGTAGGCCCCCTTTAGGTACTGGAAGGCCACAATAAGATCTCCCTGGAGCCTTCTCTTCTCCAGGCTGAACAGCCCCAACTCTTTCAGCCTCTCCTCATAGGAGAAGTGCTCCAGCCCTCGGATCATCCTCGTGGCTCTCCTCTGGACACGCTCCAGCAGGTCCATGTCCTTCTTATGCTGGGGACTCCAGAGCTGGATGCAGTACTCCCGGTAGGGTCTCATGAGAGTGAAGTAGAGGGGCAAAATCACTTCCCTTGTCCTGCTGGTCACACTTCTTCTGATGCAGCCAAGGATACGGTTGGCCTTCTGGGCTGCGATCGCACATTGCTGGCTCATGTTGAGCTTCTCGTCAATCAGCACCCCCAGGTCTTTCTCCTCAGGGCTGCTCTCCAGCCATTCCCCGCCGAGCCTGTACTTGTGCGTGGGATTGCCCCGACCCAGATGTAAGACCTTGCACTTGGCCTTGTTGAACTGCATGAGGTTGGCTTGGGCCCACCTCTCCACCCTGTCCAGGTCCCTCTGGATGGCATTCCTCCCCTCCAGCATGTCTACCTCGCCAAGCAGCTTGGTATCACCAGCAAACTTGCTGAAGGTGCACTCAACCCCACTGTCCATGTCACTGACAAAGATGTTGAACAGTACAGGTCCCAGTACCGACCCCTGAGGAACGCCACTCGTCACTGCTCTCCACTTGGACATCGAGCCGTTGACCTTTGAGTGCGACCGTCCAGCCAGTTCTGTATCCATCAAGTGGTCCGTTTGTCGAATCCATGTCTCTAAATTGAAGAGACCAGGATATTGTGTGGAACAGTGTCAAACACTTTGCACAAGTCCAGGTAGATGACATCAGTTGATCTTCCCTTGTCCACTGCCTCTGTAACCCCTTCGTAGAAGGCTACCAAATTTGTCAGGCATGACTTACCCTTGGTGAAGCCATGCTGGCTGTCACCAATCACCTCATGGATCTGCTCCATGATCTTGCCAGGCACAGAGGTGAGACTTACTGGCCTATAGTTCCCTGGGTCTTCCTTATTTCCCTTTTTGAAAATAGGGGTTATGTTTCCCCCTAAGGGGGACGGGGATGAGACCAGGATTACAAAAGTGGTGCCTGGGAGAAGCGTACCAGTGCTTCTGGGTAAAAGTGTTAGCAAGGTCTTGCAGCCTGTCCCAGTGATGGTGGGGGATGGTGAATTGTGTGACAGCCAAGACACGAGGGGTAGTGATAATTTGGTAGCTACAGTAGTGCCTGAGTATGATCAGGTGCGAATTAGGGCTTGTCCCCCCAAGAAAGTGGCAGGGCAATTAGCCCAGCTGAAGTGCATCTATACTAATGCACGCAGCATGGGAAATAAACAGAAGGAGCTGGAGGCCATTGTACAGCAAGGAAACTATGATATAGTCGCCATCACAGAAACGTGGTGGGAGGACCCACACAAGTGGAGTGCTGTAATGGATGGCTACCAACTCTTCAAAAAGGATAGGCAAGGAAGAAGAGGTGGTGGGGTGGCCCTCTATGTTAGGGGCAGTTTTGAATGCCAGGAACTTAACAGTGTGGATGACAACACTGAGTGTGTATGGATAAAAATTAAGGGGAAGGCCAATAAGGCAGACATCGTGATGGGAGTTTGTTATAGACCTCCTAATCAGGATGTAGAAGCCGATGAAGTATTCTACAAGCAGCTGGCAGAGGTCTCACAATCATCTGCCCTTGTTCTTGTGGGGGACTTCAACTTCCCAGACGTCTGCTGGAAATACAATGCAGCAGAGAGGGAACAGTCATGGAGGTTCCTGGAGTGTGTGGAAGACAACTTCCTAACACAGCTGGTGAAGGAACCAACTAGGGGAAGTGCCCTACTGGACCTACTGTTTGTTAACAGAGAAGGTCTTGTGGAGGATGTAAAGGTTGGAGGTCGCCTTGGGCAGAGTGATCACGAAATGATAGAATTTTCAATTCTTGATCACGTAAGGCGGGGAGCCAGCAGAACTGCCACCTTGGATTTCCGAAGGGCAGACTTTAGCCTGTTTAGGAGCATGGTCGAGAGTGTCCCTTGGGAGGCAGTTTTGAAGAGCAAAGGTGCCCAGGAAGGCTGGGCATACTTCAAGCAGGTGCTCTTAAAAGCTCAGGAGAAGGCCATCCCCTTGTCTCGAAAAACGAGCAGACGGGGAAGACGACCAGCCTGGCTAAATAGAGAACTTTGGCTGGACCTCAGGAAAAAAAGAAAAGTTTACATTCTCTGGAAAAGGGGGTTGGCAACTTATGAGGATTATCAAGATATAACAAAGCTATGTAGGGGGAAAATGAGAAGGGCAAAAGCTCAATCAGAACTCAGCTTGGCCACTGCAGTTAAAGACAATAAGAAAAGGTTCTTTGAATATATCAATAGAAAAAGGAAGACTAGGGAAAATGTAGGCCCACTGGTGAATGAGATGGGTGCCCTAGTGGTGGAGGACGCAGAGAAGGCAGAGTTACTGAATGCCTTCTTTTCTTCGGTCTTCACTGCTAAAGCTGTCCCTCATGAATCCCACCCTCTGAAGGCAAAGGGGGAGGTCTGGAGAGTGGAAGATTTTCCCTCAGTTGAGGAGGACCGGGTCAGAGACCACTTGGCCAAGCTGGACATTCACAAGTCCATGGGCCCTGATGGCATGCATCCGCGAATGCTGAGAGAGCTGGCGGATGTTATTGCTAGACCACTCTCCATCGTCTTTGAACGGTCATGGAGAACAGGAGAGGTGCCTGAGGACTGGAGGAAGGCCGACATCACTCCAATCTTCAAAAAAGGCAAGAAGGAGGACCCAGGGAACTACAGACCGGTTAGTCTCACCTCTGTCCCTGGGAAGGTATTGGAGCGACTCATTCTGGATGTCATCTCCAAACACGTTGAGGAACAGGAAGTTATTGGAAGTGGTCAACATGGATTTACCAAGGGTAAATCGTGCTTGACCAATCTGATAGCTTTCTATGATGTTATAACTGGTTGGCTGGATGAGGGGAAAGTCGTGGATGTCATCTACCTTGACTTTAGCAAGGCTTTTGACACTGTCTCCCATGACATCCTCATTAGGAAGCTGAGGAAGTATGGGCTAGATGAGGTGACAGTGAGGTGGATTGAGAGTTGGCTGCGGGACAGGACTCAGAAGGTTGTGATCAGCGGCACAGAGTCTAGTTGGAGGCCTGTAACCAGTGGTGTCCCCCAGGGGTCAATACTTGGTCCTATTTTGTTTAATATATTCATTAATGACCTGGATGAGGGGACAGAGTGTATCCTCAGCAAGTTTGCTGATGATACCAAACTGGGTGGGGTGGCTGACACCCCAGAGGGCTGTGCTGCCATCCAGCGTGACCTGGACAGGCTGGAGAGCTGGGCAGAGAAGAACCTAATGAGGTTCAACAAAACCAAGTGCAAGGTCCTGCACCTGGGGAGGAAGAATGCTAGGCACCAGTACAGGTTAGGGGCTGACCTGCTGGGAGATAGCTTGGAGGAGAAGGATCTGGGGGTTGTGGTAGACAGTAAATTATCCATGGCCCAGCAATGTGCCCTTGTCGCCAAAAAGGCCAACGGAATCCTGGGCTGCATAGGGAAGAGTGTGGCCAGTAGGTCGAGGGAGGTCATTCTCCCCCTCTACTCGGCACTGGTGAGGCCACAACTGGAATACTGTGTCCAGTTTTGGGCTCCCCAGTTCAAGAGGGACAGGGAACTGCTGGAGCGAGTCCAGCGAAGGGCAACTAAGATGATTAAGGGCTTGGAGCACCTCCCTTATGAGGAAAGGCTGAGAGAGCTGGGACTCTTTAGCCTGGAGAAGAGAAGGCTGAGGGGAGACCTTATTATGGCATACAAGTATCTAAAGGGTGGGTTGAAGGAGGATGGAGCCAGGCTCTTTTCAATGGTTCCCAGTGACAGGACGAGGGGCAATGGGCACAAGTTAGAACACAGGAAGTTCCGTTCAAATACACGGAAACAGTTCTTTACGGTGAGGGTGACAGAGCACTGGAACAGGCTGCCCAGGGAGGTTGTGGAGTCCCCTTCCCTGGAGATTTTCAAGACCCGCCTGGATGCAGTCCTGAGTAATGTGCTCTAGGCAATCCTGCTTTAGCAGGAGAGTTGGACTAGATGATCTCTAGAGGTCCCTTCCAACTCTGAAAACTCTGTGATTCTGTGATTCTGTGATTTTCCAGTCGGCAGGAACCTTGCCAGACCACCACGACTTCTCAAATATGATGGCAGTGGCTTAGCGACTTCATCTGCCAGATCCCTCAGGACCCGTGGGTGTATCTCATCAGGTCCCATGGACTTGTCACCTTCAGTTTCCTCAGGTGGTCTCGCACTTGATCTTCACCTATTGTGGGCGGTTCCCCATTTTCCCAATCCTCGCCTTTGCATTCTACATCACGGGCAGTGTGGCTGCAGTCCTTGCCAGTGAAGACTGAGGCAAAAAGTCATTGACTACCTCAGCTCTGTCTCTGTCCCGGGTAACCGGCTCTTGCATTTCCTTCCGGAGAGGACCCACAGTTTCCCTAGTCTTTCCTTTCTCGCTGACATACTTAAAAGAAGGATTTTTTGTTTGTCTTGATGTCCCTGGCCAGATTTAGTTGTATCTGGGCTTTAGCTTGTCTAACCCGATCTCTGGCTGCTCGAACAATTCCTCTGTAGACCTCCCAGGCTACTCGCCCCTGTTTCCACTCCTTTTTCCTTTTCGTCATGTCCAGGAGCTCCTTGTTCATCCATGCAGGCCTCCTGGTTTTTTTGCCTGCCTTCCTCTTTGTAGGGATGCATTGCTCCTGAGCTTGGAGGAGGTGGTCCTTGAATATTAACCAACTTTCTTGGACTTCCATTCCCTCCAGCGTTTCATCCCATGGCACCACACCAAACAGATTCTTCAAGAGGCCAAAGTCAGCTCTCCCAAAGCCCAGGGTGGTCAGCCTGCTGCGCACCTTCCTCGCTGCTTCGAGGATCTCAAACTCGACCATTTCATGGTCACTACAGCCCAGGCTACCCTTGAGTTTGACACTGTCTACAAGCTGCTGTGTCTAGCCCAGTTGGAAAGCAGCTTTGCAAAAAATGACCTAGGAATCCTCGTGAACACCAAACTGAACACAAGACAGCAATGTGCCCTTGCAGCAAAGTAAGCCAATGGCATCCTGGTCTGCATTAAGGAGTGTTGCCAGCAGGTCAAGGGAGGTGACCCTTCCCCTCTACTCAGCACTGGTGAGGCCACATCTGGAGTACTGTGTTCAGTTCCAAGCTCCCCAATACAACAGAGACATGGACACACTGAAGAGAGTCCAGCAAAAGGCCAGCAAGATGATGAAGGGACTGGAGCAGCTCTAATATGAGGAAAGGCTGAGAGCACCAGAACTGTTTAGCCTAGAGAAGGGCCTGGTAGAATCTTACCAATGCATACAAATACCTAAAGGAAGAGTGCAGAGACCGAGAAGCTAGGTTCTTTTCGGTGGTGCCCAGTGAGAAGGCAAGAGGCAATGGGCACAAACTAAAGCACAGGAAGTTCCTCCTGAACATCAGGAAACACTTTTTCCCTGTGAAGGTGACTGAGCACTGGCACAGGTTGCCCAGAGAGGCTGTATGATCTCCATCCTTGGAGATCCTCAAAAGCCATCTGGACATGGTCCTGGGGCAACCAGTTCTAGGTAACCCTGCTTGAGCAGGGCGTTCAACCAGACGATCTCCAGAGGTGCCTCCCAACCTCGAACATTCAGTCACTCTACGATTCGAACGTGAATTAGAAGCTGTTAAGAAAAGCCAAGGAAAAATTAGGACTCAAAAACTTCCCCTGGAATAAACTGAAGCCAGATCAGGCTGAAATCACTGCACTTATGTCAAGACTGCCAGAAAACACACGTTAAGAGATTTTCATCTTTCATATAACACCATCCTCAGTAAGAATTGTGCAAAGGATTAATTACAAATGGCATCATCACTTGACCAGATTACATAACTGCAAGTGAAGAATAAGGTTATAGACAAGTGTTTCCGGACATATTTTAATTTCATTTCTAAGTATAAAATACTGATATAGTAAGCAAGGATTTTGTAAAAAAAGTAAACAAACAGAAATTAAAGAAGGCTGCTGCCTGTTTTCATTATGGCTGCTTCAGAAGAAAGTCATGTTGTTACAAGCTTTTCAATTAAAACATATGAAAACTTAACCAGTTGCTTTTTTTTTTCCGTATATGGGCTTATTCTTTGTCTATATTGAGGGGCTCAGACTGCTTAAATAATGCAAGTCTAGGGCAAACATCACAACATTTACTCTAGTGAACACTAAACTACCACACAGAAGAAATAAAAGCATAGTTCACACCTCTTCAGGCCACGTTTTTAAAGAGTAATTCATGCTTCATTTTTAAAAGGAGCAACATTACTAAGCACAATATTAGATGCTTCAGTAGTTAAAAGGGACAAGAGAGGAGATATTTCAATGTATTAAAGGACCTTCCAGCTCAGCATGATGGCCGTTGAGAATTCTACCTTCTTTGAGCACAAGTTCCAGATACTTCTTGAACTACTGACCTAGAAAAGCAATAGGTCATAACGATATTTAACCCACAGTTCTTCATTTTGTTGGTTTTATTACCTAGATCCATTTATATCTTTTGAAAAAAGTACACATTAGTCTTCTATTTCATAGAATGGTTTAGGTTGAAAGGGTCCTTAAAGAGCACCTAGTTCCAACCCCCCTGCCATAGGCAGGGACACCATTAAATTTAATTTGAATTATATCAACTCTCAATTCAGTGTTATTTTCGGCAGCCAGCTCTTTTACAGTTTCCTACCTACTTACAAACACCACAAGTAACAAAGCAGACAATTTCTTGATTTACAATTCCTACATGAAAAAAAATCCTTTAGTTATCCTATCCAAGAATCTTTTGAGTCTTACGTTATTAGTAATTTGTTTTGTCTGATTTATGCAAAGAAAATACATCTCTCCAAGTAGCAAGTCCTGGTAATATTTCTCACTGAAATACCACAGAGGTTTTTAATCCATATTTGAATGCGTTGTCATAATGGTTTCTCTATTATCGGAGACTATGAGCTCCCATAATTTATTCAGTGAAGCCTTTTTTGCCTTCATTCTCTAAAGTGATTTTTAACCAAACACTGTCTCACCTGTAAGAGCTGTTACTCCTTTCTAGTCTCTCATTTCATTCTCATACATCCACTTAAAAGACAAACATGGAAAAAGTAAGGTCCAAATCTGTAGGTTTAAGTTAACTTTTATGAAAATCAGGTAATTAATACTTACAAGCTGTTTTAGAATTTAAAATATAATTTAAAAAATGATCCAAATAATCCACTCAGAATTTCTCAGTCTTCATAAAAAAAAAAAATCAAGAAGAAAATAAGTTAACTGAGCTTGCAGAATATATCAGGCTTGGCAAGTTATGAAATGGTAAAACTGTATTCAAATACAGTAATTTAGATCAGCTTGTTAATGTGATGTTACAGGAATTCTGCTAAAGCCCAGGTCTTAGATTCCATAATTGAAACATGGATCAGACTCACAAGATGAGAAACTGTACATAGAGGCAGTACTAAAGTGACTTAACAACGATGGTGGATAACCTGAGTACAAGGTACTAATGCAATGACGCTAAGAACATTAGAGCCCTCTCTCCATGTGCAAGGCAAGGCAAGAAATTCTAAGTAAGGGAACAGTATTAAGAATATTCCCTGGTATATTTGTTACTTAAGTGCACACATATAATCTTAAAAATAAAGAAAATTATCAAAAAGTGCTTTAGCTACTACATCCTACCATTAGGTAGGTAGGTACATTAGCTGATAGTAGGTACATGTTCTGACATCCTGCAAGTGTGAAGCAAAATATGAGAACAGTTTAAGCAAACATGTTTTACTTTCCATTCATAACAGGTTAACACATCCAAGAATTTAAGCCAACACATTTTACCTCAAAATTCACATTCACTATAACATCTCTAATGCACCTAAAAAGCACATCACTTAATATGGTAACAGACTGTACCAGGAATAACCTGTTAGTAATCCAGTAACTTGAAAACATGTAATCATAGATCCACATGCTTTACTTTTCTGCACAGAAGTCTTAATGTATATTAGAAACATGAACAGTCAGATATTGCCTTTACAAAAAAAAAAACAACTTACTTTCTCTGTAAAAGACATATTAAGGTGGTGCCTACCCCTGAAGAGCTTAAAGGCATTATGAATGCTACATCAGAGGTTACAATTGTTCTAATATGTGTACTTATTCATCTTAAGTCCACTGTCTTTCTTCTGCAATAGAAATACTTTCACTTTTAGAACGAGAAAGCTGGACTTCAAAATTTAATCTCTGCTTTAAAGTACTAAGAGTATTTACAGTACTCCCACAAGACTCCCAAAAACAGTACAGATCACAAACTTCACACAGTATTCTCAGTGCTCCTGAAACACTCCATTAAAACTGAATATATGAGTCCATGAATTCGCAAGCATCACCAGAAAGCAAAATAAATTCAACTTGAATTGTTTGACTTTAAAAACTTCAACCTCCCCAGTTCATGCCAACCAGTCAACATTGTATATGTTCCCGCATTTTGATCAAAGTGCCTGTGTAAACTGGAGACACACAAGAATGCTGAAATACAGAAATGGTATTCAAAAGAGAACACAGTACCTGAGGGTTTTTTTGAAACTATTAGTTCTTGAACATTCTTTACCTCCCTATCAGGACCCATCTACACAAATATCCTTAAAATGTAAAACCTATTTAAATCAAGACTATCCACTATTTCCAGTTTATTTATCATCAATTTTTGAACAATTTGGGGAAACTGAAAGAGATTCTCAAATAAATTCTTTCCTAAGGACTTCTGATCGTACTGGACAATAATCTCAGTATAATCACTGGGTTTTGTTTAAGGTTTTTTTTAAGAACTTCTAAGCTTTCTGAAATGTTGACTTTCATAATTACTAATCAATTTCTAGACAGTTTAAAAAAGAAAAAGGAACAGTTTCATAACATCTGTTAAACACAACAGTCACTTGAACAATTCTGTTGTCTTAGATTAGAAGCTTAGTACCAAGCTTTTACCAGTAATTAGACATTTTCAGAATTAAAAGGTAATGACAGCTAGCACTGCAGCAGAATAAAACAGAAAGACATACTGCTTACCTGTACACCTGAACCATGACTTCCACTTTTTGAAGCAAACAAACAATCCTCAGAATCCACTGCAAGCGAAACCGAAGCAGAAGGAAAGAGCTCAGAAATGGATCCTTGACTGAAGTTTATAGCCTCTGCATTTTTTTGACCGTCCTTTACTGATTCACTCAGATTGATCACAGAATCTCTTATGTTTGAAATAATCTCATTATTTTCTGCCAACAGGCGTTCTAAATGATCTATTTTTTCTTGCAATATTGAAAGCTGGCCCTGTAAAAACAAAAAGGTAAATTTTAATTATGTCTTAGACCAGTTCTTTACAGAATTTAAGAAAAAAAAGTATCAATTTCACAATAGTATGTGATCACACAAAAAAATAAAATCCTTATTCTATATTTTATGTAAAGACAAACCAGTAAGAAATGGAACCAACGTGTGAAGCCACCTCATTTAAGAATAAGGGAAAAAAGCAGAAGTTATATTTTCCACTAGGAGCTTGAATTCACAACACAACATTTAATCAGTGATACAAAGATATTCTTAAGAGGTCACACTGTTTCAAGTACCAATTATGCAAACTTCAACTTTCTTCATATCTTTCATAGATTTGCAAAAATCTATCTTTTAATTTACCATCCCATCAGAACATCAAAGAGAAAGCCATGTTTTAGAAAGTTGTCGCATCATGATGGGATTGACAGGATATACAATTTTAGGTTTTTCCTGTATATGTAAAATAGTATTTAAAAAATACTGAGTTTCTTATATTCAGTGAAATTTACAGAGAAATGAACAAGAGCACTTAATGGGAGTAAAAGATCTCTTAACAGCCTGATCATAGTAATAATCTGTATAATTGGACCATTATAAACATCAAGATAACTGATAGCACTTTCAGTCAGATGGTCCTATACAGTTGCCAAACGTGAATCTGTAGATGATCCTAGTGTGCACCACAAAGGGAAAGACATAGAACAATGTCAGTGTGAACTGAAAGAAGTCAAAGTATCTCCCTCCCAAAGCAACTTGGAAAGAAAGACAGATACCACAAAGAAATTTAATAACAACTAGTCACTGTATTGCTGGAATACAGGAGGGAGCACAGCAGAACAAGGTGTCTGGGAATGCTAATGCCCTCTCATATACTAGCCACTCCTTCCAAATGGTTTGAGGTATGCTTTTTCAGGCATAAATGTGTTAGCTTTTACAGAATCACAAAAGGCCAAATTATTTAACATGTTTTTAGGGATATTTAGTCTTAACGGTAAGTTCTTTCTTTCCTTACACTGACTTCAACGTAACAATAATAAGAAAAGATACAGAACAAAAAGCCAGTCACTTCCTGTTATTAACATTGTGGTCAGACCCCAAAATACACAATTACTTTTTTTTAAGAAGCTGTCATTACAACAAAACCCACCGCAGATTCAGGCATTTACATTTTACACATTACATTCAACACAAATAACATTGATTTGGTAGACAGCTACTCTGTGACCTATGAGTTTAACGACAAGTAAAACTTTTTCCCAGCACCAATGACTTATTTTCTAAGTAATATAGAATAATATTAGAAATAACATATGTACATGATACTTTTTTCACTTGAGATCTTTGCATCTTACAAAGTGCTTTCCTCAAACGCTAAGTCAATTCCAGCTTCCATAATTAGACTGTAGTTTGCAAAGGATTAAGCCTCCTTTCTAAATTGTGATGTGTACTTTCTTTTAAATTCTGTACACTTTGAGAATTCTGCAGGGGAAAAAACCCACCAGTTACCAGAAGATAGCCATCAGCCTTTGGGGTCCTGCTAAATCAGTATTCGTATAATTCTATCTTTATGGAAGTTCTTTGTCATTCTGCAGAATATATGTTTTAGTATGTTTTTTAACTTGATAGTAAGTTTGTCCCCTCATTTTCTGAGCTGTGTAAAGCACTGAACCACAGCTTTGTTTTTTTTCCTTAGACGAATACATCCTGAAAACAGTAACAGGTTTTAAAATGCAACACAGGCAAACTATTATTGCATCCCAAAAGACAAAAATATATTTTGACAACAGATCCAGATTAAGCTAATTGAGATGTAGGGCCAACATGCTAGAATCTCAACAGTTTAAAGACAAATACTAGAAACTTATAAAATAGATGAACTGAAAACAACAGGAAATCAATACGCAGATGATGTGATGCTGGAGAGAAAGAAAACTGTTGTCCCATGCCCTCTGGTGGCACAAAAGAAATAACAACCAGACTGAAGTCTTTCAAATTCTACAGTGAAGATTGTCTATACACGTTTCCGTGTAAAATTAGTATTTTCCCTTTCAATGTCTGTGACATTTTAAAAGAAAGAAAGGTTTCTCTACTGAGAAAACTAATATCATATTACGCCACTTACTCTAAAAATGACATATATAAATGCTGACTGGGGCTTTATAAGCTGCCCAGCATAGGCTATGATCTCTAGATTCCTAAGAAGCTAAAGTATAGCTGCCATCTATGCAAATTATTACCCGCTTTACTGCACATGACTATACTTCAAAATTACCAAGCATTTAAGTGGCTAAAACATTGTTCATACCTATCCTACCACTATATACACTGCTTCTACAACTGTAAAAGCAGACAACTGTTTAAAATTTATATTCTTATTCACATATGTTCTAGAAATATTTTAAACACTACAATATTTCAATTCTACAGGAAAAGAACCTTGTAATGCTTAGCAATAGCCTGTCAACTACCTGGTCACAGATTACACCACCAATCTAATCTGCCTTATGTCACCTAGCCAATTATAGTCACTCCATCACTGACCAACAACAGAAAAAAAACAACTAAAAAACATAACATTAAAAAAAATACCACCAAACATTCATTTAGACTGATCCTTCTGTATATGGCCAACCTCTAGCAGTCAGATAAAAACATCCAATTTATCATATTGCATATCTCCAAGATGGACCTTTCATTTAACTTATTACATTTTAAACCTTCAAGTATCTGCAACAAGTTCCACCATTTTACCATTTATTATGTCACAAAACACTTTTCCTTGTAAACGAAGTTCCCTGCTTCCTGTGTCACAAAAAATAATTTGTTCCCTGATCATCTGCAACAAACAATCATTGTATATGCTGCTATATATTTCCATTAATAATTTATTTTTAAGATGGAGGGTTCAAGCCTACTTAGGACTCTGAAGAGGAGTGATTTTTAGAAGTCTGTTAACGTATGTCACTAACTTTGGAGGTAAATATTCTGCTATTTGGAGAAAGAAATCCTTGCAAAGACCTCCCTTTGGTGGAACTTAAGAGAGGACATTAATAAAAACAGTCCTGCTTTCTTTTCTGGAGACTATGAGACGCATCCAGTTCTTTATTCTAAAGCATTTAAATATGCCATGTACTAACTCAACCTGAATGCAAAACAAGAAATAAAAAGCTACAGTTAAGGACGTGTAACTATGACCTCATGCAGTACCCAAGTTAAACCAACAGGCAACCAAATCTTTTCAGATTTTCAAAATATTTGCCATTTATGTTGTGAAATGCATTAGCTGCAAGAGTTAACTTTAAGGAACAACAGTGTCACCAGCTAGAAATGGATCCCAGTTTTCAGTCAGTATGAAAATAGGTCATGTCAGGAATCCATTCTCTTGTTGAAGATTTCACATGAATCCAAACTACGCAAAATCTAGGTCTACTTTCATTGCACATTCACCTTTTCTCCTTACTCATTTTAAATAGATAGGAGTAGACAATGCTTCGAAAGTAATATTCAATAGTAAATTTACATTAAAATGTGAGCTAAGCATGGAAAATATTGCAGCTCTTCAAGACAATAAAATTAACATATGAAAATAAATGAACTTCAGTTTCAACATTTTTAGAGGAAGGCAACCAACTCACGTTGCCCAACTTCAATCATCAAGGCCAAACAGTACAAAACAGTGAAGTTACTCTAAACCTGTTTCAGCTTATTGACTGCTAGTAACAGATGTTGATTTACCAGAAAATCAGATTAGAAGCGTATTACAGGGGGCACTAAACAGGTCTAATTAAAAAAAAACACACAGGTCCTCTCCATTACAAAAAAAAAAAAAAAAAAAAAATCATACTCTACAAGTATTTTGTTTTAAAGAAGTTTGAAATTTTTTTTCACACATTTGGGCATGACTAATTTTTTTTTTTCTTTCAGCAGAGATGTACCAATTACACCTTAACCAATTCTGCCTGAAATTCTGTAATCTACATGGCTTTCTGTACAGCTAGCCGCACAATTCATAAATGTCAGCAGACCTCCCCCTGACTTTACAGCATCAGATCTTCTCAGAAAAGAAGCAATCCTGATCCAAGACTTTGAGCCCTGCCTAACTGCACAGAAAGTTGAAGGTACACTGTCTGGATAACTATGTCTGAGTCCAAATGGACATCATTAAAGGATGCTCTGTTAATCTACATTACATTGCATTTCCTGATGTTAAAACAATAAAGTTATGAGAATCACCTGGCCTACACAACCAGTTAACAAGTTTATAACAACTTTGGTGTGAGCGTCTTGCATTTGTCTCTGCCTTTATACATTGATAAGATTATGCAAACAAAGATTTTATTAAAAAGCAAGAAAGGCAACCCTGCTGTTATTCCATAGCAAAGCAACTATTTCCACAAGACATGCGAAGTGCCAACAAATCCAACAGTACTGAAAGCAGGTACAGCTGCATTGGTAGAAAAAATGGCATCACACAAGCAGCGCATCTGTTCACCATCCCCGTGGTTACATAGGGCTGGACTTAACAAAATCTGCCTACATGAAGACAGCACAGATCGGCACACCCTCCTCCCATTTGGAACAAAAATTGTCCATACCTGCTAGCTGCACTGAGCAACCTGCCGCTACCACCACATGAACCAGCTACACAAACAGTTCCTTATGCTTCAGTCAGTCTCAACCCTTCAGCAGTTTTCATGCCCCAAATACTTCAAAGCAGTCTGCTTTCCCACTGCCCTCTGCTTGTCCTTCACAGTTTGCTTCTGACACCAGTCTTTTGTGAAGCAAGGACCCTCTCCAGAAAGGAGCACACTGCCACCCAGCACAAGGAGGGAAGCCCAGTAAGACAATGAAAGATCAAGCTGCTTTATTCCGGGGAAGCGGAAAATGGACAGTTTCTCCCATCTAAACATTGTGCACTGCAAAAAGGATATTAGTTTCAACTTTCATTTCCTCAGTGAATGTTCTCTTCTCTAAATGCAGTCTCTTTCAACAGGCCACTAACGATCACTTCATCAGGAAAAGGACAGCTAGCTCAAATAATTGAAGTGGGAGTATGACAGGCCCATATACCAGGAACTCTTAACAGAAACAGGCAGGGAGAGGAGAAATCCACATATAGGCTTCTGAGGTTAGGTCAGCCGGAACTTGATTATTTGTATCCAGGCTCAGCCAGAAACCACCAAGTGCTTGGTTCAAAAGCAGCACGAGCCCATTCTCCTTCTCACCCACATGAACAAGCAAGAGACCACAAAGGAGCTGGCAGTGTCATGCATAAGAGGCTGTGGTGCACCAGGCGAGCTGTGGTGAAGAACGCAGAGTACCGCAACAAACACAGTTCTTCAGGGGATGTGGAATTCAAGTCAAAATAGTTGCCTATACAGATTTACTGCAGTAAGCAGTGAGGAAATCGGACTCAAGTCTCATTTTCTGGCTGCACTGAATGGCAGTCATCGTAATAATTTTCTGCACCAGTTTAGTCAATAACTATTTCCAGGTACATCTTCACAAATCACATACTAACTTCTCTAATATCTTGATATAAGCCTCTGATCAGATGTCAGCATACCAAGATAGTAAGACCAGAAAGCCTTCTTTGTTCACTATTAGAGCACTGTACAGTGAACAGAACATACTAAATGTATAATTAAGTGGTCAGCTCCTGGACGGAAAAAGTAAGCAGGTAAAAGTTAAAATTGAAACCGGATGTAGCATCAAAGCTTAGTATTCAAACACACTATTTCAGCATGTATTCACATTGCAAGGTAGGACATAGAACAAAAAACCAAGCATACAGTGCACCGGTAAAAGGACAAGTCAAGTTTTAAAGCCTTTATTAATCTGAGCAGAAGGCTTATGTGCATTTGTGATGATGAAAATTACATAAGTAACCTTGTTAGTAATTTCCTATCTTTAAAGTACCATTCAAAACAAGCTCCCTTTACAATCACCCTGGAATTCTTCTGAATTAACTGAACTACAAAACAAAAGTCTGTTCTCTTAAAATAGGAGAAAGTTCTATTCCAAAGATTCAGCAGCCTAACAAATAGGTTTTAAGAAGATGGACTTCCACATGCATTTTAGCAGAGGCACCAATAACAGGAGTGGCTAATGTACTATTATCTTAGACTTAAGTTTCATGTAATTTACTGAGATAAGAATAAAGCATGCATTTAGGGATGAATTTGACACTGTCATCAGTGATCCGAAGGAAAGGAAAAAGGAAAGGGACATGGAGACAAACCTAGAAATATTCCCAGTTTAAAGTCAATTAATCTGAAAAATGTTCACTACTACTCCAGCTGATATGTTTCAGGTTCATTTCCTTTTTGATTCCCCTCCCTGCCCTACATTTAATCTTTATTTAAATGGCTAGCAGTACAAAACTGAAGCACAGCTTACATGCCATTAAAATGCTCGTGGTCTTAATAATGTTTATTTTTATTTGAACAAGTCAAAACTTAAAATAACTAAACCATGTGTCAGGCAAAGAAAAGGTCAAGTAAGAGCAAACTAGGAAGCTTTACCTCTCCATTTAGTTTATACAGTATAAGTTAGGCATTGACTCCACATAGCAAACGAAGCACTAATTTACAGGTGATGTTACTACTACTCTGAAAAATACATTTAGCTCAACATTTTGCACTGGATTTAAAAACTGTAATTGAAGGAGGCTATCAGCTTCTGCTTGACTGCTGCTTAGCCAAAACTTTACACAAAAGCAATGAAGCAAATACACTCTGTGAACATTAGGAAATACAAAGAATTGTTACTGACCTGTAATTATGTTCACAAAGATGGCCCCTCCTCCTTTACAAACTTACAGAAGCTCAGCAGAAGAAACTCTAAATTTTCATTATCTTAGACTCAAGATCATTCCGGTGACACTCAAAGGCTTTTAGATTGTGAACTTACTAGGTGTTGTTAACAGCATTTTGTTTGTTTTTTTAAACAAGTCAACATGTTTCAAATCCAGGAAAATGACTCCTTCTGTGGATTTCTTCACTCAACATTCAATCTCCTCTGATGTGAAGCTCATAAGAATGATAATAAAAATCACTGTGCCCACAATTTTTCAATACTTGGAAGTCAGAAAATGACAACTTCAATATTACATACAATCTTAATTGCCACTATTCCCGTTAAACAAACATTTCCTAAATACCTGATCATGCTGCATCCAATGCTTCTGCTCCCAGAAGTCCTGTTCCTGGTTATACAACATAGGTCTGAAAGCTCCCAAACGAGCTCATAAAAATACACTGATTACTAAGAACATGCAGCAACAAAATGTGTATATTTATAGTCCATGTAAGCCATTGATTTCAGCTACTTCACTACGGCAAGGCACCTAGCAAAACTCTAGCTGGAAAAGGTGTTTTGAAATTGTTCCTGGTACACTACAAACAGGAAGCGTACAAACTTGCCAACACTGGAAGGAGCCGAGGTTTGCACCGCACAGAATTGGGGCATGATAACTAGCAAGTGCAAGCTGATAACACTGCAGTTACAGACACCCAATAGAGACGCAGGGCTGACTGAAGGCAGTGCTTCCTTAAAATGGGGGAAGTACTACCTCAGCAGTACTTCAGAGTAAAGTTCACAAGGCACCTTTATTCAACACAGATTCGAAGAACTGCTCATGTTTCTGCCATGTATTTGGTCCTAATTTCCTACTATTACTGCTCCACCCTACCGTGATTCATATTTTGGCCAGGTGGTACTACAATCAAATTATTGGCAAGCTCAGATGACCTAACACTCCATAATGCAACAATCACTGCTTGTGCCGTTTGTTCAGAAGTATTCGATCCACTGTGTAGATGCCTTGAAAGTATGATTCCAGTAACATAGCTTTAGCAGTACCACCAACAGCCAATCCACTTGATGCTTTGCTGGAAGGACACTGGAAACAAAAGAACAAGCCATCTGCTTTTAGAAGAACTATACTTGATCTCCTCTGCTCAACTCAATGCAACTAGTGAGCCCATAAAAGCAGTTAACACGTATGAGAAGACCAGAGTAACCTTCAAATAATGCTGGTCAAAGGGCGGAGAGGAGGGAGGGAAGAAAACAGAGAAGGGGTACAGAGAGATCTTATTCAAATAACAATTTGTTTAGACAAAAGAAAACAGTAAGGATGGAAGTTGCTGTATGTTTATGCTTCGCCTTTTAACAAAGTCTGAGGGAAAGATGAAAGCTGAAAAGGAGTAATCATTCCAGTTATCAACTGGTGCCATTCCAGTTATCAACTGGAACCATGGCAGACGAGCTTTAAAAATGTATTTCCAGAAACAACCTTGCACACAGTGGAGAGACGTCCCATAAAAGCCAAAGCAAGCTGTGAGAAAGTGGTTACAGGAAGAAATTCATGTCCGAAGCACCACCTATCAGGCAGTGACAGAGAATGCTGCGTTGTGTTGCTGTTTTGCCTTGCTCAAGCCTAAAATTCAGTAAAAATTAACTTTCATGTGAAGCCTACACAAAGGCCATATATTTCTGAAGCAAGATACTCTTACAAACAAATCCTCCACTTTTTTTTAAATTGGATTTTTAATGTGCCATGAATGTTTAGGTGTGAATCTAGCAAAATTTGGGATCAAAAGAAATATTCCACAAGCTTCTGTAAATGAGCAGTTTTTATGGATCTGTTCTAAGTCAAGGTAGTTTGTTGAGAAAACAAGGCGTTAGGCTAATGATTTTTTTTTTTTTTCTATTTGGGTCCAAAATACAGACTAGATTAATATGGGCTTATCAGTATTTGGTATTCATCTGTATACAGTAACACAGGTTTGTCAAGATAAGCTGCTTATGGACTTATTCCACTTTAGACTCGACACAAATGTAGTTTTCATTTAGCAGTTAAGAATTTAGCCCACAAATCACTTGCACCTGACACCTGCTGCACAAGAGATGGCATAGGACTAACCACCACTCTGAACCTCCCTCCACTGTACAGTCACACAAGATTACTCAGAGAATTGTGTTATTACAGACAAAAACAATATACTCGACCATTTTTACACTATATTCCACTACAAGACTCTTAAACAATTATCTGTATCGACAACTGGTACAATGATAACCTAAAAACGCACCTAAGGCTATTCTTCCACCTTGAGCTGGTGTCCACACAATGTTGTAACATTGTTCCTAGCCTGAGACAGGACACTAAGACTCACAGTATCCTCAGATGTGTCCTGAGACAGGAGCATCCTGTGGCTAGGAACAGACTCAGTGAGAAAGACAGAGCTTGTGATTTGGCCTTTGTAAGAATAGAATCATAGAATCAGTGAGGTTGGAAGGGACCTTTAAGATCATCAAGTCCAACCGTTAATCTACCCTGATAAAAACACCACCACTTCTAAACCATGTCCCTAAGCACCTCATCTACCCTTTTCTTAAACACCTCCAGGGATGGTGAATCCACCACCTCTCTGGGCAGCCTATTCCAATGTTTAATAACCCTTTCAGTGAAAAAATGCTTCCTAATATCCAATCTAAACCTGCCCTGACATAACTTGAACCCGTTTCCTCTTGTCCTATCACTTGTCACCAGGGAGAAGAGGTTGTTCACCTAACAACCAGGCAAGATCCATAAAGATATAAGCAGGAATTACAGAGGAGAAGCCAGTAAGTTTTGATCTCCATGTATCATAGGTGCCTAGTCTTCCCAAAATTAACAGGGACTTCAGTTCTACAGCAACATACAGATCTTCTGATATTATGATTTATATGCACCACCAGTGATGACAAGGCCATAAATCACTTGAGCTCAAGTTCTGTTATAGTTGCCATGATGCCACCTTACCATGGATAGGTGTAGACAACATTCACTAAAGAATTGACTACTGATGCCAGCTTTTGCAAACCCAACACCTAAAAAGACACAATTTCACCAATGCCTCCCAAGCCTGACCACAAATGCTGTTTAGCACACTACTGGAAGGCACTTACATGTATTTGGTTAGAAAGTCTATAAAGGCATCTGCCTATGGATATTCACCCATCTTGGGAGATCTTGTCCAAAAAATTATTTCTGCAAGACATTTCTGCCAGCATCCTTGAACAACTACCTGAAATATCAAATGAGAAAGCAACCTCCGGAAGGACAACTCTTGACTACACTGGCAGATAAGCCTGAAAGAAGACCGGTTCACAAAGTTGAGTCTGATGCAAACTACCCTGAGACTATGCAAAGAGAAGGCACCTTGTCTGGAAGAAAAAGTGGAAATAAAAGTGGAGCAGCAATCCTACCCATTTATTTCACTTCTGGTATTAGGTACTATGACACTTCAGGTGAATGCAAATCACCAGGCACTGCCAGCTGAAAAAATTCCAACTCTAATCCTGGCAGAAATTAAATAAAAAGCCTAGATAGACAAATGCTTATAAGCTAAACAGGGGACCACTTCCAGAGGTACCCACTTCTCTCCTCTGAGCTTAGTGTAAGCCACATAGGTCAGGAAGAAACTAATCAATATGCAACTTCCAGGACACGAAAGATGACGTGTGTTGTTACCAGAACTGCACAGAGGAACAGCAAAGCTGAAAAATTAGCACACTGTCAGAACAGAAAGAGGTATGAATTGAATCAATGCAATAATTTGTGAAAAAAAGTCTCAATTCCATTTTCTAAGCAAGAAAAGTCGTGACCTTTGCCATCAGGAAAGGGAATGACATCTTAAATCTACAGACAGACAACCTACTGCTGCCATAGCTTTTCACAAACAAAAACAGCTTGAAGTTTTTACATCTGTGGCTAGTTTCACTTACGGTACACTGAGTTCTGGCAACACTGCACTAACACAAACAACTTTTTGTCAGCTGAGGTAGTAGGATTAAAGCCATTCCTTTCAAATATTTTGGTGGCTTCTACTCCACTCTTCATCTTTTGCATTTACTTTAAACTGATGTTAAAGTGGCTCTGAAAGCACTTGCTAGGTGTCAGAGATTTCCCAGTTATAACACAGTGAAAAATTTCCATGCTACGGGCAGCAAAATGAAATGACAAAATCACATCAATTTCATCCATAACCTCCTCAAAAGATAAAGCAGTAAGAAAGGAAAAAGTAACTGTTCACCTAAGGAAGGAAGGACCAAAACAGTGATGGAGGATTTCACTGGAGGATTCTCCAGTGAAAGTCAGCATCCTCAAAGAAATTTAGATATGGAAAAGGCAAAAAGAGTAAACACTGACAGACTGTTCTAGAAGATCGAGGGGAAGGAAGATGGAAGGAGAGATGTTTGTCTCTAGCTGACCAGATCATGTAGAAGGAAGAGGTATAACAACAGGCTACAGTACTTGGTCACAAGAGATAAGACCATGTTACACAGCAGACCAGCGTTACATGTAGGGCACAGACAGGAATTTCAACTGCAAGATACTGACAATGGAATACAAGACATGTCTAATATATCTTCTCCCTGTTCATTCCAGTATTTCAAACCAAAATCTAACATTAAAAAAAAAAAAAGTCACCCATGTATGAGCTTTCCTGTTCTATACTTTACCTGTATTAAACTCAACTGGTGATATAAAAGACATAAGAAATGATTTCCACATATAAGATACTGACCACATCACCAAAGCAGTACTTGTACTTAGCTGTCAGAAGCATCACACATGGCATTACTCTCCTGCTGGAGCCATATATTGAACAGACAAAGCTGCTGTAGCCAGGCTTGTCTTGCTTTCTTCTCCTAAGCTTCTTTCCCATTCTCTTAGTTCCTGCAAAAACTAGTGGCTGACCTCCGAACTGTAACTTGAAGAAATAAAGGCAGTACATATCTGCACTCTTTCTTTACATTCAAGTCAAGGATTTTATCTTTACCATTAACGAAATTGTATCAACTATTACTTTTGCATTAAACAAAAAATTAGTGAGTCTATCAGAGACAGAATTGTTACTTTTTAAATAAACCTTTTGAGTCCATCTATTCACTTGAAGCCCCACTGCCTACTAAAAAAACTTTCATTTATTTACCCAAAAATAGTACAGTGCAACCATAAATAAGCTATAACTTTACTTTCGGTATTTTTTGTCTACTATTATAATAAAGCAAGCTATTTATACACAGCAGTATTCTACCATTTTGCACAGCATACCATGTACTCTCTGAAATACTTTTTTCTTGTCGTGGTTAAACACTCCTTATTAGAACACTACCACGATGCACAGCTTTTAAGTTTCTCTCCCACACAGACAACAAGGGAAAATGAGGAACTAAAGAACCACTTCGCTTAGCCACGCGGTGCAGTCAGGTATCAGCCAGTTACGGCTCCAAAGCAAAGCTTCGCAAAAAGGAAAGCGGTGCCATAAAGTCAGCATTTCTCTAAACCTACCTGTTGATGCCACAGCTGAGGTCTACCCTCCAGTTCTCAGCTTTCCCTGGCAGCTCCCTCCCACCCGTCCCCAGCACTGCTTTCCACAGCGCAGTGTAAGCCCCGCACTCCCCCTTCTGCTGCCTGCCCCGCTCCCGAGGAGCGCGGCCCCCGGCCCGGCCCGGCCCGCCCCGCCCCGCCGGGGGGTAGACACACACGCCGCTCCCGCCAGCCGCCCCGCCGCGCCACCCCCGTGCCGGCCGGGTGGGCTACGCTCGACTCTACCCCGCAGCCCCACGCCGGGCCGCGCCGGCAGCAGCGCCGCCCCGAGGCGGCAGCGCTCGTCCCCCGCCCCGGCCGGCCCGGAGGAAACGAGCCGCGCCTCAGCGCCCCGGCACCCACGGGGGAAAGAGGGGAAGGAGGGGGACCCGATGGTGGTGGCGGCACCGCCTCCCGCCCCTCCGCCTCCGCCCCGGGCGCTCGCCCACCCGCCGCCCCGCTCACCTTGGGGAAGGTGCCCTCCCGCCGGGGGCTCTTCGGGTGGTCGAAGTGGCCGCGGTCCAGCATCAGGTAGAGGGAGAAGATCACCACGCAGAAGACCGCGCTGCCGAACACCGTGAACTGCCGGCTCAGCTTCATATCCGCGGCCGCCCGGCCGGCCCCGCCGCCACGCTCCTCCCGCCGCGGCCGAAGCTCTCGGGCCCCACTCGCCGCCCCGCGCTCGGAGGGGAAAGTTCTCCCGCCGCGGCGGCCGGCGGGGACTCCAGGCGCCGCCGCCCCCGGCGCGGGGCAGCCCTAAGTCTCCTCTGGAGAAGTGCGAGAAGTTGCCCCCCCCACCCCTCCCTCGCCCGTTGTGCCGGGGCGGAGAGTGCGGCCGAGACCCCGCCGCCGCGGCGAGAGGCGAGCCGAGAGTTTCCGGGAGCAGATCGGGTTCCCGGGCAGGCTTAGCGCCCAGCGGGGAAGTGGCGGCAACGGCGGCAACAGCAGCGCTGCGAGGCCGACCGAGCGCCGCTGCTTCCTCCTCCGGCCGCCTCACTAGCCGCTCCGCTCCTCCTCGTTGCCGGCAAGCGGCGCCGGAGTCTGCCACCTCCTCCCCGTGCCCAGCGGCCAGAGCGCTGCTCCCGCTGCTGCTGCCGTCACCGCCGAAGCACTGCGGGCCGCCGCGCACACGCTCCGCGCCGAAAAAAACCCCGCTACCGCCGCCGCCGCCGGAGCGCCGCGCTCCGCCCCCGCGCGCCCGGGCGGTTGGGCGGTGCCACGCGCGTGTCAACGGGCGGCGGCACCGCCCCCACCAGCCGGCACCGCCCCGCGGGCGGATACGCGCGCGCGCGCGCGCCGTGGCCGTTGGGGAGGGCGCTACCCTCAGGCGGTTGGGCAAGTCGCGGCCGCCGCCGCTTCCTTTTTCCTCTCACCCGCGGGGCCGCCGTGAGGAAGAGGTGGACCCCCCACACACTCCCCGCCGGTTCAGTGCGGCAGGACCCGGCCACCGTGCGGCACGGGGACATGGCCGCGCCGTGCTGGCGGCGGCGGTTCGGAAGCGCCGCTTAACGGCCTCCTCGCGCCCGCCGCCGCTCCCTCGCAGGCCGGGTGGGGCAGGCTCCTCCGGGGGAAGTGAGGAGGCTGCAGGGGGAAGCGAGAGGGCTGCCTTGGGCCTCCGCCGTCCTTCCTGGGCCTGGCCGTGCCCGGCTGCGGAACGGGGAACGGCGGCCGGGGAGAGGAGGGGTGGGGCTGGCCTCCGGTATCGAACGAGCCCCCGCATAACCACTGTTTAGCAGAGAGCCGTCGCTACTTTCCGTGCGCCTTTTCCCGTTGTGAAAAACGCAGGCTCCAGCTCAGGTCAGGCTTTTCTGCCTCTGAATAAGTAGCTGAAAAGCCCCGCGTGTGCCCAGGGGAATGGGCCACAGCTGTTGCAGGCTGGTTGAGGGTCTGCCGTTTAGATTGCCCTGCTCTTCCATTGCAGTGTTTAGCCCCTTCTAATTTTCACGGGTTTAATCTGCTCAGGTTTGAAAATTGTTCACATCTGATGTCAGCTTTTGACCAATATTTTTTGGTAAATACTTAAGATGCAATAGCTGCCATTGAGAAGTACGCGTGCTGAAAACATCTTTTTTCTTTTTTGGTGACTGTCATGGGGACATACCCCTATGATTAAGTCAGGATGTATGTGCTAGCATTGCTACTTTCTTTTTCCATGAAAATCCCCCTTAAGTTCTTTAAACTGTAATAACACACAAAAAAAAGGCCAATAAAGTTCAGTAGACTTTTGCAGGAGCCGAGAAGCTTAAATCATTGCAAAGTTTTTCTGTATTTGGAATTTGTTCCATTATCTTACAGAACCTACCTCAGGTCTTGGTTATTCATAACTTCTCCCTCCCTTTCTCCCTGTGGACAAAAAGTTGAAGTGTTTGATTCTGCCTTTGAAAGGCGATTCAGGACTCCTGCAGTTTCTGGGTATGGACGTTATGAGCTGGTCTGGTGGGAATTGCAGACAGCAGAGAAACGGCCTCTCTTGCATGGTGCACTATTGTGCACACTGACTGCACTTGAGATTTTCTAACATGGTGGAATGAGAGAGAGAGGTTGAAGGGAAAAGCAGCTGAACAATGGGGACAATACAGGGAATAACCTGGGGAAGGACAAAAAGGTGGGGGCTAGTGTAGGAACGTAAAGGGGCTGACAACCAGGGAAAGCTGGGAATAAGAGATGAAGCAGGTTAGGGGAAACAATGACAGTGAAAGAGCACAATGCTTGGTATCAGCCAAAATTGAGGAAAGCTGCAAGATGGGTCTCCTACAGAATCTGGAATAAAACCTAGGAGTTTTGAAACCTGACATTGCTGTGCTGTTCAACCAAAAGCTGTAAACACAAGGATCTTACCATTTTACATTTGCTCCATTCCCCCTCTAGTGGCAAATCCCCACAGAAAATACAATGCTTTTTATTTTATTTGTTGTTGTTAGTGGAGTTCAGATACCTTCGTGATTCCAAAAATCTAACTTTGCTGCCATCTGCATAAGATGTCATTTCCAAATTTCTTTCTCTTAAGAGGGACATTATATTTAAATCTATAGTAAACTAACACTAAAATTAAAAAAAAAAATGGCCTCAGGATTTGGGATATCTATTATTAAGGTTGACTCCAAAGTATTTGTTCATCTTGTGCATGATCAGATAGATATTATTTTTCCTTTTTTTTATTTTCCGTGGACTATTTAGTTGATTCATTGAACAGAGTAATGGGGTGCCTAGAGGGAAAAGCCAGGACTGTGAACAAACCAGTCCTCTGTAGACCTTCTGTTTCACTTGTTTAAAAAGTCAAAAGCTGTTTGATGAATGAGACAAGTACTGCAGAGAGACAGTAGTGGTCAGGTGGCTAAGAGAACAAATGATGCCACAGACAATCAGACCCTGTTCTCCTCTCTGTTAGAGGGTTTCCGAGTGATAGTAAGTCAGATGAACTGAAATACCTGCAGAAAGCTGGTAAGGATTCTTTGCTTTCCAGGGTCCTTCTCAATGCATACGTGATCTAAATTGCAGAAATATGCAGAACCTTACATTTGCAGCCGAGGCCAATGAAAGTGATGAGCTTGGACCTTTTACACATAAAACTGTAATGTTTGTAATAAACTATGATTTCTTAGAACATCATTAAACTGCAAGGAAATTAACCGTTCTGCTGTCAGTTCACTGTTTTGATGATGTATATGGAGTAACATGAGAGGTCACAACTTACAGTTATAGTAAAACCATATTTTGAATCATAATAGTTTCTTTCAGTGAGAGCAGCCTGAATACACCAGGGGTCAAGTGGAAAGTGGTATCTGGTCTTATACTTTAAAGCTGTGTCATAGGTTATACTTGTGAAAGGGGGCAAAAGTAGGTTACTTTAAAACTATGTGATAATGTACATATGGACCAATTCAGGTTTTCTAGGCAACATTGTGACTTGTTGTTTTCTCTGTGTTTGATTTTGCAACTCGTCCTATTCTTGGGGTCTGAGATTTTTGTTAGATGACACTTAAGATTAGATATCATTACCTGTTTAAATACATGCTCTGTTGTGTTGTGTTAGATACACTGTAGTATTCTAATATTTAATAGCGGATAAATAAGAATGTATCTTCTGTAGAATGGAGGGACTCAGCTAATGTGATCTAAAATGGAAACTTTTAGTCTAGCATCAATTAATCTGGTATGGGTGGCACCAAAGACAAGGACTACAATGTTTTGAGTTCTGTTTTGGTTTGTGTTGTTTGTTTTTTTTTCTTTCACACATAATGTGAAATGGATGTCAATAATACACAGTATTAGAACCTATGCAGAATTCTGATTCTCCTAGAGATGTAGTGCTAGGCCCAAAATGTTATTCTCGGGTAGAATTCAGGTTCCTTTGTTAGATGCCTGAATTATGGTACAGAGGGCATAAGGAGAAGTGCTAGCCTCAGAAATAAGGCTCAAAAACCTGGAGCTGTTCAAAGAATGCTCCTGGGCAGTCACCAGGAAACACTTAAGACAGACGTTTGTGTAAGACCCAACCCTCTCCCAGGTTTTAGGCATATTAGTAAGAGACTGAAAATGTATATTTTCATCTACTTTGACTCTGTAATTTTGCATTTTCTCTTGAATATAGATGTTCATAGTTTATTTTTTCAAAGGTATACTATTTCCACTTTTGACATGTGGAAGGAAGAAAATGGTGATGATGGCCACTTTTATAAACTAGCTATGTTTACTTGAGGCTTTATATATGTATCTCTGTGTGTATGAAAGCATAGATAAATACATGTTGTATATATTTATATATTATGTCAATATTACCTATGTGTACATACACACACATTTTGTGTGTCAAAACATTTCAGTACTGGCAAGAATACGGTGTTTGAACCTTGATTCTTGATTTCCTTTTTCTCATGCCAGTAACCTCTGTGCTAGGCTACAATATAAAATAAGGTGGACATAGCAATGTTTACAACATCCCTTTTTTTTTTTTTAGTTGTGTGTCAAGAAGTGCATTTTGTGAAGGATCCAATCTTCTTGCTATATCTTCAGACCTATGCCTGTGTTTTTTCTATCCATGTAGGGTTAGATGGGAAGTTGGGTACTGAGGTTGGGACAAACTTGTGCAGAAGAGCAGGATCAGAGTTGTAGTCATATGAAGAAGTTTCATCTTAAATACAGATATGTCTTAAGCCATAGGCAGCCGCTGAATGGATTTTTTTTAGATCTCAGTTTTGGATTTGGGCACCTAAAGTTTGTCTAATCCCTTCCTTAGATGCCAAATTCATTTTCTGGATCTAGCCTCTAATAGCAAACAGAGGAAACTAGTTCTTCGATAGTTATTTTCTTACTGAGCAGTCTGATGGTATCTAAATTACATTTTCCACTACAGACTACGGAAACCTTATCTCTAGCTGTTAAGAAACTGTACAGTCAAGTAAACTCCATACATGAAGTGATCTACCATCCAAACAAGGAAGAAAATATAAAAATATTATACAGGTATAACTTTTAAAACTTTCTTAACTGCATGGTAACTCCTAAGAGCGAATAAAGATATAATTATTGTTGTTCATAGTATTGTAAAAGAAAATGTGAAAGTATTTACTGATAAAAGTTTGTTTCCCCACCAAGTCAATGCATATTAAATCATGACATTAAGAGACAGTATGTCTATTTTAAAATATATATAACTTCTATAACTAATATATATTTACCTTTAGTTCTTAGAGACAAATTAAGTGTATCATTATGATATAAGACCATTATTGTTGGATTCGACAAAAAGTGATCAGTAGTTGCTTATTTAAAAACTAACTAGCCTTAGAAATTTGGTAGCAACATAGGAATTTGGCAAACTTTGCATTTCATCGTCAAGAAACTGATTTTCTCATTTGTTTATTGAATAAATGCTTATATATTAACATCCATCCTTTGTAGCAACAGTTGCAATGTAAGAAAAGGAGACAGTTTCTTAAATCCATAACATACTGTGTTTGATGGGTAGTTATATTTCTTAGTATACAGAACATTTCTGAGGGCTAGAACATTTTTAGTTTGCCTAAGTTATTTCTTATTGGAAATAGAATTCAGTGTTGTTGTACATTTGAAAACAGTTGTGATTGTTCGAAAATTTTCTTCTGAAGTTCCCTTGTATACTAAGCTTTTTGTGAGTGTTTTTTAATAATAAAAAAACAACTGAGGTAATAGCAGCACATGCATACTTACATGATACTATAATAGGGAGGACTTGCAAGCTGTAATAATTATGGGTAGCATATTTTGATGTACAAATACAAGTACATAAGTGAGAAGAATTCACCTTTATCATAATCTGTCCTCAAGACTTGAGATCCTTCCTGCCTTTCTTTGCTTTTTTTCCACGAAATTTAAGCATGCAAATTCTTAGGATTTAGATTTGGTACAAATGGACGTAGGGAGGAACAATTCTTTGTTGCACTTTCTTAGGAAACTTAGCTTGTCTGAACATACATTCCTTTTTCCTTTCCCGCTTCGGTAACTTTTCAACCTGTGGATGTAGTAAACTGCATTTGGCAAAGATGGAATCTTAAAAACACTTAATTTCCCAGACACATATGAGAAGTGGTGGCTGGGATACAGTAGGTGACAAAGCTACACAGATACTGACTGTGCAAGAACACATGTTGCCCAGAATGTGCACAGCTTATACTCTGCCTTTGCCCACGAGATCACTAGAAGACATAGGGAGAAAATGAAGGCACCGTGGGAGGAAAAGGTAGCTAAAGCATTGTGTGAGGGAAGAAAGGAAGAGAGTGAACTGGAAATACTGTAAGGAAGAAATGCAGGAAAAACAGAGGGAACAAGGAGGGGGAGTGACTGTAATTGGAGATGTTTAGTATTTTAGATACAGCTATAGAAAACTCTAATCCATTAGTTAGTTGTTCATGGAGTAACTTGATCGAGTTAGAGTTACTGCAAGCTTTCTACTCCCTTTTCTGTTTCTTTCCACCTTCCTGTTCACTCTCCTTCCCCTTCCCCTTCCCCTTCCCCTTTTTAAACAAACAAGGCCTTGCATTCCTGCCAGGGTATTTTTATTTGACGTTTCCTCAATGCCATATCAATCACTTTTGTTTAAATACAAATGAAAAATCAACCAGGAAATGGTTTAGCAGTGCCTCATTGCCTACTATTAGTATCACGTAGCAGTACTTGCCAGTCTTTGCATTTATTGAAGGTGTAAGGCTCCAGACTGCAAAAATCAATCAAATTTCCAAGCAGTCAGGTCATTCTTTTCTAAAATATTAGTAACTAGTGAAGGAAAATAAGTAATTGCTTTTAGCTCAATTGAATTTCTTTACTTGTTTTTTGTATATAACTTTAAAATATTGTGTTTGATCACTTGATTGCCTCAAGGGCCAGAATCATGTAAATTTTAATTAAATCATTAGTGTGTATATAAAAAGAGATAGTTATCTAAACACTGATGGCTTTAGAATTAGACTGCATTGGCCTAATATAGATCTTGAAACACTATATAACAGAGTGGAGCATCAGGCAATTAACAATGCCTCTTCTATTTTCTGAAGTGAATTGCTGCAGAAATTTGATTTTTATAAGGTACTTATTTTTCTCTGTTTTTTTTTTTTTATTCACTTACATACAGAACTTGCCTCCAGCTGCTTTTAGAGTGCATGTTTTTAAATAAATGTTTACAGTTTCTGACTTTATTTAACAATATATTATTTAGGGAGGAAAAAATGATGTGGTACTTCTTTGTTAAAAACAGAATGTTGAAACTATACCTATGCAGAAAGTAAATGTACAGGCTGACAATTGATTACTTCTGTTATCCTGATAGGCTTACTCATTCAATCATTATATTAATCTATTATAGATTGCACTAAACTGCAAAAGCATACAGGAAAACAATGCTAAATGTGTGTTAATTAAGATTCACGACTCTCAAAATCATGGAAGACTTTTTTGTCTACAGACAACAATGCTGATCATTCTTACAGGTCAAATTAGAACTATATGATCTGTCTCAGAAAGTGCTGTCTGACACCCTTTTCCAAGCTTTTTCATGAACCACGTTTTAACCTGTGTAAAGAAAGTTTGCCTTGAGCACTGAATTCATTTTTCCTAATGGATGGCCAGTTCGCCCAATAACTGTAACAAAGCACTTTTCTACTGGAGAACCTTGAACTGAACAGTCCTGCCTTAATCGTAGATGGGCTGAGTCAAAACATCTGGATTCTAGCAGGCAAATAGCTTCACAACAAATGTTGATTTAATGAGCATGGCATGACAAAAATCAAAAAGTTACCTTCAAAGATCTGAAAGCACGCCACATGTTGTTAAGTCTGGCTGAATGAGTGTAAACCCACATGAAAACTTACTGAAGTTCTTACAGAAAAATAATATGCCATTGTATAACAAGGAACACTCAAAATTTTAAATAAAAAAAATACAAATTGTTGTTGGACAGGCCTGTTCGTGATGAATCTAGTCATTATACAATATATCAATATATTTTTACAAAGTGAAATAATGCCTTCTTTCTTTGCTGAATGCTGTTGGATATCTGTTTTTTATTTGTGTACTTTACCATGTCTTTAATTATATGGATATTCTCTAAAAATTGAGTAAAAACACAAGAGAAAATGAACAATTTATCTGCTATATCTGTATTTTATTCTCAAAATAAAAGCTGATTCTTTCAGTATTCAACACAAAGCAAAGATGGAGCACAGAGAGAGAAGCATTTATTGTAAACAATGCAGCACTGCCTTTAAGAGTAAAGCATAGGCTGAGCTAAGGAAAGAAAACCTGAATATTGTAGAACAGAAATTTCATGGGACTCTTCCTGTGTCATTCAGTTCCCAAGAAAAACAGCAATCAGAGAAATTATGTAATACCAGGGTTAGATCTTCAAAACAGGTATAGTCAGTTTTCTGCATCTCCAAATACCCTAAATGTACTAAATACCATGTCTAGAAAGCATAACAGAAAGGCAGTAGTTAATGAAAGATAAAGAATATAGTATTGTCCTGATTATTCTCAGAATTGTCCACAACTGGGAATCCATTCTGGGAACTGCACATCTTTAAATGCAAACATAGATTAAAGGGAATGAAGCAACAACTAATGGGTGGAGACGAAGCCCAGGTCAAAGTAAAGAGCCATGTCTCAGAGGTGTTGTAAAAAGTCACATAGAAATAGCAGTTTAGGTTTCTAATTAACTAATATTTAATTAATATTAAAAAGCAAACAGTAACAAAAATGTTAATCAGAGCAACAAATGTTATACTTGTTAAAAAGGCCAGTTACAAGTCTAAAATGAGTACTATCTACTTCAGAAAGTCTGTTTTATCATTGTAAGCCTAGTAACAGAAATAAATGTAAACATAGCTTAGCTTATGTTTTGTTGTGATATATTTGTTAAAATATAATCTTGATCATCTGAATTAGCCTCTAAAGTACAAAAAATAGGACAAATATCAGACTTATCTATATTCATGTAAGTATTAAATGTATTAGAGACATGTTTCATTCTTTTTGAACTTTTACCTGGGGCAAAAAAAGCTAAATATTATGGAACCTCACTAATGCTGTGATGCATGTTTTGAATCCACAAGTTTTGAATCATGTGCTATAAGAAATAAGCTGAGTACATCCACAACTCTCTCTCCATTATGCAGTAATTGCCTAAGTAGCCAGGATGGTCCAGAAGTACATTTGGTCATGAATATTTTGCTATGCTTCGGAGCAATGCCTTGGCGTATATGGGAATGTGTTATTTCATGGCCCACCATCTCTACGGAAGTTCTCCATTTATTTGAAGAGATAATTCACTGTAACTTCAAATGCAAACTTCCCTAAGAAAATGTCAGACGTTTGTAATGTTTGGTATACAAACTAATTAAATCACAGCATATATTTTCAAATTTACTTTTCTTGGAATAATGTTGACAATATGGAACAGAATTTTCATGTGTCTATTGTTGCTTATTGCCTATTGAAAATAAAGCTTCAAAATTGCAGAAGCAAAGTATGGTGTATTTTCAGATGATATTCTGGTTCTTATTTTTTCCTTTGATCTCTTTTCCATTCAAGTGAAAAGTACATTGTGAAAAGAGTATTACAAGTCAGCTTCACCTTTTGAGAAATACCTTTTTCTCTTGCTTGATGCAGTTGACTATAGGCAAGAAGGTTGTCAAAAATTGTCCTTAATATGTGAGGCTCTGTACAAAGCAACCAAAAAAATTGTGTAGGCAGCCCAACTCTAAAAAAGCCTATACATTATTAAAAGGAGAAAACAAACAAAAATGGACAAAAAGTGACAAACAAAAATGGGCAAAAACTAACATCACAGGAGTACAGATTTCACTAGTTACATTTCTTCAGACAAAACTAATACTTGTTGCCTTCCTAAATTTCCCTAAAAAAACCCTAAAATATCTACCTTTTACGCTGTCCACACATGTATCTCACCAATGTGCTAAAGATTAATTCTAACTGAACAAAGCTAACAATATTACCCTAACCAAAGGGATGGGCACCATGTGTCTCCACCTGCCCCAGCAACCCCTAGACAAGGGGAGTTCTTTCCCCAGTCGCTGGCTGCCGCTCTGGGTTGAAGGAGGTAGTGGCTTAGTTGGTTGAGATTTCAACAGAAGCTTTCGCAATAAATGTGTGTCTGCCTTTGTGTGTGCAGTATAAAGCAATGGACACTTAAAGTACAATAATGTAGAAAACAAGGATATTAACCAAGAAAAAAATGAACATTAACCAGATGAAAATATTGTTATATATTGGAAAACAGGAAGAATGCTCATTACCTTGTCAAGTACCTTGCAGCTTCCTCCCACTGGCTCTTCTTTTGACTGATTTACCACATATCCAACTCTATCAGCAAGGAGATAGATGGCCTACTAAGGGCTACTGTGCAGCAGTACCCCTGTGCAAGAACTCTCTAGGATGTTGAAGTGTTAATTAAAATAAAAGAGAGAGGAAAAAAAAGTTTTTTACATGCCGCAACATGTTGTAACAAGCTTATATGACCCTTGCAGTACATGACCTACATTGTAGAAAGATACAATACTTGGTTGTGTTATCCCACTACTTCATGTCACAATTTAGAAAGAAAAACAAAGGAAGATTTTAGCACTATTTATACAGTTCTGGTGAGGATGGCATCCACAATTCCTATGGGAGATGCACAAAGAAGAATTTTGTAACATGGTGTCCTACAGTTACAGCATTTTAGAGTTTTAGTTTGAAAACAAAAAAGGAAAGGTAGGAGGTAAAAGAGAGGCTGTTCTTTTGGCAGCAGAACAAATAAGGTGTAGTTTCCTATCATTTTGCTCCTTCTTCTTTGATTTGCTGTAATTTAATAAAGGATAAGCACCATTTTCCACGATGATGGCATTTATTAGCCTTTTCCTTATATGTTTAAATAGGAGTTAAGCAAACTGTGAAACTTCTCCATCAGAAGAGCATTAATCAGATGTCTGTCTTCTACCTGATTGCCCATTTTTATTAATTCTGTAAGATCATAATATCTTTGTTATCATTGTTTTTCTCTAATATTTTATTGATGTTTGCTAGTGCTTTTAAAAGTTATAGAAGAGAGAGGACACATGAGCCTTCTTATTACAGAATTTTATTTTTCCTCATTAAATAAGGAACAGTGCTGAGATTTTTGAGAAAATACTTTCTCTGTCATGTAAAGATTTAATAAAAATTGTAGTGCCCTCCACCACTAGAGCATAGAATATTGGAAACAAGTTCTAGTAGAAATATCTGCTATGAGGTACTGCAACTGTCCTCAACTCCAGTAATCCTCAGACAGTTCATTATCAAATGGCATTAAACAGGAATCGCTAAGTAGTTATGATAACATCCTGACAATGTATCTTGGCTTTTCTGTTGGTGAGGTTGCATTTCTTCAGTCAATGATTAATTAGCTCCTTAGCTCTTTCATCTCTTTATTTCTGCTGTGAGGAAAAGTGTGTGAATGATGGGGAGGAAATTATTTCCCAATCTCCTCTCTGCTGGAGGCAACAGGGAGAGGGTTGTCTTCTATAGCTTTTTCTTCATGGCATGCTAACTGCATCACAAGCAGTCACATGCTTGTCAACATGACCACGTCTGCTCCATGATCGCATTGCCAATGTCAGCAAGATACAAGACTCAATTGGCACTCTCTGCGGTGATGACAAGTAATACAGGTGTCTGATCTGCGTACAGAAATTTGCACTGTATCATTTTATTCTTGCATTTGTAAGAGCTGGATTTAATTTGCCTGCTCATGCTTATCATCATAGAAGGAAACTGTTCAAGTCAACAAATGTCACTTCATTGAAGTAACATACTTCAGGTATGAATCTTTGCCTTTGTAATTATTAGGACCAAGATCTGCTTTCCAGAAGGGAAATCAGTTTTGATGAGTTTGTGTTGATTTTGTGTTTCATAACTTTGTTCATTTTACTGCTAGAAGGCAATAGCAGAAATTGTGAAGTTTGCTTAAGGGACAAAAGATGTTCATTACAGTAGTGTAACAACAGGAAAGGAGCATATACGCATGCTATATAGATCAGGTACAAGGTATCTACAAAAACTGAGACCTCAACAGTAGGTGGGACCACTTAATGACAGAAACTTAAGTTGATCAAGCATGGGCTAAGAACTTTTCCATAAAGAAAAATAAATTAAGACATTTTTATAAGGAGCTTGCTCATCGCTTTGATGAGAGTATGCTCACACAAAAGTATGTCTTGTATGGTAATGGTCTTGAAGACACTGCTCAGTGTATACCAGCAAATGAGACTTCAGATCAGACAGATGCTAGAAATTTCTAGTTGGTGCAGTCGTTCTAGTAGTTCATGCCTACTGTGCTTTCAGGAAACCTAAAAAACTCTTGCTGCCCTTTGGATTAAGCTTTATTTTTATGTGTGTCAACTGTAATTGTAATTTAACTATATGCCAATAGTGAGAGAATATACCTTCAAAAAGTTTTACAACACTTACAAGCTTGAATTAGAATACTTTTGAAGGGATTCATGGTTTGTGATAGAGTACAGCAAAACCACTGAGGTTGAATTATGGAGTTCCATGGAGTATTTTTGTGCTTTCAGTTACACCAAAATTGTGTATATTGTGAACTGCAGCTAATGCTTTGTATTTGATGTGCAACTTATAGATGCCTTACAAACTAAAAACTCCCATCTCTTTGCCATTGATGAAATCCTTTGATGCCAAGAAAGTGGACACGTAACTTGATGAAAGTATATGATAACGTAATTTTCTAAATCACAATGACAATATAAATCATTAACATATTTTTTCTCTTCTTAGCATGTTTCATTAGATATAAATTACACAGCAGACTACTGACTTATTAATGTGAGTATTTCATACTAGATAGAATTAGAGGTCATCTTGAGATTTAACTTTGGTTTTAAATCAAGATCTTTATTAGGATTTAAAGTAGATTTAAACTTTCACTTCAGTTATATAAACACTAAACTAGAAGGTGAGCATTTGAAAACTGCTCTGTAGTTAGAAAATCAAGTGACATTAGTTTCTGGTTTTAGAAACCATAAATGATCTGCCACTAACATTTATTTAATAATACAGCAGTAGTCTTCCAGGGGGGGAGTTGTGGCTTTTGCTGAATCTTGTTAAAATTTAGGATGAAGGAGAGTGATGAATCTGGAATGATAATGAATTAGTGGTTTTGAAGTTCTTATCAGCTAGAAGGAAGGGCCTCCCTTTTAATTGTCATCACGAAGGAGTTGTTAGGGATACTGCATCAAAAAATTTTCTTAGATGAGAAAGTATAGCTTTATTCCAGAATTGCTTTCACCACTAAGCTGAGGCAGCAAATCTTTGGCTACATAATATGTTTCTTGATAGAACTCTTTTCTTTCCCTGTTTTTTAAGACACCCTGCATTCCTTTTTGTGTATTTTATTTATTTTCTATATATATTTATTTATATATTATTTTATTTTATTTATATATTTTAAATATATTATTAAACATTTTATTTATTTATATGTTTATTTATTTTATTATTTTATTTATTGCCAGTGCTAATGCTAACCAATATGCGAAATGATATTTAAGGGCTAGCTTTTCCACCTTTACATAATTTCAAAAGACCGATAACTAAAGTTTACTGAATCACAGCTCTCACAAGGAGGGAAGTCAGGCCTTTAATGGTACAGTTTAAGTTTACCTGAGTTGTCACCAATGTGCCAACTTACAACAGTAAGACTGACTTACAACAGTCTTACTGTTTTCCCCATTCCTGAATGCACATCACCTGTCTTGTGCTGCAGCATTAGAGATCATGATGGTGCGTGGTCAGAGCAATCAGGCAACCAATGAAGCTGATACCTAAGGAAACAAAACATAATTTTTTCTGAGCCAGCTGTGTTCCTGAATCCAACTGTCCCTTTCATTGCAAAAATACTTGTCCTGGCATAAGCAAGAAAACGTAGGTTTATATTTGTTTAAGCTGAATGTTAAACAACACCTTTCATTGTAAAGCAGTCTAACTGGCAAACAAATATAAATTTACATAGAGTTTTAAGCCAGGGATGCAGGGATGCTGAATTTTGTGTGTGTCTGGATTGGATGTAACAGTCGAACATGCAAGACTGAAATTCATTACTGGATCCTGGATTTGTCTCATTACTAATGAAAAGCTATCAATAATTCTGTTCTTCAGATGTATCCTGCATCTGCAGAGCTAAGGTACTCTCTAGGCAGTTTAAGACTTTTGGGACATTTTTTCCAGTGCCGAAGAAGAAAACAGTGTGTATTTTGAGTTCAAACTGTCATAATGGATGAATGTAGCATTCTATTTCTGGAGCTGTATTATTTCTTTGAAAAGAAATACAATAAATTGGAAAGCGTCCAGAATAAGTTGAAGGAAGCTGAGTATCATATTGGACAACAGAATTGTTCTGATCACACAGGATTTTTGCATCTATGCAGTTTAGAAATCATCTGCCTAATTATCCAGAAAGTATAGAAATGAGTGAAACTGAGTGAAACTGGTTAATCTGTCTTAAAACAGCTTGACTTCTGGAATGGAATTAATTAATCAAAACACATTTGAAAACCGCAAAATTCCAGTAGAAGAAATAGAAACAGATAAATTAGATTATTTCCCCTTTCACCTAATAGTTGAAAGGGCAGTTCCTAACCTTGAACCCAGGCCAGGTGTGTAAAAGATACGTACAATATTTGTTCTCCAACTACCCAACTTGCAACAACGAGAGACAAATGTGACAAATCTTAGGAAAAGTTTTCTTTTGTCACTATTTTCAATCTGTCAATAAAAACGTAAAGTTCTGAAATTGCATTACTGCTACCTGTTGTCAGGGACTAGATAAAACTTTAACAGAATTGGGTGCACAGAGTATTCACTTTTAATTTGTTGAATGAAATAAGTTATTAAAACCTTTCTATTAAAAAACAATAGCCGAACAGTAAGGTCACAAGACACCCTTAAGTAGCATCTACAAGTCTATGCAGAGCCTCATGCTGCTTTAGTACCCAAATGAATAAACAGCCACCAAAATATTAGTCTTTCTTCAAAGAAAGAAAAAAAAATTAAAAGAGAAAACCTACGAGCCACATTTGACTACAGATAGAATAGAGCTGTGACCAAAGCAATTTTCAGTTGTTTGATTACTCTCCAGTTCTGAAAAATGGCTGTGCATTCCTTCTAAATAACTCAAAGCTAGTAGATTCCGTCATCTTCTCTTCTTGATTTCCTTTTTATAATGGAAGGCTGTGATGTGATTCGAAATCTAGACAAATAAAGCAGAGGCCACATTACTCTTGTACTATTTTCTAACCAAAATATTGTGTTTCATTTAACAACAGTTCAGGAATAGATGGAGTTTTAGTCTTGTAAAATAAAATTATTGTTCAGTTACAGAAAGAATTTCACATGCATCTAGAAATATTTTTATATATATTTGTAAGTGTTAGCAAAGATAAGATACTGTCAGCAAAACAATTTATACTGTAATAACTGTGGTAATTAGAAAGCTATGCACTCAAATACAGTTTAGAATATCTTTGCAATTCCTTTTTTTTTTTTTTTTAATGTTGATAATGGCAAGTGTAGCAGAAGGGAGATATTTTTGGGAATATCAACAAGTTGAAAAACAAAGTCTGAATAGATAAGAAGATTATCAGTATTTTTTAAATATCATTCTTTTATTATTACTGTGTGGTTTTTTCTGCATCACAGTTTGTCTGGACCTGTCTTTGCTCAGTAAGCCTAAATGTCACAGTTATGTTACATTTCTGCAGTGAATTATTTTAAATGTGTAATCTTACAGATTGTGTATGATTAAAATAAAACAAAACAAACTATTTACCCATCACAGTTGGCACACTTGCTCCAAGTCTCAGCAGAATTAAAGAATATGGAATCCAAATTATATTTCCTAGTGTTACTGTCAGCCTGGTCATTACTACAAAGATTTATCAATGACACTTAGCTTCTTTTAGCACAATCTGTCTGTATTCATACAGTTCTCTAAATAATTCTCATGCATTTAGCAGTGAATATAAACCTGTTCCTCAAACAAAATAAGAGCTCTCTCAGTATATTTGCATTTATGCAGTGCCTAAGCAGACAAAGAATGATATCGCAGTTTAAACAGTTCTCCCTCAGCAAGCTGACAATACAGCTGTTCCTGCAGAAGAAACTTCACTGGTACAATGTCTTAATTCTGCTTCATGGGGCAAAGCGTGGTTGAAAGCCTGGCTGTCAAACCCCAGCACTGCTTCCTGGGAATGATGCCTACTCCACCTTACTGTTATGCTGCTAGGAAAAACCTTCTATTTCCTTAAGACACTGATATACACACATTGTATCAGCAATAGTGTGGATTTTCTGGCAGACCAGAGGTACAACAGGACAGGGTCTGGGCCAGCTAAAGAGAAATGAAATGCACCAGATTTACCAAGATTAAGGAGAAAAAATATAAGCCTGAATATTCCTATTGAGATAAGCTTATTTAGGTATTCATCACTGACATGTTAAATTGTAACCCTAGTACCTTCCTATTAGTAATAATGGACAGCGATCTAACCTGAACTGAGACATGTCCTTAAAATGGTGCCTGTGGGAGAGAATGTTAAAGCTGTAAATGCAAAAGATGTTGAGAGCGAGAGTTAAATGCTCGGAAACGTCTCTGGATACAGTAAAAAAGGAATTTGAGTAGATGTGATGCAGAAGTGGCTGCTTCATGAATATAGACAGCTTATTTTCTCCAAAATCCTTTCTCCACCTTCTTTTCAAAATGATAGCTGTATGTACTTTCTTGTTTGAACTTGGACATTTATTTTCGTTATAACATGGTGCTTGATAGCAGTCAAAAATGAGACATATTTTGCAGAGATGTTTGCTAAGTAGTTATGTTACACTATAAAACTGAGTAGGAAAGACTGATCTTTAGTACTCAAAGAGATCTTGAATCTTTCAGCACAAAAGACTTAAGTGTCAAGAGTGCACTATTGATCAAAATATCAGCAGGCTTACAGCAGCAGCCACTTGACAATACAGAAAAAAAATTACTTCTGTCCAGGTAATGTAAAACCCATCATCGGGTTTTCAGTCTTCCTAGAAGTATACCTATAATCTCACTCTGGCAGAAAATAATAAGAACTGCTATGAATAAACTTACTGTCAGTCACAATTATGCTCTGCGTGGACTATTAAACGGCAGACAGCATTCTGGTGGAAGCCAGTCTCCTACATCGTGATAACCTGACCAAACTGTGTAAGAAATAACGGCTGGCCATTAAGCCTAAACAACTGATAGGTATCCACGCTTGTTCCACTGCTGCTGTATTACTCAGTGCGCTACTTTGCACCAGGACCGTAAATGCAGCGTCCCCTTTGCTGGGGCCCTGTTTGGGCTCCCAGCTGACTATTCGTGACTGTCTGCCATCAGCTTTTTTTCATGTCTGTCCCACAAGCTGTCTCAGGATCTGCCTTGCAGTATTAAACTGGTAAGATAAGCTGGGTGCTGGGCATGCTCCTGCTGTGCCTTTGGTTTGGCTTTTACTTCTTTTGTCTTTTGTGATTACAGTCCTTACTTCCATTCCTTGTGCTAGCACTTGCTGTGACAGCCCTTGCCTTGGTTATCATCTTTTCATATCTACTGCATACACTCAGGATCTTGCATATTAATATTTCCACATTTTAAGTAACATTTTCAAGACGATTCCCGTTCAAGAAAACAATGAATGTATTTTCTGGTCTTGAGACACACATAGACATCAGAATTTTGCAAAGCAATTATTCCTTTTCACATTGTACAATTTCATGTTCTGTCAAACCATTCTTTTAAATATTACCTTTGCCGCATAGTAAAATATTGGCATATCTCAGATTGCTCGAAGTCTGCAGGTGAATTGAACATCTTACCATCAGCCTTGGAGCTAGAATGTCCTCTGGGCCTCACAGATGTTATGAAATGCAATCATGCCACAGTAGCATGAAGGATATTTTCTGTAATAATGACTAACCTAGGTGTAAGGCATTTTTAACCTTCCTTCTGTCTTCCAAAGATACATGCCTCAACCTGCACTGAGTCAGGAGACAGTTAAATCTTACTCTGAAAATGCTGATTGTCTTTCCTGATGCTGTCATTCTGCAAATAGAAAAGTACCTCTCACCCTCTCAATATATATGAGATAGTTCCACTGATCAATACAGTATTCATGTTACTAGCAGCAAGACATGTTAAGAAAGATAAATGGCACTAAAAAGAATGGAAACAGAGGGATTTCTTGGAATTTTGCCCAAGTACTCTGGCAGGTTTTGTGGAGCTGTGCTATACATTATACTAAGTCTAAAATACAGAGAAAAAAGAACCCACAGCATACTGCGTCACGTGCTCTCCTATGAGACATGAGGAGGCCTTCGCCCAAAGCCATATATCTTTTGCTATAGTCTTTTTCTACCAGGGCTTGATGAATCTGGGAAAGGCAGCCAGTTCTGATTACACCCTATCAGAAGAGCTATACTGGCTTCACTGTGTCTGCTGGTAAAACCTGCTAGACAGTAGAAAAGCATTTCTTAGACTGAAGTGTATGATCCAAGCAGCACTGGAAAATGAAACTCTCTGGGAAAAAGAATATGATTCTTCCCTTTTCACCAGCATTAAAAACCATCTGACAGAAGGGAAAAGATGGGACTGTTAGGATATTGGTAAATTTCCTTCATTTTTTTTCATTTGTTTTGCAATATTCATTCTGGGAGCATGACAGTTAAATCATACTATTGCATGAACCTAAAGAGGTAGTGAGTTTACCTTGATAAAAATCCTTCTGCTAAAAGCAAACTTATTTATTTATTTACTCAATGCCTAAGGAAGATTCTAAGGCGCTATGCATTAGCATAACTATCTTTCTAAAAGGTTGGTGTTTTGAATCAGCAAGAGCGTCATTCAAGGAAATTGATATAGTAAGAAAGAATGTACTAGTATTTAAGGTTTGGAGAGGCTGTAGAAACAGAGGACTACATCACATTTGCATTCAGACACCAACCACAGTCTAGTATGCCCGTACCTCCACTGCAGCAGAATAATTCACTATTGATATTAAACTTTTGTACCTCTGGATTCTGAAAACTAATCTGTGCTTCAAAAGGTTTTGGCAGAAATGGCACTCTCTTGCAATTCAGACTTTTGGATGTTATCCAGATGCACTAACTTTATAACACGATAAATAATATCTTCACATACTGCATTGACCTGTGTTACTTTTGTATGTTTTCTAGCTCGTACTTAATGAATTGCCTTTATCTTGCCCATCTGTTTTTCTTTTTGTTCAATTACCAAGTACCATTTACCAAGAAAGTAGATAATAAAGAAAGGCTCATTCAGTACTTTCTAAATAAGCTGGACTTCCACAGACTGAGATGTGAAAGAGAGGTGTAACCTTCCAGCAGATTTCATAGGTCTGAACTAAATAATACAGGTGTTTGAGTAGCTGATCCACTGAACATAGGAAACTGGTACTTGCCTTCTGTTTTGATCTTGTCCAGGGAATAATGAAATGAAAACAAGAAAGGATTTAGCTATGCTTTTCTTTAAAATACATTCTTGCTAACAATACTCGTAGTATTCCTTATGCTGAATATATTTTCTTAGCACTGAATTTATATGGGTAACATAAAAAATGAATACCTTTTATATGAATTTAAACAGAGGACTACAAATTTCTTCTTGTTTTTATGAAAGATATCATCACCATTTTTGTCTAGTACCTCCTGCATTTATAAAATAAATTATTTCATTTGTCACAATGTGTGACATGACATTAAATCTAAACACTCATGATTTAGAAATAATCAAAAACATCAAACTGGATACTAAAGGTATGAATTTCTTTAATTTTACCGGAGTAAGCCTCTTGTATATACCATTACTGACAATGGTGGCTGCAGTAATTTGTCCAGCTTGAGTCACGTAGACAATTCCTAGGGTCCTTTTCCACAGCAGTCCCAGGAGGATATGATCAGCAACTTGCTCATGCAGATCTCCTACAGAAATTAGCATAAAAAGGGACAAAATAAAGTGTTATGATTTTTTTTTCCCCTCTTAGAAGTCAGTTCTGCCAAACATATCATTATCACTATGTGTTTTTTTCCAGGATCTGATTCAAAATCCAAACAAGAGCACAGCGATTTTTCAGAGGAAATTTTTTCACACCTTTATTCCATTTGTTGCCTAATTCTCTTCTCTCTTTAGCTGTGCCCTACTTTAGCACTAAACAAGCTATGAGTTACATAGGCCAAGTCAGACTTCTATCAGGTATATAATACGAGTTTCAGTTCTGGTTAGGCATATTCTTTCCTAATGGGAAAGAGAAGTACTGTTTAAAGCTAGTGGAAAAATGATGGAACAGTGCTTATTGAACAATGACAGATACATACAATTAGGATAGATCCAATTAGGAGTGCATGAATGGTGATGTTTAACACATTATTTTCCCTATCAGTGGCTTAACTGGTTTTCTGTAGGGTATAGCAAAAGCAATAGTTGTTACAGCTATAGTTGCAATAAATGTTACAATACAATGAGATGTGGAGAAGGCAACAAAGTACATTTAAATGCTTCTTAAACCCTAACCTTACCAAAACATCAGTATATCCTAGAGGTTATTAAAAATTGATTAGGCTTATGATTCGATTCTCTCAAGTATGAGGCTTCCTATTCAGCTGAGGAAAAAGGGTCTGCAGGAAGGAAGGTTCCTTGGAGAGACAGAACACCTATTTCTTCCTATTCCCTGGAGGTTGGGTGCCTCTCTATCCAGAACCCTGTGCTCAGATTTAGCCTTTGTTTTCTCTATGCTTTGTGCTTACTTTTTCCCCATTTATGTGCAGATCTCATTCTAAAGCTGTGAATGTCAGATTATTTTAAAATAGCCCTAGTTTATCCACTCTGTATTTTCATAAATCTAAAGTATGCTGAAATAATGTATGTCTGAGGCTCTTGCATTACTATCCTTCAGTTTATTCACAGAGCTGTTTCATATCCCTTGATACTATTCAGTATCAAATTGGGTTTCTGTTGCCTGTTCCCCCAGACATGTCCAGTATTTTTAGGAACACTTCCCAGAAGCCAGATGCCATAGCCTATATAAACTTTTATTATTTTGTTTTTCTGGCACAGATTTGGCATATTTCTAGTAATACGCTTTCTAAATAACGCACTGGCATAACTCAGCAGCTTCCAGGGAATGTTTCCTTTCAGTATTCCAGAAGAGACTATACCTTTTCTGCTCATTGCCTCCCACAGCAACTGCCACAGACAGAGGCACCGGCTGCTGGAAGATACCTCCTTAGCTGCCCACTAGACCATACTGCAGGGTCCTACCACCACATCTCACCTGGTGCAGTTAAAGTAAACACAATCGGGCGTACTTGTCTACCAAACAAGAATTCCCCTGGCAAGCATTCTTACATGGCGATGTGTGTGCACACATACTAAATGATCCAGTCCTCCTCCGCTCTGCCCTCTCCCAGCAGAGGACATGGTAGCACTCTTGGAAAGTGACACTGGATAGTCCATCCATAGCACAAGATCCTTCTCTGGCGTGCATTTCTGAAAGCAACACAGAGCTGACAGGTAAAAAAAAATAAATAAAATAAAAAAGATCCAATTTATATGGCGTGTGGAGATGTATCCAGTGCAGCCGTTTTCTTTCACTGTAACGCCTTTTCACTGTTCAAGCCATTTTTCTTAGCCCAGGATCAAGGCTAATACGTAGAAAACCAGCAGCTTTCTCAGCCTTCCTCTCCTCACCCCAGAGCTGCTTCCCACACCCCCAACGTCTGACCCATCTCCCAGACAGCTCTAGCCATTCCTGGTGCGGCCTGTGGCTGCTCAGCACACCTGCAAGGGAGGGTCCATGCCTGACCCTTTATTGCAGAGCAATGTGGTCACCATGAAGTTCCTCAGCTAGGGCAGGGCCTGAATGCATGAGAAGCAGACACGCGCATCCCAGGAAGGACTTCTTGCAGTAATCACAATTAAGGCTTTCCTTGGATCCTAGTCTTCTAGTAGAACATTTTCATGGTAGCCACCTTGGCACCCCATAACTCGGGTGAGGTGTGTTGGCATGTCTTTGAAGTCTTGTGTGTAAGACAAAGACAGGAGCAGCCTGCAGAGATTGGAGCAAGCCAGCCCACCCCACCATATCACTCACTCCTGGATCCAGACAGGTAGCAGCATGGCAGGTGCTGCCTACCCTCTGTGGATCTGTGTGATGCTGAACAACAACCGTGTGCTCTGTGACAGCTTCAGGTGGGCTGAATGATGTAAAACGCAGCTAATAAGCTCGCATATCTAGGCTTTTCTGAAAACCATGTTCTGCTTTGCAGCCATCCTCTAGCAGCACCAGTTGGATGCTCAAGTCTGGCTGTACGAAACAGACTCAGCAAATCAGCACAGGGAGCTTCTCGCGGCTCCAGTCGTCCTTTCTCTTCTCCTCTTGCCCACACTTCTCTTCCTACAGTCTTGGCAGCAGCCTATATGCGAGAGGCACACGTCAATCAAAAATCATGGCCCAGAATAGTTCCTGTGCTGGGAAATACTCAGATCTTCTTGGACCATCCTATCCTTACACTGACCTTATTAGAGTCAGTGCTGCTGCATATTTCTGGGGTAAGTGATACAACTGGGCCTTTGCCATTGAGTACTGCGAGTGTAAGAAGACCAGGCTTAGTGTGCAGCAGCTGATGGGCCTAATCATACTACAAATATGCCATCCAAAATTGCTCATTCTTCACTATTAAAGTTTTATCATCTGTAATTTAACTTTTGTATTATTTTTACATCATTTTCCTTTATTTTCTGGTCTAAATTAGCATATATTTTGTTTGAACATTTTTTTATGAAATTTATTTAAATTTTATGGTAAAATAATTTTTAAGGAAGTATAAAAATGAAAATGAACAAAATGAGCCACCTCAAGATGACCATCCACTGGAGGGAATCTTTCTATTTCACCAGCCAAATAAGTTTTTGTTTTTCAAATTCAAGAAGGATATCTGCTAGTTGTTTACATTTACTGTTATGTTATTGTTATTTTGTGGGAAAGTGGCAATAAACATTCAATTTGAATTCTTTCTATTGTATACTAAACCTTAGACTATCCCTTGGAAAAGTATATCATTTTTTTACTTCAAAAGTGCTTTGGATTTCAAAATTATTCTCTGCTCTGCCTCCTTTTTTTAATGTTTCTAATGAATCTCTAAAGGTACTTTCTCAACATTGTTCTCCCCATTTCCTTGAAAATATAAGGCTGCCATGTCATTAAGGTCCAATGGTTATGTCTGGATGTGTTCTGCACCAAACCCACTTGCAGATTTGCTTATTTGTCTTATTTTTGCAGACAATTCATCAGGCCCACTCCCAGATATCCCAAACTTGCGATGGCTCACCAGGTAACAAGTCTGGATGGTTTAGTTCAGTTGTGCATTCAGGCAAAATCTTAAGTTATACAAGACTTCACCTGGATTTACATGATGCTTTACACCTGCCACAACAAATCTGTGTTCTGGTCTCTTGTGTTCATCTAATAAATATCATTGTGCATGGTGAAGCTAACCAAACCGAAATGTATCCTGAACATGGCAGACAAAAAACCCTGGAAAAAATTCACCCTTTTGCCTCTCTGCTTCTTGCTCTTTATGTCTGTCACTACTGCAAGTTCTTCCATCTCCACCAGCAACATGGATAGCACCAGGCTGCTCCCCAGGGGCTGAGGGACGCTCCCCCTGGGGCAGGCAGGGAGCAGGACAGGCCATAGGGGCCACTGAGGGCAGCCCCAGCCCAGGGCATTGGGCACCTCCACAGGTGCAGAAACTCCCACAGTTTCAGGTGGACCAGTTGGGCTATAAACGTTACTCTCTGCTCTGAGGATGACAAGCAATTTTCATGAATTTTCTGCATGAAGCAGCAGAGTTAAAAGCCTCGTGTGCTCCTGTCCTACAGAGTTACAGCCAATTCCCTTAGTTAGAACAGGTGTTCTGGGTCAGTTATTCTCAGGATTGGGTCAAAGAACGCACGAGGACTATACACATTCTCCAAAAGCTGTTCACCTCCCGTTTGCTGTCCAGTTTCAGAAACCTGACAGATAAAATGTGGCAGGTACATTCTTACCTATCTTTATCACTAACTTTTGAAGCAGCCAAATACATGAATTAAATTTCTGTGAGAATTTGAATGTGCTTCAGGTGTTGTATCAGTTAGGCAAGGAGACTTGCTTGGGCTTTATATAATGTATTTTTAAACCTTTTTTAGACTTATGTTGTAAACGCTGCTCGTTATGTTCTACAGCAGGGAGGGACCAATAGCTGGAAGTAAAGTCTTTTGATCTTGGCCAAACAAATGGAAATTCCCGTGGAAGGCATGAAGGATGGAGCAGCCTGACCACACAAACACAAAGATACACAAATAAAACACAAAGACAGCAAAGAAAAACTCTTGGATTTTTTTGTTTTCTCTTAGAAAATATTTATTTGGTTTTGCTCCTATAGTTCTCCAAACAATTATTCATTTTCTTCCTTGGCTATTTTAACACATTTCACTGCCTTTAAATAAACCAAAATATTCTATAATGTCTTCCATTAACACCAGAAGAAACTAAAAAAGACTTTTATTTTCTTGATTTAATTGAAATATGGCAGTGTTGAATTCAGATTATATAAAAGAATTAATCACATCTAATATTTTTAAGTTTTGGGCTGGTTATAAAGTAAAACCAGAAAGACTCGAAGGTATTTTTTTAATGAAACTAAGCTTGTATTTCTATTCATTTAAATTTCTGCCACTCTTCCAGAGTTAAGTAAGTAAATTAAGAAGTACTGATTGACATAGAACATTTCTCATATTTAACAATATCCAAGTTAGACAATAGTAACATATTTTCGTGGGTGAGTAGCTAGGACATATGAAGGACAGGCTGGGTGTTTCATTCACAGATGGAAAGAAATGGGTCAACTGTTTTGTTTTACTTGACGATTTAAATATGACTTGTAAACAGTCCAGCAGGAGCACTAATACTTGACTCTCTTGTGCTAGAAAAGGTCTATTTTTTTTTTCTTTTTACCAGGAGGTGCAACATTGCCATGTGCTCTCTGACGTTGTGCACACAGGCTCTGGCACAGGGAAGCTGGAGTAGGGTCTGGGAGCGCAGTTATACCCCGTGGCCCTGGGGCAATGGAACGAGTTCTGACAGGCAGCAGTGTCTCCCACACCCTGCTGCTGGCGGCGGGCTTCCTCCGCTGCACCCGCCTTCTGCCGGCCCTGGCACTTGTCAGCCTTGTATAACGCCAATTTGGTTACCGAAACTGAGAGAAAACAAACCTAACAGTGAACCGTGTACTTTCCTGCCAGGCGGGTGAGTTGCAGCAGTGTGGGAGAGGGGAGAGAGCCCCATCGAGGCAAGGAGGGAAAGCTTGTGGCTGGGAGAGTGGAGGTGGGATGCAAGGGCAGGAGGAGGCAGAGGAAGCAGAATCTCCTCCTCCTAAATCATTTCTGCTATCTTGTGTAACCTCACCCTGGGACACAGAACGCTGGCTGCATGGCAGCAGCATTTCTTCATGTTTGTTAAACAAATGAGTTATCCTCAGACCTTCTTTGTCACTGAAAGGTACACACATAAATCAAATATTCTTTAATAGGTCATTTGTAGTTGACACAGGTGCTTATCTTGTGCACGGCAAAGAGAGACCTGGTTCATGACTAGGACTCCTAGGAGGTACAGTATAAATAATAACAATTGCTGCGCACGGTGGGTTTCTTTTACCTTGCTGCCAAACACACACAGCTTGTGAAATCAGGAGTGGCTCAGAATTATGATGAGCAGACTAGAAAGATTCCTTCCTTTTGCTAGACCAAGCTATTTAATCATCTTTGAAGGATCAAGCCCTTTATGCTGCTTTGAGAGGAAACCAATCTCTTGGTACTGCTGGAAGAGATTGCACCATTTCAAATGAATCTGGAAATTACTTCCATCAGTAAAAGAAAACAAAATGGGTACCTAGGCTCGTAGACCTGATGTTTTCTGTTCATGTGTAGTCTTCAGTCTCATTTGTGAAAGACTATTTTGACCCATGTTCCTCATTTTTGTTCAGAAGATCTGAAGAGACTTGAAAGTAAGCATGTAAAATTGCAAAAGTAGAGTCCTAATTACCATCAATCTCTCTTAAATTATTTGTTTGTTCCAAATTCTGAAACTTGTACCATTTTAGCTCAGAGAAACTATGATTGTTTCTAGTGCCCTGTTTCATTACCTTACACTTCTCCATGTTAATCTGAATAAGCTACTTTGTCAGCCTCCACGCCTAATTCAATCTGATAATTTTCAAATGGTTGGCTCTCTCCTATATTTGCTGGACCAGCCCAATTTAGCATTATCAGCAAATTCAGGTACGTTTGAAATTGTATGCTCCCTTCAAGGTCATTTATGTCGACAAAGAAACCTGCAATAAAAGAATATTAATGAGAGAGAATAAAAGCAATGAAATTCACTTACAGCTGATATGTACCTTGTATGTCCTACAAAACAGAAGTACAATACAGTACTTTATAAAGCTTCTCAGGTGGCACCTTGTGGTGGTTAATTTAAAAAGGTATATGGCACATTTCAGTCATGTTTGTGATTTTCCTTCCTCTTATTGCTTTCTTTCATGACCTTTAACCTAGCTTTAGCAAAGTAATAATAAATTAATGTCCTTTCCTGGCCAATTTTGAAGCAAGAATGCCTCTGGAAAGCCATCTTTTCATAACAGCACACCGCTGGGAGAATGTGATTATATAACTTTTGAATAATGATATCAAAAGCTTCTCTTAAAAAAAAAAAAAAAAAAAAAAACAACCCAAAAACTGTGTCCACCTCTTCAATACAATTCTTTTCTTTTTCCTGCGTGGTAGACCTGAAAGAGAAGGAGTGGAAATTGGCCAAGCTGCAGGGAGAAAAGGTCAAAATGAAAGGACATCCAGGCACATAAATGTTATTAAAGATGGATATCTTTTCCTACTCCGTGGTGTGCCACCATGCACAGGGAGCATCTTGAATAATGGATCCCAAATTGAGCCATGTTTCTATGGAAAAATAAGGTTTCTAGGCAGTGGACAGATGTCCAGAGAAACAGCTGTAACATTTCACTCCTGAAGTGACTAGCCTGTTTGGTCTGTAGATGTCTTATTCAGTGTAAGCTCTTTAGAAAAAAGGAAGTGTTTGTATGTTGAAAAATTCTTCACTGAGTATAAATTTTACCCCTAAACATCTGCTTTTAAAAGTAGCCTTTTAGAGAATTCCTTTTAGAACAGATGTCAAAAAACCACATAAATTTACCTGTCCAGCTTTTAACTCTGATTTTTTAATTTTTTTTTTGCTACAGTGAAAATGAACTTCTAAACATTTTGCTTCTTGCCTGGCATGTCTTTCTCCAAACTATTTCCATGGAGCCTCACTTGCTTGCTGGTGCTACATATGACTGCATTCCCTCTCTTTTCTGTCTGTCCACGAACATGGGGTCCACCCCGGCACCCTGGCTGTGGCGCGGATGGCCAGGCTGGGCAAAGGGGGTTTTCTGCAGAGTTCTGCTGCCGTCCAGTTTGGTGACCTCCAGCAGCTTGCTTCAGTTCTCCTCAGTTACAGTTCCTCCCCGAGCCCCCAGAGGTGTAATTGTCCCCACTATAAAGCGTCCTGAGATGAACCGGTGAGTTACAGGAGCATCGGGTATTCTTGTTAGAAGGCACAAATCAGAGCAAATAATCACGCTTATGGCATCTCCCAGTGCTGAATTGTTTATTTCACATCGCGGGCACGCAGCGGGTGCACCCACGAGCACTCGTCTCCCCCCATTTCCCACGGGGGCTGGGCAGCCCCTGTGCAGCCTTTGGGGCAGGCTCTGCGCCCACTGGCAGGTTGGGCAACCCCTGCACCATGCTCAGCACCGGCAGAGTCCTCCCGCCCTCCAAAGTGTTCTCCAGACACATGCAGGATAACTACCACAGCTCTGCTGCCTGCCTGAACTGCAACTCATGGCTGGTGGACAACCTGAAAGTGGCTGTCCAAAGATACAGTGGACCTCTCTTTTATTGTGTGTCATCTCTTCAATTCAGTTTGTTGTACCTTTCTGTGTTGCGTTTGGCTTTTTCTCGAATATGATGCTGTTCTTAAGTATGGAATCAAATGCTTTAATGAAATATGGATTGACTTTTTTTCACTAAATCAGCAAGATAATTAAAGAATTCAAGCACAACAGTGAGACATCTTTTTTTCCCCCTTCAGGAATTCATAATGAATGTTCATTAATAAATTACAGCCTAGTGGTACACGAACAGATGTGCCTATGTGAACTATTACAACTGCAAAGAATGCAATCATATTCTGCACAGATCTTAAAATCTGCATTAGTACCTCCCTGTTAAGGTCTGAAGCTTTCTGTATGTTGTGTCTTTAGAATTTGTAATTTTTTCTATTATTTTCCAAATAACTGTAATCAAGTCCACAGGCTTGTAGTTTAGTTGGTTTTCATGATTTTAATTAAACAGAATAACTACTGCAGCCCACCTACAGGTCTTTGTAATAGACCATTTTCACTGTACTCCAGCTTGCATTTGGGGAGTCTGCAATGCTATAAAACTTCCTAATTATTTGTCTTTGCTTTTTCCTAAAATTGAGATCACAGTAGACACAAATTCCATGCAGTTGCCTCCACAGAATAATAGAAAACTGGGAATGATTTGGCTTGGTTTTCCCTTCTCTCTGGAGGGTGCACAGAAAAGAGGATTTAAGCCTTTAAGTTAAGGAGATTAAAAAAAAACTGAATTAGCTGTTTGAGTACAAAAATAACAAACAAAATTATTTAAGTCAGTTGGTGTGTGTATATGCTACAGCACTCCTTCCTAAGTGGCCCTTAGCTAATCCTAAAAAATAAGATTAGAAAACAGAAGCAATCATTTGCTAACGTGAAGTTTGAACCCATGTATGACCTTATGAAGGTGAAACATATTTTTTATATTTTTTCTAAAATCCCAAACAATCTTAAAATAGCTTTTCTAAGCATTATAACTATCTTTTCAGGAAACAAAGGTGCTTTTAAAAAATTACTATTTTTATATCTTTTATATATTTTTCAAATGGGTCTCATTTTTTACATTCTGCACTTGAATACTAACGTACACAAGTAATTGCCATGTTTTAAAAGAAATAAGTAAATGAACGGATTCATTATCAGAATAAATCTTAGTACATCTTTGCTAATAAAATTATGCTAGTATTTGTTTTGAGTCCAACAATTTTTAAATTCAAACGACCTAACATCCCAGGACCTTTTTAATTTTGTATTTCAGTGTTTGTCTTATGGCACAGAAGTAGCATGAAAAGTTGTAAAGGACTTAAATTTTGCAGATGTTCCTCTGCAAAAGCGTACTCCAGATATTAGTGCTGTATAGCACAGTTTTCAGATAGTTGGAAACTGTCTGCCTCTGTCTCTTACCCTTCCTGCTGTCATACGCTTAAAAATATCTGATATTCATATTTTAATTCAACAACTGTTGCTTCAAGATAGTCACTAAATAGATGTGCAATAAACATTAACCTATGCAACACTTTTCTTCTGCACTCTCCAGTTACTCAAATTATTCATATTGATTTTTTAAATTATTCAGCTTGTTCTTATGTGCAGTAATTTGTTGAATCAATTTAGGTTTAATTTCCTATTACAGTCCCATAAATCTTCTATGTGCTGCTTTGCCTTAGCGATATTGACTCTGTGCAAACAATTCAGGGGCTTTAGACATTTTTCAATATTCATCACTTTAAACATGATTAAATTTTTTCCCTCAGATCCTTATTTCTGAGACCTGAAATTTAGGTAATAACCTCTTTAGGCCTCAGAATATTTCTTTCATTTCAAATATTGATGCAGCTGATTCAGGCACCTCGAACAAGTGAGAGAGCATGAAACTCGTTGTTCTCTGTATATCGCATACCACGCTTCTGTTGTTTTTGCATACTCAATTTCCTCTCACTAGAAAAATAGTGAGAAAGCCTTTTTTTGAATTCTTTTAATTGTACAGTTGAATACTGTTTAATCTTTCATCTTGATGGATTACAAAAAGAAGGGAGGGAACATTTTAATCCTCACATACAACCTATTCCCTGATCCCTCGAATTTCAGGCAGTTTGCTATTCCCCAGAAAGTCCACACGTTTCTCCTTTGGTTGGACGACACTGCCCTGTGCAAAGCTCTGTGAGGAGAGAAGTAGCATCCTTTGCAAGCTGTAGGGTCCTAACAGCTGTAAGGATCCAATTTCTAGGTTCCACCTGTTGATAGCTGTAGTCTATCGGTGCTGGCCACACATATGCATAAGAAGAAAGTTATTTCCATACCTTCTCGTCACATGTAGAGATAGGTGTGGGAATGCCTGGAGTTTGACCACATCACTGTGGGCATGTCCAGGAAGAGACATTAAACTACCAGACCAGACTGTGCTGCCTGAATCATCTTCTCTAAGAAGGCCATGAGCTAGTTGGCGGCCTTTTGTAGGTGGAATTCATCCCACGATTTACAATAGCGAATGCTGACTCCTTGCTTCAGCAAGTCTGAGCCCTGACCCCTACATGCTTCAGCGCATAAAGCGAGAAAGCAGGAGTGCATTCAGTCTGACCAGGATTGATTCTGCTTGGCTACAGATTGCCAATCACCTGAACCTTTAATTGTTTTTTTTTGTAAGTTCTTACTTTTCCTCTACTGCTTCCTTTGAAAAGCATGGAATATCGGCGATCTGAAAAAGCAGTTGTGTACGGATTCTCAAGAAAGAAGTTATGATCTTCTAAAAAGTTGAATACTGCTTCTGACTTCACAGACATGCAAAAAATGTAATTGGTGGTTTTGATGGCTCAAGGAAGATAAGACTTTTCCCTAATTGTATCCTGAGTTTGACGGCTAGGTAAAGATGATCACTGATTGAAGCCTATAAAGAATTCATAAATTTATTAAGAAAAAGATCATTCTAAGTGCTTTATGGGGTTCTTCTTTTTCTAATTGAGCATTTAAAATCCTCTAATTGCTGTATAAACAGTAGGTAAGTGATCTTCATATACTGTATTCCCTGAACTATATAGCCCCACTTTATGGGTACAGAAACTCAGAAGTCTTATCCACATGAAGACAGGGATCTTCGATACAGTTCTTTTTATTTGCATTTCTAAAACCAAGAAAGATTTAGTTCAAACTGCAAGTATATCTAAGTATTATAGATTTTTCTAATTGCTTTTGAACTCACACAGATTTTTGTTCTGCACAATATTCTGTTGAAGTAAATTCATGTTGTATGAAGGAGGACTTCCAAATATTCATTCTGTATGTGTGAAAACTGAGCATATATTCTGATGTTTAGTTTTCTACCTTTTAACTGTGTGCAATCACACCTTCTTGTTTTATGACAGATTGCTTTCTTTAAGTGCTTGCGGTGCCAGAACTTTGGTATCCCTATGAACCTTGGTTCCTTCAGAGAACCCCAGTGTTGTGTCAGGTGCAACTTCACTTTACAGAGTTGGGTCGACTCTTTCTCAGTGTATCAGATACATCCATGTGCCATTTAATTTTATTCTTTAAAAACATTTCTGCTCGTTTGTTCCATATGGGTAATGCAGTGCAGGTCTATGGCTCCCCAGCCCTGTGCTGGAATATTTTAAAAAGTTAGCATCACATTAAGTACTCTGCAGTCCTCTGGTACACAGGCAGTTTTGAGTAAAATATTGCACTTTGTGGCTGGCAATTCCTAGTGTCCCTACGGAACCTGGCAGGTAAATACTATCTGGTCCTAGCAATCTGTTATTGTTTGGTTTTGTCCATTTTATCAACATGTTCTGCAATCTCATCTACCAGCCCTCTGCCTGTCACTAGTTTTGCATGTTTCTCAAGTTGTTTTTTGACCTGTTCTAGCCTGAACTTAAAAGAACTCAAGATTCTATTTATTGCATTTCAGTGCATCATTACCTCTGCTGCTCAGGCATGCAGGCTTTCTTATGGGATTCCTAAAGATTGGTGGTTTGGGGTTTTTTTTTTGTGAGAAGTGGTAAATGTTTGCTCTGTGCCTCCATTAGGGTGGTTTTTAATTACCCGTGTCACTTACAAAGTTTTTTTTTGTGTATCCTCTCTTAGAAAATCTCATTTTTATGCAACTTTGAACTAAACATAAGATTTTTTGCCTTTAAAGATCCTGCAAGGAATATCAAGTGCCGGTACCCCGTGATCACTGTGACTTTGTACAGTACCGATATGAACAAAGTCCTGCACTGAGGACCAGCTGAGGTGTTGCTTCTGCTATTGAGGTTCCCTGTCTAACTGCTCCACAAAGCAGTTGTTTACGGTATCTAAGGATTTAGTCTCAGCTTCATGACCTGATAGGACATCCGTTCAATCTACATGGGGGTAATTGCAGTCTCCCATTACCATTGTGTTTCCTTGCCCTCTCAGCCTCTTTGCTGTCATTCAGGGTGTCAATCACCTATCAAGCTTATTGTCATGTCCTTATTTCTACTCTGGGCGCGTTTATCAAGACCTATGAGGTGGATTGATGCCATGTTGTTGGCTGCAGGGCCAATTGCCTAGGCACAGCTTAACAGTGGCTGTCAGGAGATGTTTTCACAGTACTGCTTATTGTTGTCAGAAATACTGCTTTGGGATGAAAGCCACCTGATAAAGGGGAGGGTATACAGCGCGGAACAGGAGTGACTTTTCTAGCCAGACTGTCAAGTAGGTGCTGTGCCGCTGTCCATGTGGTATTTCGATTGACCGTGTACCCTTGAGACTGTTATTTTTAAAAGATCATCTGGTGACTCTCCTCTTGTACACTGCTTTTGGTTTAGTAATTTCATATGACTACTTCATGACTAAATAACATGCGTGCAAGCTTGTATTACACTGTTCGATGACTAAACACATTTTTAAAAATCCTTAAGGACCTCATGAGGACACAGTTTCAGCAGTGTTAGCACCACCCTAGGGGGACATGCACCTCCACGGCTGACATACAGTTGGTTATCCAAGCTTCATTGCACAACAGGGTGGTCAAATCAGCCCATTTCAGAAAGGACCTCTCCTAATTTCTAGAGCTGAAGAATTAGCACATTCATTAAATTAGTTTATCACTTTAATATCTTTTGGAGTATGACAGACACAGTAAGAACGTATCCAACATATCACAGGATAGATCTTTTATGAAATGTTAGTAGATTACTGTGTATAAAAAAATCAGGCTATCTTGCTTCTTTTATGTATATACATGTATATTGCCCACATATACCATGTGGTATTGTTTGAATTAAAATCTAGTCAGTGAATTTTTGTTAATGTGTGGAAACTGTACTTCAGATTTTGCCTGCATATACTGACTAAAGTCACGACTGATCATAGAAAATAAAAAGGCTGAAAATAAGCCTAAATTAAGAATACTTAATGACTGATGCAAAATAAGCATGAAATAATTTCTCTATTATATTTTCATATGATTTTTTTTTTGCACTGAAATTCTGCTGCACTAAATAGAAATCTGAATGACAACTTAGTCTTCTTCCCTGTACCTGCTGTATTTTGAAGTGTGAATAACATTCATTAATAAAAATATCTGATTAACAATATCTATCAAATACATAATAAAAACATCTGATTAACAACATGCATCAAATATACAGCTTGTATTGCGAGGTACAGATACAGATATAGATATGGACATAGGTAAGGATGTAGATGTAGATAGAGATCATAAAGTGTATAATCTAGTATTTTTATTTCTTAAAAGTTGACAAATAAGATCATCAGTTACTAATGATATACTAATTAGATACCATAGCCTTAGGTACAATCCATGTACACAGGTGTGTTCATATTACCCCATACTTTGTTTCTGCCTGGGAAGCACACATGGGTTTTTCTGTGATTTTTTTTTTTTTTTTTAATTATATGTGATCAGATGCATGCTTTATAGCTGATTTTTAACTAGATACATGAAAAATTGATTTCTTAGTAAACACTCTTGACTTATTTTTGAATGACTGTACATGAATAATTTTCACATATAGAATCACTTTTACTTCTTTTTAAGTATTCTTTATATGGATATTATGCTGAAGTATTCAGAACTTTTTAGTTTTATAAACTAAAACAAAAGCATTTGCGAGTAGAATTGTTTACTATAAAAAATGAAGAACTGTAAGATAAAATGTAACATAAAAATAAATTTCCATACAAAATTTGATACAACATGGTTGAACCTTATTACCTCCATGCAAAATCTATTATCTTTAATGCAGAAAATTTCTCCAGAAAACTGAAAAAGGGAAAGCAAATAAAATCAAACAAAAGACTAAGATAAACCCCAGAATATTCATGGACATATTGTGTTATCTGCTATTTTTTCTGGGAGAATGTATTTGTTATATTTGTTTCTGAACACATAAAAGATGTTAAATTGCAATATAAAGCAATCATCTACTTTTCAGTTTTGATTTTTAGCGTATAACAATATTGAAATTTAGAACAGAAATAATGTAGTAATCCTGTGAAATCAATGTGCCTTTCTTGTGTTTTATATCATACTTCATATTGGATAGAGCAATTTATTATTTCAGGAATCCTTTGTAAAAAGTAAAACCATATAAATCATTATTTGGTAGTTGAGATTGTAATCCCCATTGCTATATTTCTCAATTGAACGTACAGATTCAATGAAATTAAAGCACTTGTTCATCAGGTTGTCCACCTAAATATCCATTCTGTATTTAAACATTATTTTAATGACATTTAATGTAATGTTATGGATAACTGGACTTGTGTCAGTATGATTTAAGGACTGCCTATACTGCTGTCTCAGTTGGACTTACCTAGAATAATGTGCTTTATAACAGCTTTTTGTGTTATACTAAGGGTCTACTGCACATGTAATGGCAACACAATCAAATGTTGAACATTGATAATGAATATCCACAGCTAAGAGCACTGTATAGCTAAAACATCCTGACTAATCACGTACTCAAGGGACAGGACACTGGCGAATTAAGCACATAATGCAAATACCATCAAGTCCTCTGGGCACGGAAAGGAAAGGGCAAATAGAAGCAAGCGCTCCTTTGATGTATTTTGTAGCAAAACTAATGAAATCTACACAGCTGTATGAAGGATCAGATGACAGTTTGGGTGGGAGGTGTATTTCTAATGTAACCAGAGTTTAAAATTTAAATTGGTACTTGTCTTTCTTTGTAGTTTGTAACCTTTGACTCAAGAGAAAAAAGTAAATGTGGAAATATCCAAGAGTGTCAGTGACACAGAATTTTCATCATGATCTTGAGCATGTTTAAGAACATTTAAAAATGTTTCCCTGTATTCTCTTCACTCTAGGACCTCTGTGAGAATATCTATAAATAAATATTATTTAAGCATTTTTAAATCCATATGTAAGGTAAATGTAAATAAGTGTCAAATGGAGAGGTTAGGCAAAATGTAGGGGTGGACATAAATGAGATGAATGACAAGATTAATTGCCCTCATTACTCATAACAGGGTATCACAGATGTAGGCTAAAACAGCTGTGCTTTGCTTCTGCTCAGTTACACGTTCACCATTGTAAACCAGTGTGCATGAAGTAAATTTTATGAGTTAACACCATACTTTAACTGCAGTGAAGATTTTTAGTGGGTCTCTAGTCCAGTAAAGAAATAGCTAGCTGAAGGCAAAGTGCCCAAATACCACACAGTTAATAATAGTCTACAGTACGTTTACTTTGAGAAATTAAATGTATACTGCAACATGTAGTTACTTAATCAATGCGGCGGAAAAGTAAACCATCTCTGAAAAGTCATCTGAGATCAAATACCCGCAGCTATTTTCACCTTACTGTGAAATGGAAGGGAAAGTTGGAAAGGGTCTTATGCTACAGTGCCTGACGCCTGTGCTATAGGCATTTCGGAGGGGTTTTACTTCAAATTAGCACTGGTCTGAGTGCCTCATAGCCATGGCACTATCAAAGCTGCTACCCTGAGCTGCCTGTCTGGTTTAGCATCATCTGAAAGAAGTGTGTGCCCTCCGGGGACTCTGAACCAGAGCACTCATGGATGAGCAGGAGATTCCCTTCAAAAGTGCATACCTGACCCAAACCAAAGTGCTCATGCAGGTACATCTACTGGGACTGGACTGCAGAGGGTATATGCCGGACTGGGGACGTGAAGAGCCCAGCCTCTGTGTTTTCCAGAGCTGTTCCGGGAATTGCTACATCTCCAAATACCTCTGCTTAACCAGAGCCTGTGATATGTGCAACACTTCCCTTCTCAGTCATTGTTTGGAAAATGTCTGCTTCTCTTTAGTCCCACATCTGAGTAATTACTGGTACCTGAAATGCATCCAGCTCTTACCTCTGAGCAGTATGTTACTGACATTGCTAATTCCTAGAGAGGTTGGTGGCCACCATGCTGAGCGTCTGCACAAAAAACCCCTATTAAAAAATCCGCACCTTACTTTACTCCATTCACATTCTTCTGTAAAAGTCGTTAGCCACTGGAAGCTGAAAAATTGCATCTGGTATCTCTTTGCTGAATAGAAGTCAGGACGACATGTTTACCCTGAGGGAAAGCTAAGACCTACCTGGCTACCTGGAATGAAAAGCACAGCCAACCTGAGTTTAATTCTAACAAATGCAATCATAAGCTGCTTTTACGGGACCTGATCACCTTGCAAATGGAGAAGTTCAGTAGACTGCTTACAAAAGTAGAGAAAAATAACCCTTGAATTTTCCATAGAATAGCACGACATATTTTGTGAATATCTGTAACACCAACATAGAACCGAGCCTACTTTCGAAGAGCTGGAATGAGCTGTCAGCTGAAGCGTAAGTCATCTTAATAAACAGCACAAAGTTTGACTGAAATGAACAACAAAGGCAAAAAGGAAAAGAGGAGCAAGAAATGGTGAAATTTCATCCTTGCTCAATGTCTTTTTGACGGTTTGCCAATGTTAAATGGACAGAAAAAGAGCTAGAGTTGGTAACACATCTGAGTTATGCCGTACTTCTGACCTTTTTCTTACTCTAAGAGTTCACTTCTGAAAGCAGAAAACATCTTTGATGTCTGCTTAGTCCAGGAGACAAACCATTTTCTTCAGCTGTATTTTCCCTGCATTACAGTAATTAGCCATTTTATGTAAGAAATATATTAGGATCTTTGAGTAGTCTCCAGGAAGTCTCACAGGAATAAAAAATACATAGATTGAGCACTTATTGCTCCCCATACTTGTAATGGCAAGAGCAGAACCTGGCAAGGAAAGAAGCAGGGTGGAGGAACTTAAATAATTTTAATCATAATTTAAATCAGTAAGCAGGAAATCTTGCTTTAATGGACCTTATTATCTTGTTTTTCATGAGTAATTTTTAGTTACTTCCACAAAGGAAGTTTGATTCTCATTAGCCGGTAAAATCATTATACAGCTTGTTTATGGCTAATACAGCATTTCCAGTAAGTATATTTTGCTTTCTGGAAGGATTTGTAATATTTGTCTGAGCAACTATATACTTAAACATAAATTTTATCTATATTCAAGTATTCTTGTTTTATTATCAGAAAATCATTCTCCTCTACTTTTCTGATAAAGAGTATTTAAATTTTCTTTGTTTATGTCTGTATCTGTAGAAATTATAGAAATGTAGAAAATGAGATGGGTTTTAAAAAAAAAACCATAAAGCAATGTTTTAAATTATTTTATTCATGTTTGGAAAAACATATTTCAATAATCTAAGTAATATAACGCAGATCTCTAATGTCCTAATAGTTTTTATTTTGAACTGATGTAATGAAAACAAATTGTTACATACAGTTAGTGAACTGAAGGAATTAATAGTCCCATGAAGTTTTTTGAAACTAGCAAGTCCTATCTTTTTGCACTTTCATCCTGTAGGTGAGGAAAGTGGAAAAAAAAAAAATATCTCTGGTTCTTAAATTCACTGTAGTTTTCATAGTTGTGGAACTAGTCTTTGGGCTAAACTATATGAATAAGTTAAGAGGAGGAAGGTATTTTCTCAGCATCATCAGAAGCTGTTGATAACTTGAAAACTCTGAGTCCGTATGCATATCATGTGTCCCTCAGTTTAGGTACAGCGGAAAGGATTTTTACCAGCTGTCTTGTCTGACTTTGTGTCTGATTTCAGAAATAGCTTTCTGACTTACCCTTTTTGGTTAAACCAATCTATGTCAAATCCTGCAAACAGATTTAAGTGTATTGGAAACCTGAATTGTTCAACAGCTTAGAGGTCTGTTTTCCCACTATTCTGAAAATTTAGAGAGATTCTCATTGATGTTGCAGAAAATGACGGCTGGTATGCCATCAGCAACGTTATATTATGAAGCAGAATGTGTTCTCCACCATGCTCTTTTTTTTCTGTAATGTTGTGTATCTACCTGAAAGCCTGTGAGGTGGTGATACTGAAAAGTGATTTCCTGTTCCCATATGCTTTACTTTAATAACAACTGTAGACCACCTGGTTTAACCAGTTAATTTTAGAGACAACCGGGGAATATATAGCTGCGGCTATAGCATATAGAGAGGTGCATTAAAAAGAATGATGTATTTTAATGCCATAATAAATGAAGTAGCAAAGAAAATGATTCAGGGAGTTGACCGGTGGCCCAGATCCCAAGCTGTACTGCAGTATTGGTACAAGATATAGCTTTAGTAAAGTGTCCCTGCAGCTGATTCCAACCAGTTTGTTATTTTAAATATGCAGTGATTTGACTACTTTGACTATGCACTTACTTTGCTACTTTATTAACGTAATGTGCCCTCATACAGTCCAAAGATCGGCTTCAAAGTTCAGTAGCCAATCTCCATGGCCAGCTTCCAAGCTACTGTAGTAACTGTCTTATCTGTGAGAACAGCTGAAATAATACAGAAGATTTTCATTGCACGGTGGGTTCTACTCTCATCTGTCAGAAATTGAAAGCTTACCTAGTCATCTGCAAATGTCTTCTTGAGTCACTGTTTCTCCAGAAAGAAAAAAGATATATTCTATGAATTTAGTTTGACAAAGATGAGAGGTAATCAGAAAAAGTCAATATGGACATACCAAGGGAAAATCAAGCTTGATCGGCCTGACTGCTTTCTACAATGAAATGACTGGCTATGTGAATGAGGGGAGGGTGGTGGATGTAAAATAGCTTGAACTCTGCTTTCCACAGCATTATCTTTGGAAGCTGAGTTGAGATAGGCAGGGCAAACAGACTGTTAGGTGGACTGAAAATTGGCTGGACAACCAGGATCACAGGCAAATAATCAATAGCTTGACATCTGGCTGGAATACTTACTTATCCAGGCGTCTGTACTGAGGTCTGTATTGTTCAGTAGCTTCATCAGTGACCTGTGTGACAAGACAGAACACATCAGCAGCAAATCTGTGGAAATACTACAGAGGGAGTGGCTGGCACAGGCAACAGTAGTGTTTTGGTCCATAGGCACCCTGAGAAACTTAAGGATTGGACCAACAAAGGATAGGTTCCGCCACAAGAAGGGCAAAGATCTGTACCTGGGACAGAATAATTCCTTTCATCAACCACCAACTGGGAACCAACTGGTTGAGCATTAGTCCTGGTGGAAAGGACCTGGGCAGAATATATGCCACCAGTACACCTCAATGGCAAATGCAGAAAAAAGTAGCCACACCCTGGAAGAGCCTGATCCAGCAGGTGAAGTTATCTTCTTCCACGTGGCTAAAGTGAGGCTGCACCTAGAATATGGTGTCCAGTTTTGGGCCCCCAGTTCAAGGTGGATGTTGATAAACTGGAAGGAATCCACTGGGGTTACCAAGATGGGTAATGGCATACAGCATGTGACATAGGAGAAGCAGTAGAGAGAACTGGGCTTGTTTAGTCTGGCAAAGAGGAAGCTGAGAGGCAATTTAATACCTTCCTACAACTACCTGAACAGTTGTTTCAAGGTGACAGAACCAAATTCTTCTCTGTAGAAGCAGAAGGAAAAACAAGGGGCAGCAGCCACTAGTTTCAACTTGGAAGTTCAGATTGGACATGAAGATTAACTTCTTCAGTAGGACAGCAGCACCGGAAGAGGTACTGGTATCCAGAAAGACTGTGAAAAGCCCATCCTCAAAAAAAAACCTGAGCTGGGCAAAGTCACAGCTGGCTCGGTTTTTGTGTTGCAATAGTCCTGCTTCAAGCAGGAGAGGTTCCTTCCAACCAACATTTCTGTGAGTCTATGATTCCCCTAGACTCTGCTTTCTGCACTAGGTTCATGCAGATGGATAAAATCCTGTTAATTTATCTTTCCTTCTTTTTATGTGCCAGGCTGGTGGGGACTGTTACAGTTTTTAGTTTGTTTTTCATGAAATTTTTCAAACCAAAAATCTTAGGTGGTTGAAGATGAAACAACTGGAAGTACCAGACCTGTTACTATAGCTAATATCACAGAATTTAAAATTGCATAATCTCAGGCAAAACAAGGAGGAACCTGAAAAAAACAAACAAAACAAAAAAAAAAAAAGCCCACATTTGTAATCCTTGGCACAGGCTTCTATTTGGACGAGCCAATGAATACCTGATAATATTCCTGCAAAATATTCTAATAAAAATACAGTTGGATAAAGGATTAGCTAGCTGCACATGCAAAACCTTGGCTGCAGTGGTGGAAAGAAAGTTGTGTAATTTGTAAACAGCTAAAATAATTTGAAACTGATTTGAAATTAATGGCTTTAATCACTGTATGGAAGAGAACTTCAGTCACACTGCATTGATGGCATTGGAACACTTAAAAGATACTGAGTTGCTTTATTCATTATTCAGACAAAGCCAAGACTTATCCTTTGGAAAACTTGTGTGAATATACAGTGACTATCTATTGGAAAAAAGGACTTTCCAGACAATTAATTTATTTTTCTAAAATATTTTATACTGTTTAAGAGACGTAAATGTAAACTATTTAAAACCCAATGTATAATATTGTAAAAAACTGGAGAATACTATGCAGTGTTTAGGCCCTCACATGATAAAATACATAAGTTCTGTTCCAGTAAGTTCTATTTTTCAGATCATAGAAAATCTGCAAAGAAAATCCTGATGAGGGAAAACTACAGTAAGGAAAGGAAAGCTCTCTATTTCTAATTCTGACCTTATTAATCAACTGTGCATTGGAGCTGCACAGCGCACTGGCATTCATACATAATGAGAAATGGGGAAATCACTCTGGGCAGACACATGGCATGGAGAATGCTGGACTATTTTAAAAGCTCATTACTGAGGATCAGGGACTTTCAAGTCTCCTTGCAGAGTTTCTATTCTCCTTTGTTTAATTGTGCCAGTTAGGAGCACAGTGTACTTCCTTCCTCAGCTATCATTTTACAGAGGCATGGGTAAATCTAGCTGAAGCAGTTCCTACTTTGACCCATCTCACTGTTGTGGGCTCTCGAACTGAGCAAGCAAGTGACCAAGCAAAGAATCCTGCTTTATGTTGACTCGCGTTTGTAGCTGCATGCTAAGCACTCAGTAAATCTGGAGGAATATGTGAGCATCAAGAGATACACTGCTCTGACAATATTTTCAGGAACTGATCTGGACAGGTTCATAGACATTTTTTTTCAGGAGATCAGCTGTCTCAGCATAAAATCATGTAATGTGTCGCGTGCAAATTTTATATGGGAAAATGCTAATTGCTATCATCAGTCACAGAGCTGGATATAGCTTATGGGGAGACTGAATTTAAGCAGAAAGAGCAAAAATGCTTTTTATGTAGTGATAACCACTACGTCACATGGGAAACCTGACGAGATGTACAGCATGTGATTGGGAATGCTCAGGGAAAATTACAGCCAAAGGAATTCAGGCAGTAGTGTTCTACATGGAGCCGCAGCTGTTGCAAGCTGAAGCTGCGTAAAACTCAGTCTCGCATGATGTCACGATGTTACTCTATATTTATCAATTTATCAATATAAAGATACGCTCCCAGATAGAAACTATTTAAAATCCCTGGTTTGGGGGATATTGGTTGCACAAATGTGCATGACCATGAGATAGGCAACAAAACCAAGCATGAAATAAAGATTGCAGAGATGGACATTTTCTTGTGTAGCTGTTTGCCTATACTGCGTTCAGGGAAAGGAGACTTTAGGTACATTCGATATAAACAAAAAGATAACATCAAAGAAATATCTGATTTGCATAATCGATTTCCCTTCTAGGGCAACATTTAAAGAGAATCAAACAAAAGAAGACAAACGCATACTAAACAAATCTCTAAAAGTCAATAAAGTAGATGTTTAAAAGACTAGTTAATGAGTTTCTAATCATGGTAGACCTCAGAGTTGATATTCGTCCCAGATACACACCTCTCTTTAAAAGAAAGAAACAATTAAATCACACACACTGAAGAGGTGTGTGATATCAAACACTTAAGGGTGTCTGATATTCAATGGCTATGCATGCTATTACTTTGTTGCCTTACCTGTTATCAGTTTGACAAACATGTTATACATAAGGCCATTTTTAATATCTGCCTATCAGCACTTAGTAGTTTTCAATTTCCCTGGAGTATTGCCTACTCACAAAATGATTATTTAGAAGCCAGTATTCTAGAAATAGATGTTAGCACTCACCAGACCATAGGAATAAAACCAGCAACTAATGACTTATTTCCTACATTTAGCAGAAATAAGACCATGTTGTTTAATTTTTATAGACAGAAAAGCCTATCCTAATGATGACTCTCTGGCTCCATCTAAGTTTTGTCATTTCTGACATGTAGCTAGTTTTGGCTAAATGAAAGGATGCAAAAATAACAGATAAACTTTTTGGCTTTTACTGTTATTTAAAATTCCGTGAACTTTTACAGGAAAATTGGTTTTGTATGTGCATATATACATAAAAACATATATAAATTTGACAGCGTGAAGTTGGTCTAAACTTTAGGATCCATATTCATATAAAATTATTAGTCCAGTCAAGTAACAGGGCCACGTCAATTTCTGACTACATAAATCATTGCAATATTATCTTTACAAACATTTTTAGCAGTAATGCTCTACATTTTACAATTTAGTTAAGATATGACAAACCTAAGATTTCAGAAAACCTGCAAGTAGGTTGCAAAAAAATACACATCTGTGCCAGTAATTCCTCTGTGTCACTCCCAAAGATAGTGCATTGGGTTTACCAGACCCAGTACAGCTAGGGACATAGGAACAGGCCATCCCAGCCCTTCCCAAAGCATCATCTACATAAATTGCTACTGCTAAAATGTAGAGATTGATTATGATCCCAGATAAGAGTTCCCAATAAAGGAATAGTTATAAGTCATTATTATCTCAGATATGTGCATAACGATGAAGTATTAGTAGTAACAAAGTTAATCTATTGCTCAAGATATAAAAGTAGCTAGTATATAGGGACCAGGTAAACAACTTTAAAATACTTCCAAAAAAATATCAGAGTGGCTGGAAGATTGTGATATGAGAACTAATTAACCCAATACTGGCAGAGATTTTTCAGTAATCTACTGCAATCACAGAAGTGTGTTAAAAATTAATAAAAAAGAAGCCTGTTAAAAATTAATAAAAAAGAAGCCAGGTAATGTAATGAACTTATTTTTTTCCAAGTAAATTAGCAAAGTCTCTCACAAGCAGATATTAGAGGAAGTAAGGAGATAAAAGACAAATTGCTGCCATAGGCAAGAGCTAGGAAGGAAAAAGATAAGCAAAAAATATAAAAGCATACACTTTATCATGACAGAAAGATAAAAGCAGACCTATATTAAGTTCTGGCTTTGTTTTGTATATAGAGAGCAAGGTAACTATGTTGTTTAGTTACATCAGAAAAAACACAAGGAATTTCACAGGGACTCATGGAATGGACTGGAAATGACAGAGGGAACTCAGTGATGATAAATGCAGCAGTAATGCACACTGAAGGGGAAAAATGAGCTACTTGTACATATTAAGTCTAAATTAAGTGTACTAATTGACAGGGACACAGGCATTACTCTGGACAGCACTGCAATGAGAAGCTGCAGGCGGAGAAATGAAAAGATACAAACAAATATGAGAAGCAGTGGTAAGGAAAACTACATAGAAATCACCTTCTGCTAGAAAGATTGGGGCAGATGCTTACTGGGAGCACTGCTGGTAAATAAAAAAAAAAACTGAAATCACTTAGTGTAAGCAGATTGATAACAGAAACAAGAAACTTATTTAATCAAGTTCTGCAATTGTACTTTCAGTAATTTTCATGCATAGTTGTTCATTCTTATTGACTTACATAAACATTAAAACATGGAACCTTCACACTTGTTTAGTTGCTTTCTTTGCTGAAAATTACAACACTTTATAATTATGTAACTAAATAGCTCTGTAGCTTCAGAGGTATTTGTTCATATTATTCATTTTTTCTTTTTGTTATTCTAGAAAATATTCAATAATTCATCTATGTTTATTACATTTTCGTGTTCTTTATAATTTTCTTTTTTCAAAACACATTCAGACATTTTATTCTATGTTTGTGTCAAGCTGTATTTGGATTGAAAAAGGAATTCAATTTAAAGTAACAAGAAGTATTTTAAATTAGTCTAAGAAAAGCCAGTGGAAATGGATACATTTTTAAAGAGAAAAGATTGAAAAGGGAGAAATAACTGGAAAAAGGCAAATGTTAAACACATCTTCATAAAGGCAAGTGGGAGAATCTGGAAAAGTACAGGATCGCCAAGCTTGCCTTAGTACATGGGTGTCTTTATGTAGCTTTTCCTCCTGGAAAGCATTTTAAAGGACAGGAAGGACAGAAAGGATATTGGGCGCAGCCAGTGTGGATTTATGAAGGGGAATTTGTGTTTTACAAACTGGTAGGCTCCTGTGATGAAATGGCCAGCGCTAGGTACAGATGTCATTTACCTTGGCTTTCTATACGGTCCCCTGTAGTATTTTGCTACCCAAACTGTAGGCTGGGAGGGCCAAAAGGAAGCTCGTGAAGATCAACGAAGAAACACCCTAAGTTTTACACTTAGGATGTAACAGCACATGCAGGGGACTGACTGGCTAGGGAGCAGATCTGCAGAAAAGAAGTTGGAGGTCCTGGTGGGCAAATTGGAGTCAGCAATGTGCCCTTGTGGCAAGAGCACAGCCACCCATCCTGTAGTCCCTGTTTTTCATTCATCATCTGGAAGTAGAAAACCAGAATTCTGGTTTCTTCAGTTTCCAGCCTTTTGAAGAACTGCTTTCAATGGGGGGTTGGGGGGGAAAGGGGGGGAAGTGTTTACTGTGAAGTAGTTCACTGCAGCAAAAGTACTGGCAAAACATTTGTACATATAAGGATTCAAAAAGATTTTATTTTTGTGTGAAACATATCCACATTTGCTGCACTGGAAATACTGAAAATAATATAAGTACACCGATATATAACACTAGGATATATTCAAAAAGCTTGAGCTCACTTAAAAAGTTAACTGTTTCCCAACTTTCTGATTCTGCAAATAGTTATGCAGCCTTTAGCTTTCATATCTGAGGAAGGTCATAGATGTAGCAAATAACTTGATTTATTAAAATAAATTGTCCAGGTTATAGGAGTTTCAGGCCATAACTGTCATATTTTTGCATTTAATCTTAATTTTTTTCTTTTAAAAAATGTATTTGTTTAATTTAAATGAACATAATGGTAGTTACTTAGCCTACTTTCAGTGCATTTCATATTAAACAGGATATTGGAAAGTTAGAGGGGACTCATCAGAGGGGGAAGGAGGATTAATACAGATATGAAAAACTTTGATTTGAAGAGAAATACAAACTATTCCTCTGCAAGGGAGGGAGTCGTGATAACAAGGTAGTCAGCAGTCTTCCCTACTCCTGTCTTCACTTCTTCCTATGAAAATGAGTGTCTGATGCTCTCCTGCCTTTTCTTGTCAACCAGTCTTGCCCGTGCATCAAGCGTTAGCCATGCATCCTGCATTTTCCACATCCTGCTCTCACGACAGGGGAACACTCTGAATCTTTCTCAGCACAGAGATACCATATATTTCGTAGTTTCACTGTTTCCATTAGACTTTTTATCTTGTACCCAGTCTCACCTGCTTTTCAAGACCAGTCATCAGTTATCTGGTCACTCTGAGCTTTGTATATTTCTTTCTCCTGCTGTGTTAAACTTGTGATGCAGAATCATAAGATGATTTAGAAGCCAATCCTAATAATTTATTCAAGTAACCTATCACAGCGACCATCAAGAGGAATACGATGAAATGAGTTTATGGTATCAGTTGCAAGATTTCCCAGGCTGAATCAGAAGAAAATGGTATTCAGTTTGGTGCCTTCTTGTTGGAAGACTGACACAAAACACAAATAATCATCCTGTCTTGACCACTAGAATAGGTGTTTTGTTATTGCTTTGTTCTGACAAATGCCTTGGTGATCTCAGCTAAAGTGTAAGAGCTGTTTGGGTTTCCTTTGGAATATTGTCTGTACCTCTTGTCATATATCCATATTGTAGGAAAAGCCCATTCTGATACTAAAGACTGGATGAAAGTGTTCAGGATGTGCTAGAGCATCTTGCCGTCAGCCAGCTAATATTTTTCTTTAATCAGGAAGCTTTAGATCATATTAACTATACTTGTGATCTCTGCAGCCATTTTTCCATCATCATCCAACTGTGAAGGAACGGATGAGTGAAACAAGCAGTCAGCAGTCGTATTGTCTGTTTCAGGCTGCATTTTAAATTATAACTAAATTAAAGAAATCTTGTTAGTAATTATATAATTCACTACAGTGCTTGTTCAATTCTTTTTCCTCTTAACAGTGTCATGGATAGACTGTGATTGCATGGAGTTTGACTCAGCCACAACGATAGGCTATCTCTTTTCCTGTTAGCCACGTGAGTGAGTTAAAAACTGCAGTACAAACATCTAATACTGAACCACTGTGAGATAAATTGCCTTTTTGAAGGTTTCATCCTAATGTTTCATATTCAGATACTAGTTTAAACCTCAAAGAGATTTTTTTTTAAGCTCTCCGATGTTTGTTAGGAACACTTTTATAACTGTGCTGTAGACTCCGTATGTGTAGAAAAGACTAAAACTTCTGTGTTCCTTCACATCTTACAGCAATGAGTCCTAGCCCCTAATTACAGTACGTTCTCACAGCACTGTGCAGCACAGTATTGTTGTATCAGTGCTGTTGACAGATCTGCAACCTTATTTTTGATGTAAGGTCTACAGCTTGCAATACCACACCTCATGAATACTCACCTTTGAATTCTTTTCATGAGACACACTGGTTTGTTCCCTTTGCTTCTTCATACCTTGTCTTTAAATTCACATTTCCCATCACAGAATGGAGAAGATATGCAGAGAAAGATAGTAACGCCAAGGAACAGAGGAAAATGCAGAATATTAAAAAGGTCACAACAGTATGGCACACTATTTTAATTCATAAAATGTGAGACAGTCTAAATGCTTCCTGACACCTCATTCTAATGATAAATACTGTAATAAGAAACATAAATGGCACAAATTATTCCATTCACTTGACAAAGATTATGAAAGCAGGAAGAGGTGCAAAATTAATCAGTTCTTTTTGTATAATTGTATTCATGTAGTGGTCTTTAGACATATTATTTAGAATGACTAAATAACAGATCTAACTTAGCCATTAACTATAATAAAAGAAAATGGGGAGAGATTTTCCTTAAATTGATTATTCCAATTTTTAAATAAAAATCATTAAGGAACTGGATTACTGCTAAATCATTTTCTGTTCATTTCAGTATAACTTTTTTCTTGCATAGTGTGTTGTATTAACTTCCTTCTTTCCAGGAAATGCTCCACTGGAGCAAGAATCACATTTAACTCGAGAGGACAAAATTGATCAGAATTTTTTAATAGGTTTCTTAGTGTGCCTGCTAGTACGCTGCCAGACTGTTCTTTGGTATCCCAGATATGCTAGAGAGCATATTTTTATTTGTACCCAACCATGTTTTATCCAGTTTTGAAGACTGCACAGAGCAGGGTTTTTTGTGAATAATGATGCTATTTTCAATGTAATCTATTTGTCAGAATGGGAACTTTACTAGCGCAGCATATAGCAGAGAGTATGTGCTCTTTCAAGGAGCCCCACCACAATAGCTGCTGGTACTGAACCGATTAAGAGCTCTTTAACAGTGCAGTTGAGGCTTACCATAGTCACCTCTTTGACCTTGTTAGCGCCTGGCTGCATGAATATTGCAACCTGTTTTAACTTGTTTTAACTTGTTTTATAACGACCCTTGCTCATAAGACAAAACTCTGGTGGCTGTGAATAGCCTGTCCATGTATGTTCCATAGCCCTGGTGCTCAGGTGCTCCAGGGACTCGTGCCTGTAGTGTTTGGCCAGCTATATTCCCTGAAGAACATGCTGAGCTCTGGGTGTCCTTGGGCCTCCCTTCCCACAGCATAAAAAGGGAAGGTTACCTTTGCCTGAAAACACAGTATGCAACAGTTTTGAGATGTCTGTTGCTGCTCAGTGAACATTTGAAAGCCATAAGGCTGCTACCTCTCCAGAATTGCCAACACTCGAGTGATAGGAGGATCTTGTACAGGTCAGCAGAGAAGTACCTGCCTCTGTACCATTTCTATCCAGTGATAATGGACGACTCCATTTTAGGATGGTGAACTTTTACATATGTCAGTTCTAGACTCAAAGACATGTATCTACTCAAAAATAGTTCTAGACTCAAAGACATGTATCTACTCAAAAATAGTTCACGTAACAATTGACTGCTAGAGCTGAGAAACATTTGGTAGGTTGAGTAATGCTCTGTAACACTGAGAGGACTGATGCGGGTGGCAGATTGCTGTCATCTTACCTGCGTCTTCACCCTCTTCACTCTGCACTATGCAAGGTAGATGAGACCAAAAATAAAAAGGAGTTATGAAAGAATCAAACATCTTATCTGTTGTTGAGTAGAACAAGGATAAAAGGAAGAGGGGCCATGAAGCCCTTTCATATTGTTGGTTGATATTTTACAGGCTTGGGTCCAGAATGTACCTGGGTCCCAGGCTTATGATCCGTTCCTCAACCATATATTCCTTTTTTATGTTTCCTAGGCTAAGGAACAAGGTTCACTCTCCTTGATTCTTTTAGCAGTAAGAAGTTTTTGAAAAACAGTGTTCCCCCCTCTCATTTTACATTGTAAGGATATGCACAAGTCTTTCCACCTTGACCACTACAGTTTTTACTTATTTTGTGTTATAATCCACAGCACAAGCATGGCAAGGCTGTGGCTATTAAAATACACTGATGTCTGTCACACCAGGGTTATCACACATGATAAACAGTGGAGCGAGGTTGCTGGGTGTTCCACTTCCTTCTTTATAACAAAAAGGGCACAGAAGAGCTGCTGATGTCTCTCACAGGGATTCCCTGGGATGCAGGTACACATCCTGTCCAGCTGCCATCCTTAGTGGAGCAACATTCACTTGGAAGCCATGAAAAATCACAGAATAACAAGATAATAAAGGCTGCAAGGCAGTTCAGGAGACCTCTAGTCCAACACTTTGCTCACAGCAGTGTCAGCTTTGAGGTCAGACCAGGTTGCCCAGAGCTCCAGCTGGGTCTTGAAAACCTTAGGTCTTGAAAACGAGCATAGAGACTGCACAAACTGTGCCACTGCTTGACTGTCCTCATGGGAAATCCAGTCTGAACCTCTGTAGTTGCCATTTGTGTCCATTGTCTCTTATCCTCCTGCCATACACTGTTGTGAAGATCCTGGCTCTGTCTTCTCAATAATCTCTTCAAAAGTATTGGTTGTTATTTGGTGTAGCCCACCAAAACCTTCTCTTCTTGAGGCTGAACAAGTCCAGTTTCACTGCGGTTGATCAATGCCTTTCTTGCGTTTGGGGCCCAATACCTGGATGCAGTATCTGCTTGTTTCAAGAGTGCTGAGTAGAGCGGGATATTGACTTCCCTCCATCTACTGACTGTGCTCCTGCCAAGACAGCCCAAAATGCTAATGGCCTGTATTGCTGCATGGGCTTCTTCCTTTCCAGGTGCATGACTTTGCATTGAATCGTTGAATTTCATGAAGTTCCTGTTGGCCGTTTCCTCCCGTCTGTATAGGTCTCCATTCAATGGCAGCTGTACAGTCATACCTGTCTCCTCAATTCTCCAAATTATAGGGTATGAAACTCACACAGCTGAGGAAGCTGGCCATTTTTACAACTGCAAATAACAGTGCTTTAAAGAGAAGCTCGTAACTCATGTGCATTTCCACTTGATGAGGAGTCGTAAACTTGTTCAAAACACAGCATCCCCCTACAGAATTGCATAAATTCTCCCTGCTCCTCTACACACGTGACATGGAATCCAGTAAGTCATATTTTTATTAATCTGCATGCATTGCAAGTTGGTCAATAAAAAAACCCTTCTCCTCATTTGTCAGTAAGGATTTAATATCAAGCACTTTGCACTACTGTAACCTTATAAAACTACAAGCTACAATGTGAGCATGGGGAATAGACATATATTGTTTAATGGTTATTTATATGAAGTATCTTATATAAATCAATGAAAGTATCCATGTAATTAAAGAGATTACAATCTAGTTCTGGAATGCTATTACATGTGCAAAATATTGCACACAAATTGTAAGTGTATGTTACAAGTACCAAGGAAGTAATGAGATCTAAACTGTAATCATCCATTCCATTATACTTTGAGATTACTTTGATACAGAATGCTTGGTTTTGTCTATTCTGTGAATTCATGTAATTCCAGTTTGACAAATCCGGTCTTTTGAAATGGATAGCTCTGGATTTCGGTATGGATTTCAAATATCTTGCAAAGTAAGCCACAATAGTTTCACAAAAGTGAACATATAAATATGCATATACATTCAAAAACCCTACCTCACCACAGCTGGGAAAACCCAAATACACTCTTTTGAAAAGAAAATCCACATACCAAAAAGCAAAGAGTTATAAGATCTGTGGAGCACCAGTACCAATATTCTAGATGTAAAAACTAAATAAACAAATGTTAATCTCTTTTCTTCGAAATGGGTGCTACACGAAATAGTGTATCAGTCTTTCATCTCAACCTCTTCGTCCTGTTCCTCCTGAACTTCCATCATCAGGTGGTCAGACCTCGCTGTACCTCTATCTCCAGAGCAGAGGCCAGGTCAGTGCCCCCAGCTCTGAAAGTCCTGTTCTTTAACAGCTATATAGCTCCCACCTTGACCACTGATGGCGTTTCTCATTCTCTTCCAACACTCATTTCTCCTGAGTTTTAAGGATTCTTTTTTCATTACTTACCCTCACAAGCCTTAAAAACTCTTCTTGCTGTGCTGCTGCCCATTTCTGCTTCTTTTTTTTGCTCCCCTGTTGTTATCGCAGTGGTGCAATGTATGCAGTTTCATCACTGCCTGGGCCCCTTAACGCCTGACCAGCACTGACAAGAATTGTTCTGTGTGTTAAATGTGATGTGTTAAAAGAAACAGCTCAGCCCCAGCAAACTCTGACCCTTTGGTCAGCAGAGTCACTGGACTGGTGGCTAAAACCTGTGCAAGCAGCTGGAGAGAGGACTTTTTGTTCACCTCTTCCTGTCGTCTTTCATAAGAAGAGGACCACAGAAGTTAATGGAAGGACAAGCGAGCTGACCCGGTGCCTCTGTGGAGCAAAGGAGGAGTAAGAGGAATGTCGGCATATGCTGCCTGACAGCATTCAGCCAGAGCTCCTCTGGTGCTGTCAGCCAGTACAGCACAGGCTGCACCAGTCAGCAAAGACAGAATACAGGAAAATTAGATATATTGAGCACCTAGATGAAAAATAGCAATGCTATCTCTGTTTTCCTAATCTACAAGAATTTCTCAGACTTTCTTGTGCAGATTACAGCTATGGTCGTGGCCCTCTTCTGCTCCCCTTTTTCCTCCTCTGTCCTAAATGCTTGCACACAGTTGCTTTGAGAATGACTGTCCTGTGTTATCACTGGATTACATTGGTATTTCAATAGTTTCTGTCTTAAGCCACCCAAGATATTAATCCCTAAATTTAAAGAGTTCATAATGTTGAAGCCAGATCCTCCTTCTTCAGAGAACAGTGGTGTACCACAGGGGACTTCCAGTCTCTACCACAATAAAGGCAAGTTTCCTCTTCTTATTTACAAAATTTCCCCTTAGATTTCCTCTATTGTGGCCCTGTGAATTGAGAGCCATCTAATTTGTCTTCCCTCATTTTGGTCTCCTCTTGGTTCTCCCATGAGTGCTTCTCCTTCCTTTGTGATTTCTCATGTATCGGCAGTTTTCCTCTTTGCCACTTTCCCTTATTTAATCCCTCCCTCTCCTCTCTGTTCACGGTCAAGTAATATGGACCACACTCACCTTCTCCAGTTTTGTTACTTCCTCCTGACGCTAATATTATTCTATTGACTCAATTACAAAATACTTATCTCTCTCTTTTATATTTTAACCTTCATTTCTTTCTAATCTATCACACCACTTTGTTGTCACTTTCTGCATGCACCAAAGACACTGTTGTCAGTTCTGCAAGGTTTTATCTTGCTATTTCTCTTGTCTTTCAGAAGCATTTTGTGAAATTTGATATGAATGTCATTCCACAAAAATAAATTGAATTGTTATATTTTGTCATTTATGCCTGAGTGAATGTGTCTCATGGAAGAAAACATATCTGAATTTCAAAATCTTCACAGGATTAGGATTTTCAGGGGTTTTAATGACATATTTTAAGTATTGCCTGCAGTGGAGGAACTAAAAAATGTGGCTAAAAGAATTACATATGTGTATAAAGTAAGCCAGTGCACTGAAATAATAGAAAATAAATTAGAGATAATCCAAATTAGTGAGAATTATTATTATAGTGAATTAAAGGGGGTAACAAATGATGACAATGAGTCATAGAAATCTTATTTTCTGTCAATTGCTCCAGCAACCACTCAGTTCCATAATATTACAAAACATAACACAACGCCATTAAACAAACGGGTGTGCTGATGGTATGTACTGCATAACAATGCATGTACAGTAAACCAAAAGACAAACAATCATAGGCAAATTTGAATGTCTAAGGAAAAACAGATGTTCAGTGGAATAACAGGAAAGATATACTTTCAGGCATGTAGTATAAAGACACCAAGACTGCCACAAAAAGGGAGTCAAATGAGGATACAAAAATGGCATACTCATAAACAATAATACAAATCCTTGGAAATTATTATTTATGTGAGAAAGATCAGTTTCAAAATGCGAAATTCTGATATTTTTGATTCTTAAAATACTGTGATGCAATGAATAAAAATACCACCTCGAGAAGACATTATGGTTCATACCCTTCTCTCCAGAGGTGGGAGAACAAATGAAATGGCAACACACCTCTCCAGAGGCAGAATGATGGGGAGCTGAAATCTGGTGCTCTCTCACAGTTGCTCTCTCACATCAGGTGCTGCAGAGTGTGTGCCTCATGGGATATGTCAATTGAAAAGCTTCAAGTCTCCTCAGTAAAATCATCCTGCCCTCTATAGCAAATTTTCATGAACATTTCCTTCACATGTGGAAGATTCTTCTCTTGACTGCCCTAAGGGTCTCTCTGTATCATATGTTGCAGCTTCATAAACTTTCTACAGAGCTGGAAGGAAAAGGAACATGTGTGTTCATTTGAAATAATGTATACAAAGCAAATATCACCGCTGTAGGTTTGGTGATGGTGGAATTCATGACGCACCTTTTCTTTTGTTATTGTCTCTTTCTTTGGGGAGCAACATTACAAATTAATACTTCTCTGTCCTATCCCCTCAGCATCCTGCCTCTCTCACCAGAGAGATGTGGTTCTTCTTCCATGCTAGAGCCAAGTGGCTCAAAAGGATTGATTCAACGTTTTTTGGTAAGCATCAGTATATGATTGCATTGCATTGTTCTCAGAACATTCCGCTTTGATGGCTAGATCATATAATTTTATTCCTTCCTTTCTGTCTCATCACCACCAACGACACAAACCCTAGCTGGGTAAGAGCTTCTAGGTCTTCACTAAGTACTGCAGCAAAGGACAAGAACTCCTAAAGAAGAAATACTTCTTCCCTGCCATCACCAGTACCACAGACTGGCTTACAAGAAGCAGAGTTTGCATTTTGTCATCTGTAAAGTTGCAACACACCTTTTTTTTTTTTTTTTACTGAAGTTTTGCCCTTTGCATCAAAGAAAGAATGACAAGACCATACATATAATATTCTTTCAGTGCGGAGTCTATCATTATTCAAAAAGGAGGAAGTATAAATATAGCTTCAAATCAACAAATAATCCCAAGACTGCTTACAGTTGCAGGGAAGCAGATGCCATCATTATCCCCAAATTTTTATTATGCCAACATGTTAATGGCTAACATCATAAGATATTTGTCATGATTGGTTAGTGTGTTATAGAAATACCTGCATAATATGCTCCATATCAAGCAGTGGCTTGTAGGCAGCTGCTACAGGAAGGGGCTTATGTATATGCCTAACTAAATTATACAACTTACTGTTTTTAAGAATGATTCATACTGTGGTTTTGGAGTCCAGGCTGTATACAACATACCTGTTAGCAAGCTGTAATGAGCTGCCTGTGAGATACAATATAATAGCTTTTTCATTTTTAAACAGCTTCAGAAAATATTTCCTGAGTACTAAATGCTTCATTTAGTAGGGCAGAATTTACTCTTTGACTGAAATGACCAGTTGCTCAAATGTACTTTTCAACTGATGCATAACAGCAAAAGAAAACAAGCAAAACAACTGTAAATTATAAAAAAGAAATGTGTTTATGTAAGATATCATTATGTAGCTACCTGTTTTCACTGTAATAGCAAGCCAAATACCACAGACCATCTGCATGCATAAAATATTTCCACCTTCATGGCATGAGGCTTTGATAGTCCTTTGTGGACTCCTCTTAGGTTTGAAATGTAAATATGATCTAACTGCTACGCTTTCACTTGAATTTCAGTAGGGCTTTTGTCCTGAGCAATTTGAGTGCACTGCCATTTCTTCTAAGTAAACATGTTGAAAGAAATTTTCTCGTTTAGCATCACAAATGCCCCAAACATGGGAGTTACAGCTTTTGTACGCTCCAGCTGTTTTAAAGATGAACAATAATAAGGCTTGAGCCTATTCTTAGCATATTTATTGTAAAAGCCCACTAGAAAAGTACACCAGAAGGTGGTATACCGCTTGACAATGAATTCCATGCAAAAATGTAATGGAGATGTCCCTCTTTGTGTACAAAATATGTTCTTCACAAACCTAGCTTTAGTCTTTGTGGGAGACAATTGAACTTTCCATTACAGTGAGAGGCAATAACCCTTTCAAGTCACAGGGTCCAGACATTGAGTATTTTATGCATGCCTGGTTTCCCTTTACTGATTAATAAACGACTCAGTTGACACACCAGCTATTATTTAATTGTAGAAATGCATAGCTTTTGAGATGTGGCTGGCCTCAGACTTGCATAGGAACAGTTTCATCATTTTCTTCGTTATTCCTCTCTGCTATGGAATTGACTGTCAAGTATTCCTTGTTCCCTTTGTGCCTGGTGGAGTTTCTGTGCTAACAGAAGTGCTTCCCGTAGTGCATGTTGTTTACATTTCCTGAAGATATTCAGTACTTTTCTTGATCTAAACAAAGAAAATGTTTATAGCCACTGAGCTGATAGTTATTTTTTAACAGATAGTTTCATCAAACTTTTGTACATCCACAGAAGGTTGCGGTAGCAATCTATAAGGGGCCATGTTTGTAAGAATCAGTCCTAACCTGATTAAGAAATACAAGAAAAAAAAACATGAAAACATTTTTCCTGATCTAAGAGTTTGTATAAATCTGTTTCCCAAAGCCTGTCTCTTATCTATGTTTCCTTCAACGTTATTTGAGTTCCAGTAGGATACATGAAAGGTGTATAAAAAGGATTTAACCATATTCTTGAAAGTGCTGTCATCCGTTACGTACATCATAAGGAGATGACAGCCCTCATGCTACCTCCACAGGACTGAAGGGTCTTTAAGCGTATCAGAAGGAACATATTGGGCAGTCATAACCTTAATCCTAAAGGCAGTCCCTCTGTCTCCAGCAGCACTTACGCTTCTTTCCTTTTCTGGCAGAACTACATGGTTAATTTTAAAGAACCACTGTACTGTATCCTGTAATCATGAGAAATTTCCACAAAAAAAAAAGACGACTAGAAAGTGGAGAGTACAGCAAGTTCTAAATGTATGTTTCTATGGGAAACTATTTTTGTTTCTGAAATAATCTTAAAGAATCAATTTTGAGCAGGTAGACATCAGGATACATATGTCAAAATTTGACAAGAATGACAGCTCTGAATACACAAATCAATACCTACCTAGTAGGCATTGAAACACAAATGCCTACCTACTGTGTAACATCTTCAGTCACTTATTTTGCAGCAACTATTGTTTGTGTGTTTTTGTACATGCATCTTTTGTTGACAGATCTCAAGACTGACCAACCCTTTAATCAGAGTTCTACCTGACAGTTAAGAATGGCTTATTGCCATTATCTATGCAAGAATATGAACAACCACCCCATCCCCCCGCCCCCAGCCATCTTCTTATCTTATCAGAAGCCAAAACCATGTTTTTAATTTGTATTTATATAATTTATGCAACCTTAGTATCATTTCAGCCAATTTATGAAAGCAGATCAGTGTAAAATCTTTATATAATTTTAACATTTTTTTATAACCTTAAAAACAAATTCATTTACTTGTATATCTATTTTTATCCATAGTATGCTCAGATCAGTGGTTCTCTTCACAATGAGCAGCACCTTAACACAAAAGCAGCTTTAGTGACTTTAGTCAGGTTTCCCGTCCAATGTAGCTCAGTGCAGCAAAGCAAAAATGTCACAGGCTTAAGGTACTATGTCTATGATAACATGAATATGAATTCATGTTAAGGCACAATGAAAGTAATTGTAAACCAATAAAAGTAATCACTCATAGTAGCTAACATCAGGAAAATATTTTTGAAAGTATAATTATATATCTGCAAGTCTGGAGTAAGGATATAGGGGTACATTTTGGAAGAGTTTCAGCAGTTAGCAGCACACATCCAAATGAACCCTACGGCATTTGAGTTCCAGTCTTCTGAAAGAGACTAAAGAGAAATCTCCAGTAGAAAGCTTTCTCTAATAAAGCTCTCACAAAGCTTGTGAAAAGGACATGGCCTCTATGAGATGTGAGCATACATGAAATTTTGAGGAAGACTATGGAAGTGGTACCATGCAACAAGGGAGGAAGGTCTATTATTGCCTTTTCTTGCAGTGATTTAAGTTAAAACTGTCTTCAGCAAGTCTAACTTTCCCCAGATTGAGATGAAATGGAGTAATTAACTGCAGCTGTCTCCCTGAAGAGCGATGTGCTGTCTGGGCTGAGATGAGTTCAAACGGACTATGAGAACATAAAACGAGAGCAGTCATAATGAATCAGACCAAGTATCCTGTCCATTTAACCCAGTCTCCTGTCTCAGGCCTACATCCCAGACTCAGATGTCAGTGGATAAAACAGGAACAGGGCAACTGTGCAGTGATAACTCCCAAGAAGAGATCCTTGCATCCAGTGCTTTGCAGGTCAGCAAGGCAGGACCTTCCAGGGCATGAGGTGTTCTTTTGAAGCAGAATCAAGCACTTCACATGTAGGAAGTAAAGGCAAATTTGTTCAAACTTAACATAATTAGACAGCACTCTTGAACTGAATTTTAATAATTTTTATAAAATAATAAAAAACCCAACACATGACATCTTTCCACCTATCATGAAAATTTTCCTAGTTTCTGCAGATTTTCTCTTACATAAGACATATATCCTCAGGTAACCATCAGAAGCAGTGCTGAAAGATTCTGAGCTTTAAAATTGCCAGTAAGAGCCTCTAGATTGTACGTTTAGGGTAAATCATAGCTTTAGATACACGAGGTCATATTCACCTCCAGTGTTATGTTCTTGAAATCCCATGGATTAATTTAGCACAGACTTAGTGTGATTTTTAGAAAAGTTCACCCAGAGAGCAATTGCTTCATGTAGGATGACATATTTAAGTCCTTTATTGTTTCTGACAAATCACTTTGCTGCCAAAGCATTTGAAAAGTTCACAGCTCTTCTGTCTCCAAGGTGCAGTGCATTTATCATTCAATCCTAAACGGGACTTCAAGATATAAAAGTTTCTCAGGGTCACGTTCTAAAATATGATTATAGAATTATTCAGGTTCTAAAAAGCTTATAAGATTATTTCTGGAGTTATTTTTCAGTGTCTTTCGTGTAAACTAGAAGTAAACAATTTGATTAGGCAAATATCTGAATCAAGACTCAGACATCTTACACCACATTACTGTCGACAGAGCAGCCAAAACCCTTGAGTGTGAATGGGCACTGCAGACCCATATATACATTTCTGCATCTCTGTTACTCTCTGTATGCACATATACATACACATTCACACACATCTATAAGCACACATAGCTATGGATCTGTATTAGTATTGGAAATATCTGTCAGCATTTTTTTAAATTTAAACCATTTCTGTCATTAACTGACTGATTAAAAAAATTAAGAAATGACAAAAAGCCCAGGTTGATTATAATCCAAGATTCATGCAGTCGTATTTCCCCCAGTTTTTATGAGCTCTCAAGAAATATGTTTTATAGAATACATAATTGTAAATATATATGCAGAGCTGGATGCTTCATATCCTTATTAAAATAGTGTGTGATGTTTCCCTAAAGCAAGTTACTTTTCTATCAGCATATCAGAAGCTAAGGAGGAGAATTGAAGCCATATTGTAACAATTTTTTTAACTTCAGATATACTTGTTAGTTACCTCTTCTTTCCAATCAGATTTGAAAATTGTTACAAGCAAGCTTAATTACCTTTGCAATAAAAACGATTAATTTTCTTCAGAGACTTAACCATAGTAATTCCCAATACCATTGTGAATCTATAACATATACAATCACTGAGAATCATGTTGCAAATATTAGCAGGGCTATTCAAAGCATAGCATAAATAAATCAGTTAATGGCTAATGGAGAACTGACTAACACAAAGTATTCCTCATCCTCACTTGGACATATTTCTAATATTATAGTCTACAAATATAATAACAGAAAAGGATAAAAAGCACATTGTAGCATTTTTTTATCATGTTTGAGAAAATATTTTTATATAAACACAAAACACCCAAATGATTAAATAACCTCTTCAGAAAATAAGAAATACAGTCACTTCCATGGCTGATTATATCCAGTATTCATGTGTTGTTGGCGACTGTACTCTCCATAGACTATAAGAAAAAAGTTGTGTTTCATAGAATTAGAACATGTGGGATTTTCTAATGATCCAATTAATCCTTGTAGACACAGCCATGTACATGCACACACACCCACACACACACATGCACAGGCAGAGCATCACCTTCCTCCTCCCCTCTGTGTTCCCCCCACACCTGCCCACACCAGCAAGGAACTCGTTCCATGTTAGCACTGATGCTAACAAATTAGTGTAGGGAGTAGTTACTATCCAATTGCCAGGAATTCATTACTCATAACTGCAATGTTTTCTATCTCCCGCAAATAAAATTGGTTATGTCACATGCAGAGACTGTCACCGGTAGGGAGTTAGCCTTGAGGAACTGTAGGATGTTAAAAGTGTGTCATTCCTCATTGCAGAAATGTTGTCAGTCTGCAGTACATAAAATACCATGTCGCATTTATCACACAGAATCCATACTGTTTATCTGTTCAGTACATACAATGTCTCACAAGTCTTGCAGGTCCTACTGTTTGAGAATACAGCACTTTTCTGCAGGGCGCTTTGGAAGAACCAGTATTTGTGCAATAGGACTAATACTAGCTTTGGATACGAGCCTAAACAATTATGTATATTGATCAATCAGTCACACAATGTTACTGTCTTCTCTTCCTCCTTATGCCCAAAGTGTTTAAAAGTATCCAGGTTCTTCACTGACAGAGAGCACATATACTCAGAAAAAATAAAAATACAAAATGAACCAATTAGTGTATTTTCCACCCTATGGCAGAAGAAGGGGAAAAGGGGGGAGAAAGCAGAGAGGGGAAGGAAAAGGTGTAAATATTTACATGGAAATGACAGGTGCAGTCCTGAACTCCTACAGTATTTCCTCTCTTCCCTGCTGTACAAGGAAGGAGAATCAAAAGCTTTCTGCAGATGAGGTGTATCCTGGGGAAAGAGAACGGGAGTGTAGGACAGGAAGGCTCAGGACAGCTGGAGAAGATGGATAGAGAAATCAGAGGTGGGGGTGGGAAAAGAGCAATGCTACGCGCAGGGCTCCTGGAATGGGGCTGGGCAGCAGTCAGACAGTGATGTATCATTCACTCATAATAATACAAATACATAATAAATAAATAAATAAATACATAATACATTATAAATTATATGTAAATATAATATAAACAAATATATAAATATAAGTGGTACCTGACAGAATGGCAAATACCTACCTATGCCTACCAATACAGTCTTTGAATAAGCATAAAATCAGCGTTGGGTTTTGGTTTTCATGGACCTTGAGTATTTGTCACATAAAGTTAGACCTTGACTCAGATTCTTAGGGCAGATTTTCTAAAAAAAGCTCATGGGAACTTTCAATAGTGTTCTCATGTTTGCTCAGGCAGCTACTAGATTTACCAGATTTGCATGTGCAAATATTTGAGTTCTGTGCACATTCATGGAAAAGCAGTCATACAGACTGATATTAAAATACAGTACAGAATGGAATCTCTTAGCCAACAGTCTTTCAGTGTGCCATTAAGATTGCTGCTATCCTGATTAACAAAAGAAAATAAAAAGAAACTTAGCTTTCAGCAGAAACCGTTACCCTCAAATAAGAAACAAGAACTGAAGGGCATGACACAAGACCTCTGCTTTCCTTTTAATTACTACTGAATTAAAAGGTTGTGGAATAAGCGCTTCCAGGAGTAGACCAGTAGAATAGGATTTTCCACTAAAGCAGAAAGAAAAAACTGTGGCCATGACTTTCTGTAGTTTGTAGCTAGAGCAATCACACATGTAATGAGCTACTCTTACAGAAAACAGTGTACATACCTGGCTTGCTGGCTATTAAACACGAGAGCCCTGAAGAGTTGTAGAATGTATCTGGCTACAACGGGTTGGCCACATCTAAACCTATTTTTAGTTCTCGTCTAACAGTAAAATCATATCAAGATGCTTATTACTGTGGTTGGTTTTGGTTTTGTTTTAGAATACGTTTACACGAAGTGCAGGCTTTGTAATATTGTATTTTTAAAAATAATTAGGTTACTAGCTTTTGCATTATACAGTACTCTTAAAAACATAAGCTATGTACAAATAATACTGTGTTGACCGACCGCATATGAGACCTCCATGTTTTATAATGGATGTGTGACTGATAAACATAAAAATCTGTTTGCAGTGGTTTATCTCTGGTTTACATGGCCAAATGGCTTTATGATTCTCATGCTGGCCAATTTTTAGGAATGTGTCTCCAAACACAGTAAGCTGACAGGCTCTTACTGCCCATGACAATATTAATGTCCCTATAATTTTTTTAAGTGTTTTCATCTGTCAGTCTAGCTAGTGTCTGCCCAGTGATTGACTGCTCTTAGATACAGCAATAATTCTACAAACAAACAGTGAAGGTGTCCATCTGTGTCTTACAGGCACAGTACTCATAATTCAGCAAGTGTACTTGAACAAATTTTAAAGTCCCTGTGGACCAGAATGAGAAAAGGATTGCTGGGAGAGGTTACATACCAGTATAACTGATACTGTTGGAAAAAAAGCAGGCTATCAGACATTCAATCATTTCTTCAAGTCTAAAAGAGAAGCAACAGGTTTCTCTTCAAGCTGGGAACAATTGCTACAACTTTAAACAAAATCTTTCAACCTGTTATAAAACCAGAAGGAAAAAAAAATGACAGAAGAGGGGAAAAAAGGGAGCTTGCTTACATAAAAGAGCAAAGCAGTTTATTATTAACAGGGGAAAAGGTGTGATGGTCATTAGTACTTGAAGACATGGGGAGAGAGAGGTCTTTGGTAGCAGGGACCTGATAAAGGTGAGTAATTAGCTCGTGATGGCTCTTGGGATAAATTCTAATCCATTATAAAACCAAGGGCTCTACTGAGTTGGTAATTTTCAGTCCAAGAAAATTAAAATATTTCATTTTCTAGGCTATATTGACTTACTAGGTTCAGTGCACTTTTTGTTCTAGTTAGTTCTAGTTTGCCCTGAACAAAAGTGTGTTCCAGTACTATTTTCTTTCCAATGCGGGGAATAAATTACTGTTCAACTTTTCCTCATGCAGTAGATTATCTTCCATAGTCGCATCCAGTGAGCTGTTTTCCTTGGGTAATGAGTAACCAGAGCTTTTCCCACACCTACCTCTTTCTTTTCTCTGCAGCCATCGTTTCAGTTCAGATGGAATTTTTTCAACAACCAACCAACCAACCCCACTGTTTTCCTCTCAGGACCATCACCGAAATCTGATCTACTCCTTATTCAGCAAAGTGAGTAAGAGGACTGAAGACTTTACTTTTTTAAGTGTCTCAGAGTAAATGTAGATCAGCTTGCTTACCTGTGCTCTCCTCAGACATGTATATTATCACCATAATCATCATCGTTTCTTTGTATATTTTGGATTCGCTGCCACTGACAGCTGTCCACACAGAAAATGCCCAAATTCAGTGGCAATTTCTCTTTTTTAATTTGGTTTACACCACTTTCAGTCAAAGTTCCAAAGTTTTCTAATTAGCACTTACGCTTTTCAGAGTGGGTGAAATGTGTAGCTCCTGCTTTTTATTGTCCCCACAGCTCATGTCGTTACTTGAACAACCCTTTAAAGCAAATTTTAATGACTTTTTTGCAGGAGGGTAGACAATAGAGTGAATAAATAAAACTTCTTGAATGAGTAAACGACGTTGGAATGAACTCCTTAACAATGCTGCATATGAGTCCTCTTTCTGCAAAGCTCCCTTCTTGGCAAAGGACTTAAACACATTTAAATCCTACCGGTTTCAGTGACAGCTGAGTACATGTTTAAGTATTTTGTTGGTGACTGGCCACCATATTCTGTACCTTGCAGAACCTAGCTTTTAGACAGATCTACTAGGCAAGAGAGGGGCTTCGGCGGGGATTAAAATACAGGATATTGGCACCCATAACATTATTTTTTCCAGACACGAAGAAGGAAAATTCAAGAAGTACACTTTCAAAAGTGAATGCTAAACTTCAAAAGTTTATAGGAAACTTTAGAAATTTGTTCCTCATATTACCGCTATGAGATAGCACTGGTAGGAAAAAATAATTATTAATCTTTTAAAATAGTATATCACCAGATGTCCTTTCTCAACTACTCAGTATCCATATGGCAGCCTTTCTTAAGTGTAAATGCGTTTGTCCATATACAAAAGCAATATCCTTAGATATTCTGGGCTATCAAAACATGACAAAAATGAATGTGCCCTTTTCTGTGCTCTCTTCCCTTTAAATCTGCCTCCTCAAAATAGCAGACACTTCCAAGTGTATATTCATGGACTGGCTTTGCAAGTTAATTATCAGTGTTCTGGATCATTGTAAATGAAACCTAAAGGCCAGTCCAATCTACTGAGCTGCAAGGGGAGTAATTTATTTTATAATGTATGACAAATCTAAATATACTGTGTAATTACATAAAGTTTTCTGATGCAATTTAGTTTCAGCTGGCTCTGTATTCGATGAAAAACTTATATAATATAATTATGAAGTACACTAACTATATGCATGTAATTTGCAAAACTTCCCAAAAAGAAGGAATATTTTGTATGAAGATAATAATGCCCACTAGAATCATATTACACTCAAGAACATGAAAGGAATATTGGATTAAACATGGATTACCACATAGCTATATATATTTCATTGACTGGATAAAAGTGAAGAAAAGCAGTGCAAGTTTTGATATATATTCTTGCTGTGATTACAATTTACCCATAACTCCAATGAATCTGTAGCTCTTTCATACGGACAACCTGGTCCAGACTGTTCCTTGTGCTGTCCACATTCTGCAGTCCAATGCAATTCTTAGTTGATTTATTTTCAGTTATGTTCACAGATGGAGGCAGAAGCTGATCCTCTGACTTTGAACAGTTTGATGTTCATTTGGAACATGAGAAAAAGCTAGCGGTGCCGCGATAAGGCCAAGACAAGATTTTAAAATGCTGACAGACAGCTTTTCTGACTCACTGGGAAGTCTGCAAAGCCAGCACAGAGACTGTGCAACACGACATTTAGTCTTGACTGTGCTTTTACCTCAAATTGGCAAGCAATGCAAGATTAAGCAGAACAAGTGGCATTCAAAAAGAAGAACACATAGGTAATTATGCAAAGGCAAATCTCACTCAGCAGTGGTTAATACTGCTGTCCTCCAGAGATTGCTGCTTCGTTATTGTATACATAAAGGATTCAAAATAAACAGCCATTCTCCAGGAATTTGCAGGATGGAGAAAAGACCCAATGCATTGTACAAACCCACAATCGAGGCAATGACCAAGGCACCTACTCAAAAGTATCTACCCAAAAATGTCTGCTGTAATGGCTCTCACAAATATTCCCAAAAAGAGATATTCCAAAACACAGAGCAGTGTTGAGCCAGTGATTACTGGCTTCTGCCACCTAATCACAATGAGCAGCTGCACAGAATAATAGTGAAATTAATTTGAAGTTTATCCATGCAATAACAATGCTTCCTGGAAAATATATGCATATTGCTTCAGATCAAATATGTGAACAACTGGTCAGTCTCCAAACAGGCAAGTTTTACAGCAGCAGTAACAACTGTTTATACAAAGACAGCCTTAACCTCTGATAAAATAGAATGTCTTCTTTCAAAGGAAAGGGCTACACTGATATTTTCTGTTGAACAAGGTAGAGAGGCTACAGCAGCAGTGACTAAAGCAATAAAGATCAATAAAAGTGACAGTACAATTCAGAAATGAATGTGATTTTTCTGGTAGAACAAAATGGTTTGCAATAGGTACTATAAAATGTAATTGAAAGTTCTGTATATGCCTACATTAGGGGCTTAATTCTTTGGAAAACACTATAGTTACTCCAAATGGCATTTCATGACAGTTCATGTAAAGGTGCTTAAATTAATAATAGTTCCGTTCTGATTATATGAAAATTCATACTATATTTCAGAAGATTTAAGAAGTAATGAGTATTGGTTTAAGAGAAACAGGACGTAACAGAGACAGTGTTGTGGAAATCCTCATTAGAGGTTAGCCTGTGTGCTGGTTGGAAAGCATGTCAGTACACACTGATTGCATACAAGCTGATTTTTCTGTTGTTATTAAATACACCTACTCCTACAATGTTTACTCCTACTACTCCACAACTAGATCTACCCTTGATGATAATGATACAAGATGGAGAAGCACAGCTTCATTTAAGCAGACTATTTTCTATCATCGTGCTTCTATCATTCTGGCAATTTAACCAAAGGAATAGCATAGCTAATTGATCCCTTCACAATCCGAAGACCTATTAGCCTTTAAGCTTAATTGTATGTATTAGTACAGCAAAGAGCAGAAATCCTTTATTTGAAGTGTTGACTTCTGAGAATTTGAAGGCAGAACAAGGGCTGACAAATAATGAAAATTGCTCAAAAATCACTAGGTGTTATTATGAATGGAAATCTATTCCGTCTATTGCAACAAACTGGTCATATACAGCCTTATTTTAAATAAGATAATTGTCATACAGACAATGAATCCAGAAAGTGTGCTCCTTGTGCCGTTCCTGCTGTCAGTAGAATTTAACAAGTGGGAACTCAAAATGAGAAAGGAGGTAGTGAAAGCATTAGTTAATGTCATTTAAATAAGGAACAAGGCTAGCATACAAAGAAAGCACAGGAGAACATAAAAAACAAGCCCTAAGGGATCAAGATGCCCAAAAGGATCAAGCCACCTGCCTGCCTGGACCTCTGACGGGGACCAGAAGCAGGCAGCTAGAGCAGGGCATAAGAACAGGGGTATTTGGGCGGCAGCTCCATGGGGGCTGCCCAGTTCTGCCCGGGGTCAGCAGCAGCAGCATCCCTCTGTTCAACAGCCTCTGAAGGATTTGTACCACAAATTGCAAGACAGAAGCAATGCAGAAAATGCCTCAGAGGCAGGAGGTGTCTGCACAAAGAGATTGTTTCTAGTGCGTTTGCTTTATTTTACTAGAAAGAGAAAATTAAAGGCTAGGGCTTGGATTTTGTCAATCCAATGTCTGGAAAACACAAAGAGCTTTATTCTCAAACTGTGAGCAGGTTTGCACACATTTTGTAGAATGCTTTCTCCCTTATGGACTTTTTAGGAACAAACTTCTGGTCAATTTTGCTGAGGATGGTCAATATTATACCTTGCTGAGGTGTTCAGTCCTAGACAGCGTTGCCAAGTGTCAGAAGACCATGGGTTTGTTCACAGATTCTCACAGGTCTTATAATTTATGCTTGCATAATGATGCTCGCATAACGGTCCTAATCCTAGTTAATAAGGCATACCTGCTGAGATCACTAATGCAGCATCTCAATGGTAATTTAATTTAAAAGGAAGCTTTTGTAGGGTGTCTGCAATATACAATTTAATTATATTAAGATTAGTTTACTGTCAGCCTCACTGATAGTACTGATAGTCTGGCTATGTCAGCCTTATGTTTGAATATCTATTTCACGTAAATTGTAGGCCCAGGCCAAAATAATCAGGAACTTCCTAGATAAATTGCATGTTCCCAGCAGAAGAATGGTCAATATATCTACCTGATAGCATAGTTTAGGGGAAATGCAGGGGAGCGGAGTTTATCTGCTTTAAATCTGGACAATACAGAGTTTACCTGATTTCCATCTATTCCAGGCCTATAATTTACTATTGTACTACTGGTTTTTGACACAGCACTACAACCATGCTATTATGCTGGTAGCTTTACACTCTCTCTTTGTTCCTGTTGGACAGCATTCTGCTCTAAAAACACATGCCTCTCATAGGTGTGAGGGAGAAAAGGCTTGTGGCCCTTTACTGCTAGTAATGCAGCCAAGTAAAACCTGGGTTAGCTGCTTGGGCCAGAAATGGAGGACAGAATCCAGTTAACATTATGCTTGAACGTCTTGAAGGGCACATGGGACGAATGGACAAGATGCTGATGGGGATACCACGCAGAGCTGGTCCACAGAGGTTGCTGAGGTCACCAAAGCTAATGCAATCCTGTCCTTTGAAGACATCATCTTCTGCTAGGATCAGTTCCTGGGGAGGCCAAAAGTCCTTTAAAAGCTCTTAGTATGGCACTCTTCTTTGCTAAGCGTGGCCTCAGGAAGAGGAGAATGTGTGTCATTGAGGGTTTACCCTGTGCATTCACCCATGACAATATATGGAGCACGATAAAAAACATATTGGAAGAAAACACCTGAATGCATGCTGCCATCTAAGACCTCCAATTACCTATTTCACAAGATGGCACAGGTCCTCTCTTGCCTTCTGCTGCACAATGACACAACTTCAGCAGCTTTCCCACCCACCCACTCTTCTAACCACAGTAGCTTACACACAACAAACTCTTAAGAAAGGCATAAAATGTGTGTTTGTATCCTTGGAGGGGGAGAACAGAACTGAACATGAACACAGAAGGAAACACGGTAACTCACTTCAAAACAACATGAGTGCTTTGAAACAGGCTCTGAGGATTTGCCCTGGATCGCTCTGTAAAGGGCAGCACCAGGTATGTCACATTTAGGTTCATTCAGGATCGTAACAAGTACGGATCACCTTTCAAAATCCTAGTTGTAGATCAAGATACTTACACCTCCACACACACTAAGCCCCATTTTAGGTGTATAAATCTTCTACCACAGGGCTCTGCTATCTCGGTTCACCAGCCAGTGCTGCAGAGGGGTTAAATGGATAAGTAACTTTTCTTGGTCACACAGAACCTGCTCAAAGTGGTCTTTTGTGGAAACCTTCAAGAAGGAGTGATTCATCTCCAAGTTTCATCATACGGGGCTTTGTTGGCCTGGGGGAACTATATACATTGTCAATGGTAGGGTGAATTTTCTTAATGGCACAGGAGAACAAGGCTGTGAGTTAGATAAAGCAACTGTTCAGGTGGAAAAGCTTATGAAAAAATACTAGTCTCTAGGCTCAGGCGAATAATTTGAAGAAATATACAAATAAGAAAGATGGAGACTTTGCTGAAGATACAGACATTGCAATTTGAGGTTAATACATTTCCCAAGAGTTTTAGAGAGTGATTCTGACATTACAGAAGTCTTCAAGCTGTTAATATAATACAATATTTATAAGATGTCTTTGAAATGTTTTAAAATGGGTGTTTGGAAACCATGATGATTTCATATATTTGATAATGATAGTGCAGTAATTACAAATTATTCTGTTTCCACTGAAGACTATGAATGATCAACACCTAGAAAGAAAAGCAATTTTACAGATTTCAAAAGGCAAAAGGAGCTACATCCAACGTGCATTACTTCTCCTTTAGATCCTTTAAGTGTAGACTCTAGTCTCTTGTAGGCACTAGAACAGAATTACTGAAATATTGTACTTTTAAAATATATAATCCTGAATGTTTCAGAAGCAATTTATAGAAGTTTGGAAACTTACCTAAAGCAGTAAAGCCAACTTGTAATGTGCTGGGCCCAAAACTACTGCTTTGTGAAAAGCATAGTCTGAAAAGCTGGTCCTGTCCAAGGCTTCATTAAATCAGCCTCTGGCTAAGACAGAGAAAACAACCACCATGCTGAACAGCCAGCAGAAGAAGGGAAAAAAATTCTCTCTGTTATTGCATGCATGCAAGTGTCTGATGCCATCTATGTATGTAAATAAAATAATAATGGTAAAGCAAAATATGGTTTTGGAAAAATCATTGAGGTCTTGAAAAAGTACTGATAAACAGATTAAATCCATGTTTCCAGTGGATGTTCAGGTGCTTTTGTAAAATTAACATTATATATAAACACAAATCAGTGTTTAAGTGCCAGATGGTTAATGAAGGCCAGCCAGGCAACTTCCATAATTCACAATAATGAGTATGGTAATGAGCCTGCATTATAAACTGAACATCCAAGTGATACATAGTGCCTACTTGAAGTAACAAAGCATTTGGAGTGTTTGATATTAGCGAAAAATTTTGCATTACCACAAAAAAAAAAAAAAAGACAGGGAATGTAAGTGATAGATTTGGTTAAGTTGAGTGAAAGGTTCCTCAAAGTTTGTTACTAATATTATAAATGAATTTAATCTCCATTAATAGCAAGCAACTAGATTTAAAATGAAATGACAGAAATTTAAACATTATATTAGTTCTACTAACGCTTCCAATAACAAACAGCTTTTCCATTCCAGCATTTTCTGTTTTCATTGGCTTCGCCAGTTGCAACACAGACTCCTAATGCTTTTTTGGGGCTTCATTCTTATGAAAGTCAGATTTGTTACAACCATGATAGCGGCACATCTAATACTTGCCTGTGATAATGAATTGATGTAATGATCTATTTGCATGTGCAGCTACAAGATGACACCTGCAGATTAGTCCTACAGTTGAAACAAACCATTCCCATTGTGGCCTCTGTACGGTTACGCTTTCTAAAAGAAAATAAGATTGAATTCTTTTCTTCGTTATTGACAGGGACCAGTCTGGATCATAGATCGTGCCTCAAATACTTAAGAGATGGCTGGGTAAAAACTGATGCTAAGACACAGTTACGGGGTAAGAAAAGCAAAGTCCTGTAGTTCTACCTGAAAGCTGATGAATTGTGAAGGTGGTTCCACCTCTTCCACTCATGGGTGGTCTCTGGTGGGAACTCTGTACTCTCCAGCTGTCAAAATGCTGTTCCCTTTCCTTAGACACAGGCTTTTGTCTTCAAACCATGCCTGAATAGCTGCTTTTATCTTTGCAGCAGACACCTTCACCTTGACCCTTTTCTTTTTCAGACAGCCTTTTAGCCTTCTGAAATGCTCATGTGATCTGACACATCTGTTTTGCTTTTCCTCCAGAGTAACCTTCAGAGTAGCAAAATTTCGATAAAACAAAGGCTTCTTCTTTCTTTCCCTGTTGTCTTCAGGATTTTAATGTCTGTTTTACCAGTACTCACATCTTCATTTTCTGGCTAGCTGTTCATGCTAGGTACCTCTTTAAGAAGAGATAAATTACAAGGCGTTGGTATTTTCACCAGTCAACATCAATATGTTAATAAACACAGGCTCAACAGATCTATACTACTACCAGTTCTAACATCATTATTTTTAAAGCTTTTATTCATGGAATAGCTAAAAAAAAAGTTAGAAATTGATTAGAAAAATCTGGATAAAGTCTTCTGTTTGGCCCATAGAAACAGGGAATTAAGTGCAAAATCTTCACTGGATTCAGTAACCCATTTATCATTGATTGAAATTCTTACTTTTTCACCAAAATTATTCTTGATCCCTTAAAGTCATTAAAGTTTCTGCAATTAATCAGTTCATCATTTTCATACCAACAACTTGTAAACTTCCATGGTCTATTCACTCACTTCCTTGCACCTTGTATAGCCCTCACTCAGTTGCAACCTGCTGATTTTTCTGGAGTCTGCAGATTTTTCTGCAATCTGGGCTGGTGAGAAATATGCTTGACACCATTTTATTAAAAGTCAGTTTGGAAATGAAACTGCTGCTGAAAACAGACTAGTGGCACCCTGCTTCTTCCAACAGCTCTGTGAACTGCCTCTTTTTACTACTCTACATCCTTCCTCCCTACCCTTCTGTCTTGTCAAACAGACACCATGACACCGCACTGTCAATAGAAAGCAGTTTAAGATGCCTATATAAGAATACTACACTTCCACAAAGTGGGTGCCCTCAGAATGAAAGTTCAATATTCCCTTTGGTTTCCTTTCACAGAAGGGTATCAGGGTGCAAAGATTTTGCTTTCTTAGCCTTATGTCTAGGATTAGACAGCCTTATGTCTAGGATTAGACCCCTAGACAAAAACCCGCTTGTTTCAAAGAAGTGTCAAAGCAAAAACAGTGGAATGACGGGCTTTCTGCAACACCTTTGCTTTAGCCACACTGTTCTTCCATTTCCTTCTTTCCTTTCATTATTATTATCAGGCACTTCAGGAGCCCATTTTTTCTGTCTGCCTCATTAATCCTTTTCTTGTATTTCATATGCTATTTCAGTCATTTCTGTACATTATTGTATGCTGTTTGTATTTGCTTGCTCTGCACAGCATGCCTTCCATTACCCAGTTTGCTTTCCCTTTGTTTCAAGCCATGTAGTTTCCCTGGATTCCTTTCTGGATGTTGGTTGCTTTGTTGCTTCTCAGCATTTCTACATGAGTCATTTCATTTGGGCTTTTGAGTCTGTTGTTCAGTTTTGGTATATATTTTAGATGTATTATATTGCAAAGTGTTCATAATTCTACTTTAAAACTGATGACTGCCATTACGGTATTAATTGATTTACTTCAAATTTCAATGTACCAAGGAAATTTTGAATATTAGTAATCAGAATTCAAGCATGATTTGATGGGGACTGGATATTATTGTGTCAGTGTTATTAACAGACTTTGAAAATTGTTTTTCATTATCTTCCATACACAATTTAAATAGGATAAATCAAATTTGATGACTATAAGATTTCTATGCAAGTGAAAGAAAAACACTGATTTTCTGTGGGAGGAATAATGATTGTTTACTTGTAAGACATAAACCTCCGGGACAAACCTGAGAGATGCTTTAAAATCCTGGCAGTAACAACCTGCAAGATTTCAATAGCTGCATAAGAAAAGGGTCAAATAAGAAGGATAACACATTACTGACTGAAATAGTCTGAAGCTACTTCAGACAGAAATCTTCATCCTAAATACTGGTGGGTTGGCTTTGCTTTCTTCCTTTACTCTACACCTGTCATTCTAACTTTCTCTCTCTTCCGCTTTTTCTCACTCCCCTTTTTCTTCCCCCCTCCTCTCCTTTTTCTCCTGAACATTTCTCTTTCTCTCATTTCGCTTATCTGTATTGATGGTTATCAGATTCTTAATAGTCCACAGGTCTTTTAACCCATTCTGGTTTTACTACAAGAAGAAACCAAAAATGAATAGATTCTGCAAGCATGGCCATCTAAGACAACATCTTGAATCAATGTTTTCAGAACAAGATCACTCAAATTCATAATATTATGAACTATGTTCAGCATAATTTTTCTTCTGTGTTGTTTTTTTTTAACTGCCAGAATATAACTGTGTTGTTTTCCGGTACACATGCTTTTTGCCATTTAAATGGAAGGATAATTTGTTGCATTCTAATTCTAATATACTTACAGGAATATATATAACTACAACTACTAAAGCCTTTGTCTAATACATTTGATATATACAGTATATGATACATGATAAAATATAAGGTATAAAATTGTAAAGAAATACAATTTACCTCATGGAATACAATATTAATGGGTTTGCTACTGTTGTTACTATGTTTGTGTAATGAGCTTGGGGGTCCTGGTAATACTGAGCTCTGAGCCTTTGTTTTGAAGAATTAATAATATATTCATTTCATTCAGGTATAGGTATTCCACTATAAACTTACACAAAGTTTATATACTCAAGATGATTTATAAATCAATAATGTCCATACTGAATGACTCCAGAAATATAATTTTAAAAGGGAAATCCAATGTGATTTAGTCTCTCTAAAAGGGATTTTAGTCTCTCAATGGGATTTAGGCTCTCTTGAAATTCAAGCTTTGTGATTATAAAATTGTATTTTATTAAATGTCTTACAGTTATGAATCTAAAATGAGTTGTCATTATTGCTTTTCAGTGTTAGTTGTATAATCAACTTGCTTCATTTGAGGGAAGTCAGGGACTAGCTATTTCTTCTTTAATGCCTTCCTGAATATTCTGACACACTTTGATTGAATACACATGATTTTTCTATACCTTCCAGGGATTTTTGCTCAGACCTGTGTCTGTGAGGATGGGATAGGAGATCAGTACAATGTCCTCACTGTTACTTTTTGAAGAGCATTAATTACTGTATATATAATTTAAAACATTTAAAATTAATTGTGAAAGATAGTGGAAAATTAAAAATGGATTCAGAATACAGAGACTTTCTTATGTGTGATTTGTGAAGGAGGAAAGCAGGAAAAAAGATTGTTTTCTGTCTTATAATGATTAGATAAAAAGCAAGAATAATTACCAGCTCAGTGGGTAGGCTGGTACAAAGAAAGAAACACTCATCGAGCAGTTGTTTTTTCAGCTTTGGCAGATTGCGCACATAAACACACAGACACCCCCCCTTGGTGAGTTTTGCGATCCTGTAAAATCTAATGAATTATCTTCACGGCACATTTTGATGCATATTGTTCCATACGATCGGTTGATGTCATTTCAGCTTTTATATTGTCTAAGACTCAACTAATGGCTGCAATTCAAATTAAGGATAACAAGGTAGGTATGGAAATGATGAGTGCATTTTCCCAAGTCTTTTCAGATTAAGCTTGTTACCAGCATGAAATACAATGATGATTCTATGAATAATTCTTAATAATCTTGAGTATAAAATGTAGACCAATCTGGATAAACACTAGTGAAATAAAGCTTCTGTTTCCTCACTTGGTATTCTGGAGTTTCTTCACATAAGAGGTTACTTCTTTTATCAACTATTTATTCAAGTAAATTTCAGAGTAGACCTAGGAGTTCTGTAAATTTGGTACACAGTAAACACTTTAATATTAAACAGTATGCTATTTGTCCAAAATTGCTTGAGGTACCTTACATTCTCCATCAAAATGCTCCGAAGGGTATCACGTGCATGGCTCACAGGAAGGGGACCTTTGGAAAACCAGGTTACAGAAATCCAGACTTGGTATCCAAGACAGGAATTGACAGACCAACACAGACCAACACAAAACACCAAATACAGAATTAGGTTCGTCAAGTTAGATAGTTCAATGGCTATAGTTTATTTCATTAATGTATGTCTGTTGGGAGACAAATTCTCCCTTAAGTGTTGCACAGACTTCTAAGTCTGAATCCACCAAAATACTAAGTTTCCTGCCTTCCATATCAGCATAGCTTCTGAGGGTTCAGCTGGTTATAATTCTTGTTTATGGAGTGGATATCATTAGTTTTAAGATGAGGAGAGGACATTTACAGAAATTGACAGTGGAAATATATCAGCAAGTACTGGAGAGGAGGAACAAGAAAATTTAAAAAGTATCCATCTTCTAGTCCCTTCCTCCTAGCAATAGGCGTGGGGGCTGCAGAGCCAAGGATTAGTGTCAGGAGAGAAGAAAGGCTTACTGAAATTCATGGTTCACATCACCCTGGTACCAAAGCATGCTTAGAAGATGTTTGCCCCCCCATTTTCTGTTCCCTGTCACTTAAAGCAATGCTTTACTCTCTTTAGAGTACTGGGTCCAACATAAACCAAAGACTGCACATAATCCTTTTTCCTTTTTTTTTAGGTTCTTTCACATCCTGTAATGATTTAAGGAACAAAACTATTTGCTTGCTAAACTATATGGTGCAACACACAGTTAATACACTGTCCATGCCTCTTTCAATGAAAGATCAAAATGATGTACCTAATTCCTTTCTCATTGGTACCAATTTTAAACCCATCATGGGAGTATTATGTGACATTTTACTGCTGTTCTAGTTTGTTCTTCTCAGTGATGCATACCACGTACTTAGATTTAAACAGATCTTAAACATTAGAAACACTCAGACCCAGTATTCGTTACAGGGAAACATCCATCAGTTGAATTATTTCAAGATATTAATTTGTGTAAAAATAAAGGGTCTGTACAGTAGGGAAAAGAGATGGGTGCAAAGCTTAAGACAGTAAAACTCAAGCAGATGAGGAAAAAGATTTTCCCAAAACAGAAAGTATAATCTGTCTTCTTTCGACTCACCTAATCTATGCAAATTTGCAATGTGTTCAGCAACCAGTAAATGTGGTCACAGTAAAGATGGATGTTCCATATAAAGGAAAGGCAATGCTTACCCAGATGCTGCAAAGCTATCTTAATTTGTGGCTCCTTTAGACCAAGAACAAAGCAGATTGCCTGCAACCATAGCTACTAGTTCAAATGTCAAACTTCTCTCTTAAATGTACTACGGAGGCGGCAGCAGCTGACAGGCAATCCAAGTGTAGAGGATAAGTGGATAATGGAAATTCCAGGAGAGATCCCTTGCAACAATTGAGGAAAGCCAAAGGTGAAAAGAAATGCTACAGTCACTTGGGTGTGAATGTTTGTGAATATTGCTGTTACATTCTGCTGTGAGCAGTGCAAATTCAGTATTGTTTCTGTCGTCTTCCTGTTGCCCTGCCAGAATACAAGATTCTTCTTTTTTTTTCTTTCTTTTTTTTTCTTTATTACTGGAAATGCAAGCTACAGCAACAACATCAAGTGAAAATCTGACCCACGCAGCAAAAATTGAGAAACGCAGCCAAAGATTCTCAGTTACCACCTCACATCTAAATGCAAAGAAATTCTGATATCTACCCAGGCAGAGCAGAAAGTTGTAAGGCTCCTTTACGTACAGTGATCCTGCATGAACACACTCCAGAAGTCAGCATCGCTGCCTAGCAGGCTTACTGGGCCAGGTGGCAAAACACGTAATTTTGAGCAGGTTTAACTTTTGCTCTGTTTTATACTGCTTTTGGATGGAGAGATCTGCCCTCACATTGCTTTAGAAGGTCATTCCTATTTCTACAACTCACCTTTGAGGAAGCAAGTGAAGATTTATTTATCTTTTGATATAAGATAAGCCAGATGAGAGCAGAAGAAAATTCCAGAGAAAAAGTCCCACTGTGAAGCATAGGGGTAGGACAGAATAGTTCAACTCGAGAGCACCATTTTTTAAAATGAAGTTCCTTGCTTAATGTGAGTTTTAACCATTGTCACACTGACAGCTGGGGTGCTGAATATGCTTGTTTGCGATATGAGCAAGCATTTGCATGTGTATGTGCTTACGTGTAATTTACATAGTTTTTTTGAGATACATCACAATTTGCATCACTTTTTCTAACATGCTTGCAATATACCAGATGGAATAATTGTGTTTCTTTTCTCAAGGATGATTTTAAAACAAGATCCAGTGCAGTACTTTATTTATAATCACAGAGAAAAGTAACAAGGAAGACATGAAGGAACTATATGAAATACTATTTTATTTTGTCAGAGTTCTTATATGTCATTTGACCTCAGGGAACAATTCCTGCTTATCTCCTTTCTAGGCTAAAAACCTCTTTTTTCCATATCCCAGGTTTCATTATAACAAAGTCAAGTGTCCTTTTGTCGTGGTTTAACCCCAGCCAGCAACTAAGCACCACGCAGCTGCTTGCTCACTTCCCTCAGTTTGGATGGGGGAGAGAATCGGAAGAGTAAAAGTGAGAAAAAACTCGTGGGCTGACATAAAGACAGTTTAATAAGTAAAGCAAAATCCGCGCATGCAAGCAAAGCAAAACAAGGAATTAATTCACTGCTTCCCATAGTCAGGCAGGTGTTCAGCCATCTCCAGGAAAGCAGGGCTCCATCACATGTAACTGTTTCTTGGGAAGACAAATGCCACCACTCTGAATGTCCCCCTCTTCCTTCTTCTTCTTCCCCCAGCTTTATATACTGATCCCATATAGTATTAAACATCCCTTTGGTCAGCTGGGGTCAGCTGTCACGGCTGTGTCTCTTTCCAAATTTTTGTGCGTCCCCAACCTGCTCGCTGGTGGGGTGGTGTGAGGAGCAGAAAACATCTTGACTGCTTAGCAACAACTAAAAACATGAGTGCGCTACCAACACTATTCTCATCCCAAATCCAAAACATAGCACTGCACCAGCTGCTAGCAAGAAAGTCAAATCCCATCCCAGCCGAAACCATGACACCTTTATATGCATTAGAATTTGAAATGGTCCTTTTTCACTGGAACTGCAGTGTTCTGACAGTACTGTCTGTTGCTTCAAAAGAAAACACAAGTATTCCTGCAGCAAATGGCTTAAGGAGAAAAAATATAGTTCAAGAAAAATCTTTAGCTAGGAGAACGGTTTGGTGTACCATAGTCCACTTTAAACCTTCTTGAAGGGAAAGTTAACCATGTGAAGCTTGGCTTTAGGCACCTTGTTTCAGATACCCAAGCTGGCTCATACAAAGCTAGTCAGGGCACCTCTGTAACACTTTACACCAAAAGTATACCTTAGCTTTGCTGCAAAGTTCATATAGCCTTCTAAATATAGCAAGGTTATAAAGTCAGTTTGCTTACTGACATAAAAAAAAGTATTTTTTTCTTTCTTTTTCAACACATTCAATTTGGTTACATATCATAAAGCGTATTTCACAAGCTATGTACAAGCTGATGGGTCTGACTAGATGGCGTAACAAAAGAAATACTGTTTGAGAGACAAACAATACACTCTCCAAGTTTTATTCCTATAGATTTTTGGAGTGTGCTGATTAGATGACAGACTGGTATGACAGACACATATAAATAAAATTAACAAAGAAATCTCCCGCCTTAGGGCACCATCTGATCCTCCTGCAACCCTGTGTGAAAGTAGTCAAAAGTCTAAATTTCAAATGTTATTATTACCCTTTCCCCCATATCTTCTGAAGGCCTAAATAGTGCATGACGACCTACGTGCCCCTCTTTCTGTCATATAGCTGAAACAATGACAGTACTCCATGTGTTTTATAGATTCTTTTGTCTAGGTACTACATATTTTGAGATCTGCATAATCTTCACAAAACCAAAAGGAAAATAATCCTTTTGAAACTATTTTGCAAGGCATATAGCTGTCATATAGCTGAAACAATGACAGTACTCCATGTGTTTTATAGATTCTTTTGTCTAGGTACTACATATTTTGAGATCTGCATAATCTTCACAAAACCAAAAGGAAAATAATCCTTTTGAAACTATTTTGCAAGGCCATCCTGAGAAAAGGAAACAAATTACTTAAAATTACTCTAAAAACTTTTTTGAAAGCTAAAAGCCTTGTGAAGTATGATATCACACAGCTCTTTTGCTTGATTAAACTAAACCTTTTCCAAATAATTTTTATTTTATTAGAAACATGACCTGCAAATTCTCATATAATTAAGATTTACAGTAGATTAGGGACAAGGTAAAATTTGCACTTGTTGTAGGTTTAAAAAAATTACCATCCTGTTTCTGGTAGACATACCTTTTTCACACATGTTCCTTAAAATTTTGTAGTAATACCCTGCAGTGAAATCAGTGAAAATGGTGCTGAGTCACAAGGACATCACTATTCATGGATAGAAACACCGAAAATAAGATAGTCCTTTCCAGCAGCGAATTGTAGATAACACCTTTTTCATCACGTCTCTCTCCTTAGTGTCTACCTATAATGCAAGCACAACTACTGTAAAAAACCAAATACGAAGTCCTGAAACAAGTCCCACTAAAAACCCTCACAATATTAAGATACAATGCTCACTTTGCAGAAATGATGCCAACAGCAACAGCTGTAAAAATCTATCATTCCTCATGTTTTTGTGAAGCTGAGAATATGGATAGCCTATTAGCTTGTGTGTTGTGCTGCTATTCCAGAGCACAGCAGTATTATTCAGAGGGAATTAGCTGTAACTGTACCAGTAGGAGGGTATTTGCATGATGAAAGGAGCACAGATGTAAGAAAAGACTTTTTAATGTTTTGGGAACTGAGAATTTGTTAGACCAAATCTGTAGCAGAACACATGCAAGAACTGCTACTGGCATGCTTTCTTTTAACGTACTGCATCTAACATTAGGATGCCACATAGAACAAAAACTTACAGTGCTATTTTATTTTAAACATTATTCTTGTAAGGTGGCTTTCCATTTTCCAGGAAAGCCATTCTGTTTCATTTTGTTCCTCACTCAAATGTTCAGAAAATAACTGACCCTTGAAGGATGCCTGTGGAAAAACTTGCTATGTTATCCTGAATGGACACAGTCCTAGTTGGGATATTTGGTCAAAAGAACAGCTGGAGACTAAACACCCATGGGGAAATTAGGAACAAATTGTTAAGCTCTTAGGACAGCACTCTGCACCCTTCTTGACTCCTCACAACTTCTACCCATTTGTCCCTTACTGATAGCAGTAATTCTCAGGCTGCAAAGTATGACCTTTGGAATGGCGTCATTGCTGGGCATCACAGCTATTACCTGACCCCTACTCCCACTAACAAGACCAGTCAACTTTTGGAAGATGTGAATGGTACAAAAGAGCTTTGACAACTACGAAATAAACGCAGTACAGTGCAGAGCCATCTGCCAGCCACTTTGGTAAACTGTTCCTCAGCCACAAAGCTCTGGCTGCTTGTGACTACCATGCTTTGCCACTCTCTGTTTACCATCTCTAAGGAGAAAGCACTCACACTGAATATGGTAATGAAAGTCAGTATAAGGTATATATAGCAGAAATTATATAAAAATATAATTTAGTGAATAGTTTATGAAGAATTTATCAGCTAGAATTGAGGGAGAAAGAGCAACTAGTGGCACTGACATGGGAAAAGGAAATACGGCATACAATACAGCTTGAAAGGAGAGGGGAAGTTAGCAAGATACAGATGGCAGGAAACGCAGAGAAGAAAACATCGACGACAATGGCTTGCACAGTCTGCAACAGAAAAAAGAAAGGAAGCACGTTAAAAAAGAAGTTTAAAATAAAAAAGTAAATTATGGTGGACAGGCAAGTTAGGGGCTATATCCGAGATAGTGGATATACAAGTTAGGGGCTATATCGGAGAGGTAAACTGCAGAAAAATTCATACAAATTTTTAAAAGAAAGAGGTGGTTTTGAACTGGATTCTAAAGGGTTGAGATGTCAGTTCAAGGTGATTTGTTTCTATTCTTAGTCCAAGTGGTAAGATCGGTTGCAGACTTCTGCAGGTACGAAGATGACAGAGGAATTTCAAGGACAACAAAAGGGAATTAAAAGGAATGTAAAGACAAACGGGACAGAAGATTTCAACACTGTCAGACAGTGCACTCAAACAGAAGTATGTGCTGACAGTGGGAAAAGCAACATAGTTCGGGATCCAGGACTCCATTGCTCTGAGAGAAGTCAAAGACAAGTAAGCAGGCACCAGTTTCCTCAGAATCCTCCTTAATGTTGTCATACAGTATCTTTAGCATTTTCTGGCATTATTTTCAAAGGAAGCCAGCACACCAGCCAGAAGCAGAAAACAAACAACTTTTGCCAGCTACCCACACTACCTGCCAATTGCAAATGGGGCCTGAAACTGCAAGAGTGACCATTAATGAGATTCCAGTATTATTTAACAACCCCTGGGTTTAACAACCTATCTCTAATTTAAAAATATATTTTGCCAGAGTGGCAGTTAAAAATTTTCTGAATTTTTAACGCTAGTGTGTACATTCCTATTTTACACAGTAGCCTCCACACTTCTAATAGAGATGTTTTCACCACGTGCTTGCATCCTGCTAAATAAAATAAATGCTTTGGAGTATCCAGAAGCCAGTAAGTCAGAAAGCTGGAAACAGAGTAAGCATTCACTGGTCTATGTAACAGCTGAAGTCCTACTGATACACAAAGGATTTCTAGCCCTCTATCACTTTTTAGAAGATTGAAGTTGTGTTGTTGTTTAATGACATTTACTCAGCTGAAGAATTCCATACAAACTTTACTCTGCATTAAAAAAAACACCAGACAAAAATATTTTTGAAATAAACTCCTCACCTTTAGTCTTTCTAAAAGAGCCTTTCTCTCTTCTTGGATACACCAGATACCTATTTCCAGCTTCCTAGTTTACAGACTTCTCTGTATAGTAACGTTTTGGCCTGTCAGCTGTGTGTCTGTTGACCTTATGCACTGTTGCCTTTATGGGTCTTAACCATATGTCCGGATCCCACAGCAACTGCAGCAGTGGATTATCACGAAGGCTTTACAGATAAGAAGTGACATCATGCTCTATTGTTTCTGTCTTTGCTAGCTCAGCAATACACATATCCATGCAGCCAAATACTTCATGGACTTCCTCTCCATGTTGCGTTCCAGTCGTTGCAGACATGACGCGTGGGACGGTCACAGAATTATCCAAACAGTTCTTCAATAACAGTTCTAATTCCGATACAAACTCCTTGTGTTACATATTTCTGTGCTACAGTAAGAGCTGTAATCTGTATGTGTAATCCTCTTTATGTTGTGACGCAGCACATGAGTTGGCTGTCTGATACAGTATTCCTATCCTCTCTGGACAAAGAAAAAAAAAAAAGAGCTAAATCACAGCTTATTAAGCTGTTTGTATCATAATGCCTTGGATACTCTCCACATTCTGAAAATATGGATTAAATTATACTTCCCACATCCTACCCTTGAAGAAATTAAAGCCATAAATAAGCATATAAAAAATAATCATGACACCGCAGCACCAATTTTACAGAAACACATGTAACCACTGGGCAGCTGCCAGAGGCCCAGCACCACCTTTCGCTGCTTTGCTACCTGTGTATGAAGTGTCCCTGGACACCGCATTCTTTGAAGGCGAAGCCCAGGAACAGAACTTCATTCCTTAACAGTTTATCTTCTTCCTGGCATCGTATCAGAATCAGTCCTTCCAAAAACACAACAGGGATTGTATTACAGCAAGGGAAAATTCCGCTACTGCAAGAAGGAAGTGATACGGTTCACAGATTAATGGCTCCTTATAAAAGAAAGTTAAATCTTTTCTTTTTTTTTTTTTTTATTAAGTAGTTTTTATTTATAAATACTCCAGTCCTCCAGAGTCGCTGAATCTCACCCTCTTTCTCTTCTCAACAAAGAGTTCTGCACCTTTTAGAAAGCCTCCTTCACTAAACGCTCCCCGCCGAGGGGCACAGCGGACTTTCGCCCTGCCGGTGGAGGGGCGCGGGTTCCCTCAGGGCCCCCACAGGCACAGGACACCCCCGCTCCGCCCCGGCCCAGCCCGGCCCGGTCCTGACAACATGGCGCCCCTCACCTCACCCCACCCCCGCCCTCCCCGGTGCCGGGGAGCGTTTCAGGGCTTTCCGGCGAGGCAAACCCGCCGTGGCTACTCCCCGCCCCGCTTGCCGGAGCGAGGAGAGGTTTTTTGCCTTCCTCCCCCACCCTCACCGAAGGCTCGCGGCGCACCCCCGCCCCCCGGTGCCCCGCCGCCCTGCGGAGGGGACGGGGGGGGAGCAGGGGGAGCGCGCGCGCTCAGGCCGCACAGCAGCGGCGCGGCGCCACCTGCCGGCCGGCCGCGTCCGGGGCGTGAGGGAGCCGGGGGGAGCCCCGCCCGTACCCTGGGTCGTGGAATCACGGAATGGTTTAGGTTGGAAGGGACCTTGAAGATCGTGGAGTTCCAACCCCCCTGCCATGGGCAGGGACACCTCCCAGTAGACCAGGTTGTTCAAAGCCCCATCCAGCCTGGCCTTAAACACCTCCAGGCATGCAGCCTCCACAACTTCCCTGGGCAACCTCACCACCCTCAGAGTGAAAGAAATTCTTCCTAATATCTATTCTAAATCTACCCTCTTCCAGTTTGAAGCCATTACCCCTCATCCTATCACTACATGCCCTTGTAAAAAGTCCCTCTCCAACTTTCTTGTAGGCCGCTTCAGACACTGGAAGGCTGCTACAAGGTTTCCCCGGAGTCTTCTCTTCTCCAGGCTGAACAACCCCAACTCTCTCAGCCTGTCCTCATAGCAGAGGTGCTCCAGCCCTCAGATCATCATTGCGGCTCCCTCTGGACCTGCTCCAACAGGGCCATGTCCTTCTTATGTTGGAGGACCCAGAGCTGGATGCAGTACTCCAGGTGGGGTCTCATGAGAGTGGAGTAGAGGGCAGAATCCCCTCCCATGCCTGCTGGCCATGCTGGCCATGCTTCTTCTGATGCAGCCCGGGATGTTATTGGCCTTCTGGGCTTCATGAGCTCATGTTGAGCTTCTCATCCACCAACACCCCCAAGTCCCTCTCCTCAGGGCTGCTCTCAATCCATTCTCCACCCAGACTATATTTATTCATGGGATTGTCCCAGCCCACGTGCAGGACCTTGCACTTGGCCTTGTTGAACTTCAGAGGTTGGCATGGGCCCATCTCTCAAGACTGTCCAGGTCCCTTTGGATGACCCCTTCCCTCCAGCATGTCAACTGCTCTACACAGCTTAGTGTTGTCGGCAAATTTGCTGAGAGTGCACTCCATCCCAACATCCATGTTGCTGACAAAGATGTTAAATATTACCAGTCCCACTACCAATCCCTGAGGGTTCATTAACCACAGACATAAAGCTGCTGCCTGCATTCCTAGGGGAGGCTTTTCCTTTCCTTGCTGAATGTCCCTCGCGAGATTAAACATGTCCTCATGGCAGCTGGGGCCTTGGGCGCCTGAGCTTGGCCACCTTGCCTGCCCAGTGCAGAGGGCAGCTGGCCCTGCTGGGTGCTACATTGTGTCTCTGGGGCCAGGGTTTCAGGAATACTTGACAAGACGAAGCTCAGAGGGGAAAAAACATCCTTGAAAATGGCTGCAGCGCAAGTTTGAGGCACTGAAGCTGGTTATAAGTTCACTTGCTGAGGTGCTGGTTACAGACATGGCAGCTGGGAGCTCAGCAAGCATTGGCTAACCTTCTGCTGCAACCTACAGCTCTACCCACCAGCCAGCGTCGTTAAGCTGGATCCATGTGATGCTGTCCAGATGTGGTGGTTTTCTTCTGGAGCTGAAAATGTCGACCTTTGGCAACAGCTGTCTCCTCTGATGATTGACTTCAGGGGCAGCCAGCAGATGCTTCCCCCACACCTCTGCAGCTCAAGTCCCAAGACCTAGATCTGCTACTGAGTGTCTTTATCTTTGACCAAAACCTCCCAGTTTTGACTCATTTAATAGCTGGATGCTTTGGAGCATTGTGATAGCCCAGAAGCTGTGTGAGATACAGTTATCCTTTAGTATTAGCTTTCCTTCTTGTGAATGGCAGGGGTAAAGTGCATAGGGAGACTCTGCTGGAAACCTTGACATAGCTGGCTAGCAGGCCCAATAGACAGCAGTGCAGTTCACCCTTGATCTTCTACAGAGCAAGCGGGGGAATAGGCTTTCAGCATAATAATTGGCTGTAATTTGAACTGAAGTCCACAGGAGGCTAGCTGACCATTAGTGACAGGTTGTGGGAACGCATTGCATACTGAACTCTTTGAAAAATATCCTTCCATTTCTAAAAATTTATATTGAGCGCTTGTAGCCAGTCACCAGCTGATGTTCTCTTGTACTGTGAGAATTCTCTTCCCTTGACTCAGTATCATTACACTGCAAGCTCTTCAAGGCTGGGGCAAACATGTTTTGTTTTGTCTGAAAAAAATAGAAAATTTTAAACATAGATAATATGTATTCACGTTGTGCTCTGATGTCTGCATATTCATACAGGATAAGGAAGTGCTCTAGGTCTGTGTGTGTTTGCAGGTCAAAGACGCTTGAAAATTATCTCTGTTTTGAAAATACCGGTTTTCAGAATGAACACCTCTGTGGAAATATCTCCATTCAGGAAAAAATCCATCCAGAAATTAATAGATAAGGTGATGGTTTCATAAGGTGAAACTGTGAAATTTCATTCTGGAAAAAAGCATTTAATTTTTTTCTGTTTCAAAAGCATATGATATCCTTTTTAAATTTTGTATGATAAAGCCCCTAAAAGCTGGAAATATACATTGGTTTGCAAACTATTCAGAACGTTCACTCACTCACTTTTTGTTAGCTGTATAAGGTATTGCTGACTTAGAGAGAGTTTTTACAGGCAGAGTAGGTCACCAGGGTTTCTTTCAGGATCTTCTGCTTAAGTGAATGTCACTCCAAATTTAATTGTTGACTCCTGCAAATGTGAGAGACAAAATTTTATTTTATTATAACTCTCTTTGTAATAGTGGGCTTTATTTTTTCTATGTTCACTTTGAACAATGAGCTTCTAAAATCTGTAAATTATCTACATAATGTAGATAATGTAATAATGTTGCAATATTTTCCATGATTTATTTTAACATAAGAGATAAGACTTTGGAAATTCTGCAAGTCAGCCTTCTGTGTGACTTGTTGGTTAGTTTCTCCCTAAAGCCTTTTTCTGAAGGCAGATAGTGAGACTAGTACCACCATATTTATTTTCTATTCTGATTTACATAAGGACAGTAGTATTGGATCTCATCCCTTAACGTTATCTCCGGGGCACACAGGACTGAATGCTGTCTCTTCAAATCTGTCCTGTGGTGCAGCTTCTTAATCAGAGCTGACTGGTAGTTTTTCCATTCCTATATATGTGGTAGGTGAAAAATATCTGAACTTATATGCTTATAAAGGTAGAATGGTCATTTGAAGGCTTTTCTCTTTTGAAATTAGATGAGATGTTGCTGCAGTGAAAACATTCTTTAACTGTTTATTTTCTGGATGAGACATTAAAATACTGTCATCAGGAAAATCAATACATTTTATTTGAAAGTGCACATAAGCAGTAAAAAATAAAGTTGAGCATAATTTTGCATGTTACAGCAATTGTTTTAAGTGAGATAACTGTGTTTTGTATGCTTATTAACTGGCTTAATTAGAATAGGCAATCTGACTGGCCAGGGAAGATTATAAACTCAATAAATAAAGAAAATTCAGACTGTGTATATATTCCACTTTCTCTGCCAGGAAGCAAATTAGCTTGAAGATGTAATAGAATAAACAAAGTAGACTTGGCTCTCACAGCATGATCTGCGAGGGTTGCAGAAGTTACGCAGAATGCTCTGATACTGCCAACAATCTCCTGATGTTTTATACATAAGAGATATGAACATAGCCAGCAGTTTCCAGAGGACAGGTAAGTATCTAGCAATCAATAGTATAGTAGATTATCAACAAACATAACAAAGTGGCTTGATTGGAAGTAAGTCAATATGTATACCCATTTTAATATTTTCAAGTTGTCCTACACAATGACTGCATAAAAATCAATCACTTTTTTTCTCAAAGATTTAGCAAAATTGCCATCTGGTTTGCTAGTTACATCAATAAAATCTTACAGGTGCTGTTACTGAAACAGAATGAAGATAAGTAGCAAGATAATTCCTATAATAACTCCTAGACAGATTCTAGTTGGTGAAAAAAATTCAATCTCTAGCAAATGAATTATACCATCCTATTTAATTTGGAAAGTTTACATTTTGAGTTTTCAGCCCCACTGTTAATTATCTTGTTTGTATCATTTTAAAATCAGTTGTTCCATGAAGAGAAGAACTGATGGGTCTGGTCTCCTGCGGATGAAAGAACTGATGCTGAACAAACATGGGAGTTACGCCACATGGGGTGAACTGTGCTGCTGTTTTTGCAGTGAAGGCTGTCCTACTCACTGCCTTTGCAACATATAGAAGCTGAAAAAACTCAGAGGCAGGCAGACAGAAAAATTAGGAAACCAAACTGCACAAATAAAAATATGACATATTTAACCATAGAACTTGAATATTTTAACTTTCTAATAGGTAGGCAGCATCAATTTTTGGATCAGTTAACTTTTTGATGAAGCTATATCTGAGAACTGTCAGGTTTTATCTTTCTCATAAGTTAGTTTTCATTACAACAATATTTGCCTTTCTTAGACTAATTTTAATTAAAGGGATAAAAATGTTTGTTTGCAAAACAAGTGTAGACTTTGTCTGGAGCTTCAGCCAGACTATCAAAGACATCTCTGCTATGCAATGTTAAGGAGAGAGGACCCTGTGATATTTTCCATGCAGTGATATTGTCAGACTTAGGCAGCTGTCTGAGTTTCTCTAGGGTGGTATGAGCAGAGGCTATATAATTACAGGATGGGTATCTACAGGGAGACATCTAAATTCCTCCTTAGCCCTTCAAATGAAGACTTGCTATAGCACTACCTGCATAGAACAACTTGTAAAGACAAGTAAAGACAGTAACTTGTAAAGACAGTCCTGAATTTGAGAAAAAACACACACTAAAAGGTATGAGAGACCAGAATCTATCAAATGTAAGCTCCCTATTTTGGTGGTGAAGGCACTGACACACCTATTTTAAGCCTGGTTGAAAATCTTAACCACAATACCTACAGGTAAGATTGCCATCCGCGTAATTATCATCTAAAATTGGCTGATCCCCCTTTGTTAAGCCAAGACCTATTTTGGTACATATGACTGTGAACATACTTTAAAAGTTCATTACGGTACCCATAGTCGGTAAGGAAAAAAATGCTGAAGTAGTGGAAAATAGATTCAAAGACCTATGGATTTGTGTTACTGTACTGGCTAAGGATTCTTTAACTTCAGTAGCCGAAGTTAACTGGAAAAAAGCTCAGTTCACTCTGTCAAGAAAAAATAAAAAAACAAACAACCCCCCAATCCTCTGTTGACACAAATACATACAACCTCACAAAAAGCAGGCAGTTTTAAAATAATAGGTTTTTGTAGTAATTTCTGAACAATTATTACATACAAGGGTTTGAAAGACATGCTTGCAGCAGCTATACCGCTCATACAGTTTTTTCCCTATTTAATATCAAGTCTTCACCAATAGCACCTACTAAATGAAAAAGTGCCTTAATGCATTAGATCTGCCTTCTCTCAAGTCCTATTTTTCATTATTTCGAGAAGGGGAAAGGAGTGTCTTTAGCAGTTGTGTATTCCAGGGTGTCAATAAAGACACTGAAAGAATCATTTGGAACTTGGAAAAAAATACAGTAACTCAAACTTTACTGTCAGTTACACAAATACAACTCCCAGGATCACCTTGTCTTTGCCAGAAATGCAGTCAGCAGTAAAAATGCATCAATGTTGTCTATGCTTGAACCTGCATCTCTGCACCTGAAAGCAGAAATTGGTTCAATACTTATAAATACATCTGCCAGACAACCAATAAGCTAAGACAAACTCCCCTTCCATGCTGGTTTAAGCTAAAATGCCAGGCTGTGGGCTGGACATCCTGAGACACAGGCACATTTTCCATTACGACTGCTCAAGAAAGGTAATCTTTATCTCCTCTGAGCTTGGGAATGGTAATCTTTATCTCCTCTGATCTTGGGAATGGTAATCTTTATCTTCTCCGAGAGGCAGAAATCCTTGCACTGTGCAAATTCAGAAGACACTTTTATTGAGCTTTTGAGGAGCTTTCCAAAACTTTGGCTCTTTCTACTTGACTAGGCTGGGATTTATTTTTTAATTTAATCATTACCATGATACCAAGAATGATAACACAGCAGACCTCTTAACTTATCTAGCTCCTAACAGATTAAAACCATTACTTATCTCTAAAGCTTTGAGATCCCTCTCTCAAGAAACAAAAAATTGCCAGCTTTAAACTGCAAAATTGTTTCTTTTTGCCCCCCTCCCCCCAAAAAAAACGAAAACCTGTACCAAAATGGCCTCAGGGTGCAGCAAGGCCTGGCTGCTCTGCAAAGGAAGGTGAGCCAGGACCCGAGAGTGACAGCAGGTCAGACGGGAGCAGCAGCCTCACCAACAATGTTGCAGGGGTCAGGATCAGGGCCAGAGATGATGATCACAGTCAGGCACTGTCCAGCAATGCCCTGGCAAGGCTGTCGTGCTGGTGCAGGTGTAGGCTGAGCTGGGAAGCCCAGTCAGTGAGTCCAGGTCAGGGCTGGACTCAGGGAGGTCCATGACTGGGTGCAGACCAGCTGTTGCACAGCTGTAGCACCAGTGGTAAAGCCACTGGTGGAAACAGCCCCCTTGGGGGTAAGGAGGAGCAAGTGCTTGTCTCCAGCTTTCTTCACTGCACTGGTGAAGGCACCCACCTTGAACGCAGCCAGCTGTACTCCTTCGCCCCACCAACTGAACACCAGAAGGGGTTCATGCTCACAGCCCTGACAAATTGGACTTTGTGCCAAAGTTTGAAGATGTGCATAGGCACACAGTGGGCTTCAATCAGTTCCAGAGAACACTGACAGCATTACTTCAGCTACCCTGGGCTTTGATATTGGAAGTATTTTGTAATTCTATTGTGAAAAGCAAAAATTAACCATTTTAGAACAATGGTTAGGCCTTTCCAATTAAGCTGGTTAGCTTGCTATAAATGGCCAAAAGTGTAATCTCTTGAAACTAGAGACCAAAACATTCTGCTATATATTTAAAAACTAATTCTAGTATCGCTTCATTTTTTTGAGCTGACAAACCTAATCAATCATTGTGACAGTATTGGTTTCTCTTGGTGGGCTTACAGGATGAAGTGTGAAGTGTCACCATTTTGCTGTGTTACAATAGCACACTGACACACTCGAGTAGAGGGGATCAGTTTTGCCCAGTTACAAGCTTGTATCTCACCCTTTTTGTTGGATCTTCCGTGCCTATTTTTAAAGTGTGTTGCATGCCTAGGATGTCGCAAGTTCAAAGCAACAGCTGTAACTACTACAGTAAAAGCAATTAGTTGTCTTTTAACATTTTTTTTTCTTTTTTTTCAGTACAGAAAAAGTTGACTGCTTCTGTTTAAATTTGATGCAATTTAGAAAGAAGGTGCAGGGAGAGATTTCCACAACCACAAGTGTAAGAAATACAAGAATCTAGGAAGCTAGCAGCCTTTGACTCGTTCATGCGTATGCCCTCATCCATCTGTTTGAGTGCTTTCCTGACAAAGAATATCCTCCTCACTACAGCCCTTTGAATTTTAATCCTAGTGTGTAGTAGGTTGGTGAATAAACAGGAATTATGTTTGTACATCGATTAGGATAGTCTTAGGTCTGTAGCTATAAATAGGACAGTACCTGTTTATGTAGTAGGTTTTCTGTGGAATTTCATGGGAGTCTGGGAGAATGTTGTTTGTTGGGGTTTTTTTTAATACAGAGCTGTTTGCTAGGATCTAAACTTTGAATGAACATATCACTGCTGAATGAATTGAATTAATCAGAGACCTTGCCAGGAATTTACGTTATAAATTGGTTTTATTTAGACAGTACTTTAGGACATAGAAAGATTGCATGCAGTACTTTGCTCATGCTTTATAGCCTGTATACAACTTGGTACATTATTATGAGCTATAAATACATGTAGAGTGCATTCAGTCTCTTTAATGAAACTTTAATTTGTTTTGGTTGCCCTGGGAATTTTTTGGTAGTTAGGATCTCATTTACTACTGTGAGTTATCCTGCACAGCTCAGTTTTTGTTAATGCGTACAGGAGGTATTTTAGGAGGCCTGGGCAATAGGAACATGGCTGAGTCAATAACATATAGTAGACAGGTGAGTTAAGTTCCCATCTAGCATAACACTGGAACAGGCTTCCTAGAGAGGTGGTCGATGCCCCAAGCCTGGCAGTGTTTCAGAGGCATTTGGATAATGGCCTTAATAACATGCTTTCACCTTTGGTCAGCCCTGAATTAGTCAGGCAATTGGACTAGATGGTCATTGTAGGTCCCTTCCAACTGAAATATTCTGTCCTGTCCTGTCCTATCCTATCCTATCCTATCCTATCCTATCCTATCCTATCCTATCCTATCCTATCCTATCCTATCCTATCCTAAGTAATTGCAATATAAAAGATATATTTATTAATCAGTTACTAATTGCTATGAATAGCAACCACATCTTACCAATAAAGCAACCATTTCAATATTGTTATTCTTTAATAACTGGTTTAATTATTCAGCCCAATTTCAAACTATAAGAGCAGAGGGAGGGGAGGGGAGGGGAGGGGAGGGGAGGGGAGGGAAATTTCTGTTGGAAGGGACCTACAACGATCATCTAGTTCAACTGCCTGACTAATTCAGGGCTGACCAAAGGTGAAAGCATGTTATTAAGGGCATAGTCCAAATGCCTCTGAAACACTGACAGGCTTGAGGCATCGACCACCTCTCTAGGAAGCCTGTTGCAGTTTTTCCCCACCCTGTCAGTAAAGAAATGTTTCCTAATATCAAGCCTAAACCTACTCTGATGCAGCTTTGAGCCATTCCCACACATCCTTTCACTGCATCTCAGTGAGAAGAGATCAGCACGTCCCTCTCCCCTTCCCCTCCTCAGGAAGTTGTAGAGAGCAATGAGGTTGCCCCTCAGGATCCTTTTCTCCAAACTAGATAAGTCCAAAGTCCTCAGTCGCTCTCACAGGACATGTCTTCCAACCCTTCCACCAGCTTTGATGTCCTCTTCTGGATGCATTCAAGGACCTTCACAGCCTTCTTAAATTGTGGTGCCCAGAACTGCACACAGTATTCAAGGTGAGGCCACCAACACTAAATACAGCGTTGACCAGCTGGCTATGCTGTTTGATGCATCCCAGGATGAGGTTTGCCCTCTTGGCTGCCAGGGCACACTGCTGACTCATGTTGAGCCTGCTGCCAACCAGCAACCCCAGATCCCTTTCTGCAGGGCTGCTCTGCAGCCACTCCTCTACCCATTTACACTCATGTCTGGCGTTACTCCGTCCCAGGTGCAGAATCTGGCATTTGGACTTGTTAAATTTCATGCCACCTCAATGCTCCAGTCTATCTAGATCCCTCTGCAAGGCATCTTGTCCCTCAAGAGAGTCAACAGCACCTCCCAGTTTAGTATCATTGGCAAACATTCAACTCCTGCATCCAGGTCATTGACAAACATACTGAACAGAACAGTCCTAGAATTGAGCCCTGAGGATCACTGCTGGTGGCCGGTTCCCAACCAGATGTAGCCTCATTCACTACAACCCATTGAGCTCTACCCTTCAGCCAGTTCTTCACCCAGTGCACCATGAACCTGCTCATCCCACAGATGGACAAATTGTCCAGATGGATGCTGTGAGTGCCAGTATCAAAAGCTTTACTAAAATCCAAAAAGACTACCACCACCTTCCCTTCATCCACTAGGTGGGTGACCTTATCACAGAATCACAGAATCACAGAACCACAGAATGGTCAGGGTTGGAAGGGACCTCTGAAGATATCTAGTCCAACCGCCCTGCCACAGCAGGGTCACCTACAGCAGGTTGCACAGGACAGCGTCCAGGTGAGTTTTGAATGTCTCCAGAGGGGGAGACTCCACAACCTCTCCGGGCAGCCTGTTCCAGTGCTTTGCCACCCTCAAAGTAAAGAAGTTCCTCCTCATGTTAAGACAGAACTTCCTATGTTCAAGTTTGTGCCTGTTACCTCTTGTCCTATCCCTGGGCACCACTGAAAAAAGACTGTTCCCATCCCCCTGGCACCCTCCCTTTAAGTATTTATAAGCATTAATAAGATCCCCCCTCAGTCTTCTTTTCTCTAGACTAAAAAGACCCAAGTCCCTCAGCCTTTCCTCATAAGACAGATGTTCCGATCCCCTAATCATCTTTGTAGCCCTTTGCTGGACCCTCTCCAGCAGATCCCTGTCCTTCTTGAACTGGGGAGCCCAGAACTAGACACAATTCTCCAGATGCGGCCTCACCAGGGCAAGCAGAGGGGAAGGATGACTTCCCTGGACCTGCTGGCCACACTCTTCTTGATGCACCCCAGAATGCCATTGGCCTTCTTGGCCACCAGGGCACATTGCTGGCTCGTGATTGTCCTGTTGTCCACCAGGACTCCCAGGTCCCTTTCCACAGAGCTCCTCTCCAGGAGGTCAGCCCCCAACCTGTACTGATGCATGGAGTTATTCCTCCCCAGGTGCAGTACCCTACACTTGCCCTTGTTGAATTTCATAAGGTTCTTCTTATGTGGGATATCCACAGAAGGATATCCCATTAGTTGAACAGGACTTTCTCTTTGTGAACCCATGTTAACTGTGCCTGATGATTGCATTTTCCTTTAAATGCCTTTCAATAGCACCCAGTATTATCTTCTCCATAATTTTTCCAAGTACTGAGGTTAGACTAACAGGTCTGTACTTCCCTGTATCTTTCCTCACACCCTTTTTGTAAATTGGACTAACACTGTCTAGCTTCCAGTCAGACTGGGCCTCCCCAGACTCGGTAGATGACCAAGAGTAGTCCTGCCATAACATTAGCTAGATCCTTCAGTGCCTGGGGATGAATCCCATCAGGCCCCATGGACTTGTGATCATTCAGCTGATACAGCTGGTCCCTTACAATTCCAGTGTCCACAGATGGAAAGGTCACTGTTCCCACTCTCATGATGCTCTGACTCAGGGGACCGGACAACCCAAAGTCTGTCAGTTTTATTAAAGACTCAGGTATAAAAAGCATTGAATGCCTCCACTTTTTCTTCATCCCTATTAGTCAGGTGACCATCTTCAACGTACTTAGATTAAGTTCTGCAAAAATTAGCAGCTATGTAAAGAAGAAAGCAAAGTCAGCACTTCTATTGAGCATGAAATCTCTTAGCCATTTATATTTATATAAAGTTTTTAATATATATTATTTATATTATAGTTATATATTTTATGTATATATTATGTACATATATAGAGTTAGCCATTTATATTTATGTTTAGTTTCCTGGCTAGCAGTCAGCATACATGTACTGGCTAAGCTATTAACACATAAAAAGCTAATAACCAGAGCATGCCTTCTTGCTTTTCTTGCTTAAAATGGATGGACGTGAAAAATAATTACAGAAAATATGGAAGGGCAAAAGAGCCAAAGGGCGAGAACTGAACTGGTAATGTGAGCGAGGACAGGAGGAGTTGTAAGAGAATGGATGATGGGGGACTCTTGATGCTGAGTGGCCGTAGGAATATGGGACACATTCATAGAAATCACATTTCATTAGGTCCAGTGTTCACTTGTTTTCTTCTTTGGAGATGAAGTTTAGTCTCTGTCTTGGTTGTTATGTTTCAACAAGTGGATATTGGTGTTCATAAATAATTAATTCCTAACTGTTACATTTAGAGTGTACCCAACATAATACTGGAGCTTTTGTTGTAGATGGAAGCAGGCTATGATGCCATTATCTCATATCTTTTTTTTTTTTTCGCAAGAACTGAATCTGTTTATTATTGGAACAGACTATAGGGATACTTATGCTGACAAGAGTATCAAACAATGTAAGTGTATGCTAGTTGGAATATTCTACATGAAGTTGACAATGAGAGATTTCCCTGAGGAATAACTAATCATATTAATAAAAAACTATATTCAAACTTTATGAAAACAATAGTTGAAAACAGGTGAAGCTCCATCACTGCAGACAACGTGCAGCATGTCTTCTCTGGCTTTGTTTTTGTATGGCATACTCTGTGCTCTGCCTTCATCCCAAATGCTGCGCGCTTCTCCTTTTTTCTGTACGCACAGAACACACCACGGTTCTTCACGCGTGCGGCCATTATTTTTCTTTTCCCTTGCTCTGCCCCTGTCTTTGTTTTCTCTCTCAAGTATATGTCTTTTTGCTTATCTCCCTCTTTAGTACAATGTATATCGCCTGATGTTCTGTGTAAATCTTTGTCCGGCCGTGAGCCACCTGTCCCCACTTCTCCACAGTAAGACTTGAAACTGCTGTCTGCCTGCCTCTGAATAATAAAATCTCCTTCTAAATTCGGGTAAAACTCACCGGCCCGGAGGTGAACTCACTCTGCATGATTAAACGACTAATTAAAAGTAATTTATGGAGTAACAGACAACACATAAAGACCAGAAACACGAAAACCGAGCAGCTCGGTGGTGGCTGGCGGTGATGAGGCACGCTGGCCGGCCCTGCTCCCCGCCGCGGCGGCCTCACGGCCGGCCCGGCCTTGTCACCTCGGCGGTGTCCGTCCCCCTCGCACGGCTCGGGAAGAGCAGCTCTGCCGCGGGAGCTCACCTCAGTCGGTACGGCCGCCGTGCGCCGCCGGCCTCCACCCACACCGGGCACCACCCGGGGGTGGCAGCCAGGCCACACGAGCCGGTCCTGCCGGCCGAGGGCTTAGGAAGGGACAGCAGCGGCCCCCGGGCCAGACCGGGCCGCGCCGGGCCGGGCCGCACCCCACTGCCCCACTCCCCCCGTCCCGCTCCGCACAGCGGCAACGCCCCCGCCCTTCCGTTGGGCGGCAGGGGCGAGCCCTCTGCCTCGGTTCCCGCCCCCCCGGCCGGGATTGGTCGCTGCTCCTTCACCCAGGCCATGTATTGGCCGCCTCTACCGGCTCTAAAGCTCTAGGATTGGCTGTAGTGGCGGACGCGGGCAGGCCGGCGGTTGCTGCGGGGAGCCGGGCTCGGGAGGGGTGAGTGCGAGCCCCCGCTGGGGCCGGCCTGGACTAGTCCGGCCCGGCGGCTGCGGGTCGAGCCCGGGACGGCCTGGGCTCTATCCCGGGGCTCTGCCTGCGGCCTCGGGCTGCGGAGGAAGGGCGGTAGTGGAGCCAGGCAAGGCCTGGCAGGTCTTCAGCCGTCGGGCGGTCGCTTGGGCCGCGCAGCTACGGTCTCTCCTCAGGGCCAGGCTTACGGGGAGCGGCCCGGCCCGGCGCGGGGGCGGCCCCGCTGGTGCTCTGGCCAAGGAAGGAGAGGGGCAGCGCAGCTCCTCCGTCTAGCGGGACGTGGGTGGCCCGACGTGTGCCTGTGCGTGAGGGGCTCCCTCGGTGGGCGGCGGGGAAGCCGGCGGTGCACGCAGCCTACGGCGCAGGCACGGGCAGGCCTTCAGCTCAAAGTTTGTTTGTTTGTTGGTTTGTCTTTTTTTTTTTTTTTTTTTTTTTCTGAAGTTGTTTTGGTTTTTTGGTGTCTTCCCCCACAACATTATGACGGTGACTCGGTATCCCCGGGCGGAAGGGGGAGCCCGCTGCCTGGTGCTGGGGCCGGGCAGCCGTCGGTGATGGCGAGCGCGGGCGCCCCGTCCTGCGCAGCAAGCCCCCGGGAGCAGCCCTGCCGGGGGGGTTTCCGCCGCGCCCCCTCAGACAAAAGAACGGGTGTGAGCAGGCTCACTTCTAAAGTTAGCCCCTTGACACTGCCTGAGCTCACTCACGACGCGCTGGCAATGCCTGCTCGCTGAAGGAGAGGTGGTACCACCCCCACGTTCAGGGACAGGAGGAATGTGTCTTGGGCCTGGAATCCAGAGGGGATGTGTTAAGCTGCATCAGCTAAAAGTGTGCATTTCTCTACACACGGGCGAAAATGCATTAACCTGCAGTTATGGTGCGCAGGATGGGTTTTGCACCTGGATGAAGGTGTTTCCTGTGTGTGCTTAGATGTTGCATCTTTAGTAGGTTCACTTGAAGTGCTTGACTTCAGTTGCACTGACTGCGGTGGAACTGAGTTCTCTCAGAATCCTGTGCACTGCAGATATGCTTGACTGGATGCTGCTGGTGAATTAACACTTTTATGAAGAATATGTATCTGTTGTGCACCATGCAGATTCATATGCTATACAAAGATTAAAAAGGTATCAAAAGTTGATGTTATAACTGTGATGCTGAGTACTTTATAGGATGTGTTTGAAAGCTTAGATACTGCACATAAGTCATTTTTCTATACTGACATGTTCAGAAACTTCCTTCTTTCAGTAAGGTTCTTTATTTGCAATTGTTTGTACAGTTAAGTGATTTAGAGGAATGATTTTTGATTAAAATTCTGTTATACTGTATCTAGAAAAAATAATGTCCTGTAGCAATAAAGAGTGCTGTCAGACTACTACTGTTCTCTCTTAATGCACAAATTGTGATGTATACATACTTCATAGATGTAAATTTCATTTAGGAGAAGTATGCATATTTAAATTTCTGTAAGCAAATATATGTAATTTCAGCTGAGTCCCACTTGCACAGAATTGATTTCCTGCTCTTTCTCATCCGTTACAGAAAGGAAAATGTCTGAAAAATGTTGTTCAGAAAAATCATTATTTTGAAGTTGTATTAAAATGCAGGATCAGGACACTTCTATGAAATACACCTTTTTTGTTTTTATTTCCTTTGCCAACTCAGTGAATTGCAATGCACTGTCAGTAGTGTGCAGAAGTTCTTGACAGATCAAAGCTTCATCAAAATAAGACATATTTATGAATTATTGCCTTGTTAAGCTTGCTGCTCCCATGAGGATGTTTACTTCTGCAAAAGCAGTTTAGCACAGGAAATGAAAAATGCTGACATGATATATTGGATTAGTTCAGCAAATACTGTTATGGATATTTGTAGCAAAAAGTTAAGAAGGCATTGCTACCATTTTTACATAGGAATCTCCCTTGTGGTCCATAGTACTTGTTGAGTTGTGTTTGTTTTGATTCTTGATCTTGTAGGAAGTCTGGCATAAAACAAAAATTCTTGCTGTGCTCTACAGCAGTAGAGGCCAAAATCCCATTGTACTGAGGACAATACTTTTGTAAGGCAGACAGTCCCCAGCTTGTGGTTTATGCTAGTATTTCTGAATAATATTTTGAACGAAGAAAGTATGGGGAACATCTTTGTTCTAATTCATTTAATCACTGATATGTTAATTATCCCCCTGCATTTTTATGGATAGGGCTGTAAATCTGATCATCTCCTGCAGAGTTATAATGATGCTTCAGCAGTCTTTTATCTATATGTTTAGTGGTGTATATGGACAGGTCCCAAAGGTCTGCTTTGCATTCATTTCAGCTGGCAAATATGTTAAAAACTTCAGTTAATATCTTGAAACAATGTTTGAGTTACAGAAACAACTTTGAACGTGGGATCAATATAGGTAAACCAAAACCACTGGAGGAAGGGAATGCTAGCTATGCTCAGCATTCTGTTCAGAGTATCTGTGGAGAAGTGATATGTTGAATGTCCTTAAAAGGCACGCTAACTTGATCTTAGGATGGTACTTCCCATCAGTGTTTGGAACTTCAGCTTCTGTGGTTTTGATGGCCTGAGCTTGAATAAAGCACACTTCGTGCTGGTTGTCACGGGAATATCCTGAAATGCTTGGAGTAATGATGTACACGTTTAGTATTGGGGCACCTATTTGAGTTGTCAAAGTGTAAAATATAGTAGGTCTTGCAAGAACCTCAGTTCTCTTACAAGCCACACCTGGCTTGCTGTTTTCGGGTGTTTGTGGAGCAGGGCTATAACTTATTTATATGCAAAATTGAGGTAATTATTAATGAGCTTTTAGTAATGAGCGGAATACTCTGCAAGGATGATAGAGCAGATGGCCATGTAAATTGCTAAATGTTCATGTGTCACAGTGGGAAAAAGTATTTAGAAATTCTGCTGCCAATGGTGTTAATAACTCTGAATGGTTTTAAAACAGCTTTTCAAATTTGATTCATTTTAAGTGTGATATTTTGATACTAGAACCTTATGCAGCACTTCAGGTAACCAAATACATGACTATGGAAGCAGAGTGAATTCCAGCTGGCACATATGTGTGTGTCCTTCCATGTGTGCTTACAGTTATTAAAATGTGACCTGAAAAGTTTGCAGTTGTTCAGATGCTGAAATCCCCTGTGGTTTTTATGTATTGCTGCAACATCATCAATATCTCTCTGCTAGATGCTAAGCAGGGAAAAGAAAATCCAAGGTGATCATTGATTTGCGTATGAAATGATGTGACTACTTGATACTATAGAAAAGTAGAATACAGAGAAATGGTTCTGATCCTGAGGGTGGTTTGTGGGTGATTGCTCAGGTGATTAGTGATAATTGGTTACATTGAAATATCCTACCCCAGCAGCTCGGTGTCAGAGATGAAATTTCTGAAACAATTGAGAGAGAAGTTTCCATAACCCAAATAATTCTAAAACAATGGCAAACCCCACCTTCTGTTTTAGTGGCTCTGTAGTTCACTTTATATCTTAAATAGGTGTGTCTTCATCACATGTTTGGTGAGCAAGTTATTTGCAGCTTGGTGACAGCTTAAAAAAATAACTGTGGTGTAAAATTTTGAGCAGTTCTCAGAGTCAGGAACCTGCAACAATTTTTCTGAGGCCTAAAAATCGGTTCCTAGGTAATGGACCTGTAATATGTGTCCAAGATTGTAGTAAGGTGCTTTAAGTGCAAAGTGGTTGTTTTTAAAAGGAGATGACAAAAAATAATCGAGTGTTTGTACCCCACACAGTAAAATTGGTGCAATTTCATACAGCATATCAATTGTGTAACCTTTTACACATTTTTAAAAAAGAAAAAAATGTGTAAAAGTAACAGAAGACATCACAATTTCTCCAACTTCTCAAAGTTATGTGAAAGTGAGCAAATAGTGATTGGGAGTCACATTGTAGGTTGTATCTTACTCTACATACCAAGTCTTTGGGGGGAAAAAAACAGGTTTTTCTCCTCCACCCTAACATAGTTATGTATGATTGTGATTCTAGCCCTGGAGCAGAATAAATATGTGAAATTCTGGAGGGCTAGCTTAGGGAAATGATTGTGGGGCTGGTAGGGACCTCAAACACTTACCCTGTCAGGCTTTTGCTCTCTCCCAACCCTTCCTCACAGTCATTCTTCAATAGATGTTTGTTTGCATCCCTTTCTGTGAGCTGGATTGCTGATTTATATTCTTCAGCCTCCCCAGGCAATCTGTTTAAATGATGTGATATTCCTACTGGTAGAAACATTTCCCTTATGTCATTTCCATGTGTTGTTTCCAAGTGTCAGGGAAATCTTGCTTGCTGCCATTTAAGGGTGATCTTTTTGAAGTATGGTACTTAAAACTGTATGCAGAGTGCTAGATCTGATTTTAACAGCATCAATCAAGATAGACGGGTTACTTTTCCTGTCTTGTAGCTTTCACTCTAATTTCACTCTAATACAGGTCCTTATGTTGCTGTTTTCCAAAACAGAGGGAACCATTAACTTCTGTGTAACTTGTGGTCCTCTGTATTCTTCCACTGCCCTTCTGCTTAGCTGCACATTGCCAATTATTCCCCCTTTGTTAATGTGCTCAGTAGTTTATTCCTACCTGACAATAATATCCTGCACTTCTTTTTAAGAATGATCTCACTTTCTTCAAAGGTATATCATAATCATTTCGCATTGCTTCTGAAATTTGAAAGTTCTGAAGGCCCAACTGACTTTGGGTGATCTCTCCTGGCTGTCAGTTGCATCAGAGGCTTTTGTTGCCCTTGTATCCAAGATACAGAATTCTGTTTATGAAAGGAAAAGAAAGAGCTTAAAGCAGTGAGTTTTCTCTGTCCTTCAGGAAAAAAAATTAGTTCCAAAAAAATGACTTTCAGTACTTGTGGTAGTGTATAAGGATTGATTACATGTTTTGGGTTAACTTTGCTTTAATAAGGACAGGTATGTAAGAGGAAAGACAACAATGTGAAAGTACATCTTTGGGCTTGATAGTTTGCTGAACTCTGGAGAATTGTTGGCTTGGTTCTACTGGCTCAGCTGTGATAATGCAACTGTCTACTGAGCTTTAAAAGACCCAGAGAGAATTAGACCCTCAAAGAAAGGGATTTGGTAAAGCTGAGTAAGCTTACTCAGTCCAATTTACAGCTTGATGGCCAACTACTGTAACCACAGCTGAAGCCGCATCAGAGCAAGCCAGCCTAACTCTGGCTCCTTGGCTGAAGTGAACAGATGGCAGACATCTCTGTAGAGGGATTCAGTGCACCCGTGTTTGTCAGAAGAGCCTGGATGAAGGAGTAAGAACTGTGCAGGATCTTGAACTCTAGGAGGATGTCTAAGGATAGAAAGGAACTGTATCAAGGTGGTGGTTTGTAGCAACTCACCCGTTAAGACACCTTTACATGGGAGGTGGTGACTGGGTTCCACTTGTAAAGGGATTTCTGGACTTGAGGCAATTTTGTGTGTCTGTGGTTTGTGTGTGTGTGTTTGTTTTTTTTTAATGACTTCGCTACATACTACTTGCCCTGTGAATATATCTAATGCATTTCATTCAGAGCAACCACTTAGAACTTCCTGCAAATACTTGAATTCATTGTTTGTATAGTGCCAGCACCCCTTCCCTTTACAGTCTGGCAAAATTTTTTGTAATTTGGATAGAGTTGTGAATTGTTTGTGCTGATTATAGGAGGTCAGTAATTGAGATTAACTTTATGGAGACAAAGGCCAAAATAGTAACCGACTTTGTTTAGCCTGCATGTTGACTAATGCTTTGAGAATTGCAGAAATCAAACTATTTATATTTGTATGCCTTAATGGATTGCAATATTTCAGAACCTCAGTTTTGCATTTACGGCACAAAATGCATGTTGGGGTAATGCAAAACGGAAACTGTTTAGTATTGAAGCGGAAGGAAGCTGCCTGTGTATTTTGTTCTTGCCCTTCAGTTTGACCAGCAGGTCTCAACTCAGCCATGCTGATCTCTTGCCTTCCTCTCTTGATTTCTTACACCTGGGGATCGAGAGCTCCTGAGGTCTATGGAAAGCATCCTTAAAGATCTGCCAGCTCTGTTCTGCTCCCTTGTCCCTGAGGGCAGTTTCCCAGGGGGTTCTATTGACTGACTCCTTGAAGAGCTGGAATTTTGCTTTCCTAAAATTCAGGGTCCTGACTTTATTCTTTGCCTGACCCATATCCCTCAGGACTGGTTAGCTCTGGTTATCTCACTTGTATGGGTGAACCACAGGTCCCGTAATGTGTCCCCTTTGGTAGGGCTGTGTATTTCCTGACTTAAGAAGTTATCTTTCCACTCCAGGAGACTCCTGGATTGCCTGTAGCTTGCTGTGCTACTTTTCCAGCAGATGTCGAGGTGGTTGAAGTCCCCCAGCAGGATGAGAGCCTGTGAGCGCAGTGCCTCCTGTAGCTGGAGTAAGAAGGCTTTGTCAGTAGGCTCCCCTTGGTTGGGCAGCCTGTAGTAGACACCAACCACTTGGTCTCTAATTCCTACCCATAGGCTTTCAACCTGCTCATGGCTATGCTTCGGAGACAGCTCTTCACACTCGACCCATTTCTTGCCATAGAGGGCAGTGCCTCCACCCCTCCTTCCTCGTCTCTCCCTTCTGAACAGCCTGTAGCCATTGATAGCTGCACTGCAGTCATGGGATTTGTCTCACCAGGTGACAATAAGCATTTTCTTTATTCACAAAGGTGTTCAGATATCTTTACTTGCCTGTGCTGCATTCAATAGTTAGGCCCACAGTGGAAAAAAAAAAAATCCCAATTCATGTTTGCTGAAAGGGTATTTGCACTGTTGAGATTCCAGAGACCTAAACTGGTCAATCAGTTTGAAGGTGCAGCCAGCTGCTGTTTCAGTCATTAACAAAATAATCAGTTTCTATAATCTGAGAGGTAAAAAAAAAAAGTTTTATTTTCATTTAAAGTGAATTCAGTGGTAGACCAGCCTGCCAGCTTATTGAACTTGGATCATAGGCTAGTTTCAGCCTCAGGCAAAGAGAAGGAACTGTACTAAGTAAAAACATTTACTTAGTGGAATCTATAGCTCAAAGAAAAGTGCAAAATGACCTAGAATGTTAATGAAAAAACAATAATTAATGCCTGAAAAATGAATCCCTGAAGCATATTCCATTCTTCAGTGTACATGTATCTGAGCTGATACTGCTTATGGAAATAATCACTACTGTGTTCTCAAGTATCCTAGACAGCAGCCTAAAGTCATTGCTCACCAAATACTTTGAAGAAGAAAGTTTTGGATGAATAAGTCTGATCCTTTAGGAAACACTTAATTCTTGCTTATGATATGGTGTACTGGTTTCAGCTGAGATAGAGTTAAATTTCTTCATAGAACCTTGTATGAGGCTGTATTTTTGGATTTTTTTTTGTTCTGAAAACAGTGTTGATAACACAGGGATGTTTTGGTTGTTGTTGAGCAGTGCTTAGAGAGCCAAGGCCACCTCTGCTTCACACACTGTCCCACCAGGGAGGAGGCTGGGAGTGCACAAGAGGGAGGGAAGGGGGACACAAACAGGACAGACCACGTGTTGCATGCTCGGCAGTTTAAGTGATGAGGGGGGAAAGGATGTTTGCCAGGCTGCTTTTACTTTGGAACTGTCTTACGCATCGTCTGGTTGCTGGTGAGCAATTTCGGTTTGGGTTTGGTTTGTTTTTTTATCATCCTTTTTCCTTGCTTTTGTTTCTTTCCCTCTTTATTTTATTACTTTCTGGGTTTTGGTTTTGTTTTTTTTTTTTTAAATTATACTGCTTTTGTCTCAGCCCATGAATTTTCTCAGTTGTACTCTTCCGATTCTCTCCCCCATATCACTAGATAGGGCAGTGAGTGAGTGGCTCCATGGTTCTTAGCTACTTACTGGGGTTAGGCTGTGGCATTCAGCTTTCTGAGGTTTAGATACATCCCAGATAGTGAAGATAGGTTCTAACTGTATATTTGTTGTTTTGGGTAGAAATTTCCCAGTGTATGTAGTTTGAAGTTTGTAAGCATAATAAAACAGTTAAAAAATTTCAGTGTTAATCTGCCCATAGTGGCAAGAGAGGGAAATTGTGACAATAATATGTTGGTTTAAGTTATTGAAATATTTCTTTCCCTTTTGGGGATTAGTCCATGCCTTTCTTCCATTAACTGACTGTCCTGAGCAGTGGTGCTTAAAGTTCTCCACTCTAATTCACATTTCTTCTTAATTAATCTGCTTTTGGAAGCTTTCAAAACCTGCAGGATAGAAAGAAATGTAGAATATTGGTTACAGCTGAAGAATATTGGATAATACATTTTAAAAGATAATGTGAATATTTTTACCTGCAACTTTTTATCTGAGTTGATCAGAGGTATGCTTTCATTGTGGTTCAGAATTAGGCAGGTAAGGGAGAGGGTGTCAAGAATGTGAGTTCTTTTTAAGATTCACCGATTTGACAGCCAAATGCGTTCATATGCTTCTAGGAGTAAAGGCGTGTTTGTTTTTTTTAAGACAGTAGCCTATAAAACAGTAATTGTCAGCATTACATGCATTCCCTTTTCAAACCTTGAATGTGAAATCCCGTTCTTGAACTGTGGAAGAAAATGGTTTCTGTAATTCCTAGATGTAAAAGAAGAAAGAGTGTTGGTGAGACTGAGACAAGAATATGCATACAAGTTTTTTTAAGAGTGTTGGGAAAAATCTGAGGAAAACTAGAAGTTATGAGTTATTAAAAGATTCAAAAAATACTATTAGGGAGATATTTGAAGCTCACTTTACATGTATTTAAAAAAAAAAAAAAAACCACCACAACCAACCAAATACCTAAATATCTTCTGCAGCAGAAAATTACAATCCTGCCTTCCCCTCTTTGGGATGAAGAACACTTGAGACTGCTGCCCACCCCCAGGTTCCCATGCCACACAGTCCTAACTTTGTTTTTCCCCTGTGAGGTATGTAACAGGCCTAGGAGACGACTGTATGTGTGAGGAAAACAAAATTGGACATAATAGAGTGAAAACAGTGGAATAATTAACTGAAAATGTCCTTGTGAGCTTTCTAGGGCTATAGGATATACTTTTTTTCAGTGGAAGTTGCCAAACTCGGTTACCTTCTTAAACTACAAAAATTGCTAGGTATGTAAGGGAGGGTTTTCAGTATTTCAGCTCTTGGAAGGCAAGGTTTTGTTCAGATGTTCAGAATGGTGTTAGATAAACTGCAATTTCTTTAATTTATGTAATTTTTTTTTTACCATTGCTTTTATGGACTAGGCTCTGTTCCAACAAAGTGGTGCGGTCCCGGTAGGTCACAGCATTTCTGGGAGTCATGAATAAGACCAGCCTACCGGCCTCTGTGGCAGTCGACATTGCCCTGTTCAGGAGACAGGTGTATGCCACAATTGGTGTCTTACAGCTGCACAGGTGATGGTGATTTGTTTGAGTAGTGTTGTATCTCGATCATGCACTCCTTGATCCCAGAAAGCTGCTTCTCCTTTTTTTTTTTTTTTTTTCCTAGTGTGTGGCATGTGAGGGGGTTGAGAGGATAGGGGAGAACAAAAGGTAACAGACGAGAGTAAAGGGAGGTGTCTGGGTTTCAGTGGCTGAGGACTGGGACACTGTCGGAGGACTCAGCATGTAACTGAGCAGAAAAGACTCCAGTCATCCTAAATCTGACTCTAAATTAGAATTGTTTGAGATCTGTATATAGGATTGTGGTCAAGGGGATGGATTGTTCCTGACTGCTTGAGTTATGATGCTAGACTGTGAACACGTGTGTGCAGGTGTCTACAGTTAACCTTGAACATTGTGTTATTTCTGGGAAAACAGCAGGATTTTTTTTTGTGGGAGAGGACAAGTTGGTTGTGCGAGTCAGCTGGATTTGGTCTAGATTCTCAGGCTTTCTACATTACAGCCTGCAGTTTGCTGGCTCTAGGGACTGGAGTCCTTAGCGCAGTATTTGTAGAAGTAAAGAAGCAGCACGCTGTTCTGTGTCAGTGGTTAAGGCAGTGCCTGGGAAAGGCTGAACTGACCTGTTTGTGAACTGTGCATTTTAGGAGACTCTGTGGTGTGTGTGTTGTTTTGTTGGGTTTTTTTTTTCCTAATCCAGCTCTGGTAATCTAAAATGCTTTTCTGCTTTATGACAGTTGCTAATGATTCTTTGGGGAATTCACCTTTTGAAAGGGTGGAGTTGTGTATATAAATGTCTTTAGACTGAGAAGTGAATAAACAGCCTGTTTCCCCTACCTTGGTTATTTAGTCACTGGTGTGTTGCGTCTCTACAACTGGTCCGTTTTGCAGAACTGTGTCTTGTCAGCAGATACTGGGTGCTCAAAAGAACAGGCCAACTGAACTGGGCTTCTGAAAGAAGATAGAGCAATACTCACTTTTAAGGTTGGGTTAGCTTGGAACAACGACCTGACAGAGGATATTGTGTCTTGGAACTTGATTGCCTGAAGGGTTTCTTGTAAATTGGTCTCTGGATTCATATGCCTAAATGCTGCCCATTTTAGGCACATAGGCAAATAACTGCATGGCTACTGCTCTTATTTTGAGATATTTTGTATCTAAGTAGAAGTTAACCTCTCCTGTAAACCAAATGTGACATCTAGACTTTCAGTAAATGGTGAAAGCTTTCACTATCTTGATCCAATAAATCTTTCCAAAGGTGGAAAAATAACTTCATGATGTATCTTTTCAGAACAATTGAATACAGGATGAGATATTCCGTATGTGAGAGAATTATCTAGAACAAAAAATGTAGTGCATTGCACCCAGCTTCAAAGATTTTGCATGCTGTGAACATAATTTTTAAAAAATAAAACATTTACATTCAGAGAGTCTGACTCTTTTGAGTGGACATCTGGTTTTGAACAATACTGTGTGTTTGAGAACAAACCAAAATGAAGAATAAAGCAGTCTTGTATTTTTACCTTTTTGTTTCAGCCACTTGCATTTACCATGTTTGAGGGCAGATTTCTCTGTTGCTGTGCTGATTTACTAATCTAACTGTAAGATTCTGCTCTGCAAGTTTGGATGTGACTGATTATTGTCAACTCCCTCTGGCAGTCTGCTAACAAGCAGTGTTACAATCAGTAGAAATTTAAGAATTGTCAGAGCTTGCTTGAATAAACATGACTTGCTGGTTGACCTTATTAGTCATCCAGTTAATATCCTTAATAAGAAAGTTAATTGTAAGGCCACTTTTTCTTGCATTAGTTGCAGAGGCTTTTGGCAAAGATGGTAGAGAGTTTTCACCTTTCAAAGGATTGCGGCAGTAGTAAAGTTAATAACAAATTGACCATCTTAGCTACTGTTGTTTAGTGTGGGATGGGCAGGCTTGGACAAATACCTGAAAATATTTTCGAGGGAGAGCATGTGTAATCAAACTACACAGAGCTTCATAGAGAAATGAGGAAAGAAGCCTCTGATACCTGCTAATTTTTTTCTGCAAAGGTTCAACTGAGTTGTGTCCCAGGTCTGTAGGGATAAGCAGTATCACCATATTGCAGCAGGTGATGGACATATTTGGACTTCTGCAGTGTTTGTGGAGCTGAGCTGTGGTTGGAGAGATTTCGTGCATGGGAAGAGGACTGGAAAGAAGTCATGACTAGGATTACATGTTTTAAGGGAGATGTAGAGCCATAGACATAATGTGGTGAGCTATACTACAACATTTTTTGTAGCAAATGGTTTCTTAGAATTGGCTAAAGGTAATAGAAAGTGAAGCTGACAACATTAGAAAAAAGACTTCTTATGTTATAGTTTGCTTAAATGTTGCAATTTTAAGCAATTGAATTGTAAATATTTGCCTTTTCATTTCAAGCACGGCAGGTATCTTCACTGTTACTGTCAATTTCCCTTGGAATGAAACAGTAATATTTTAGACCCTTGTGGCAGGTATTCTGTTGTGAGTTTAATTTTGTTTTGTTTACTCCAACCTTAATTTTTTCCATGTCAGGCTGAAAAAGAAAGTGATTATTTTTCTTCTTCTGGAACTTGCATTTTTTTCTGAGGCCCTGAATCTTCTGCTATCATTAGACTACTCATGTTTCTGTCCGTCCCGTCCGTCCCGTTTCCCCCCCTTCCCCCCCCGAATACTTGGATTTTTTTCCACATAATCTTGACTGAAGAACAGATTGCTGGGAAATGTTTTCAGCATTGCCATGCTGGCAATTGTAGACCAAATCCTTGTAGGATGTTGTGTCTGAACCTCTTAAGACTATCTCTTGTTTACAGTAGGTAGCTTTCTTCTTTTTGCTTCTTCATTAAAGCTTTTAAGGGATCATGTAATCTCTGAGAGTGCAGCCCTGACAAAAATATTTCCTTTTTTCCTGTTGCATTTTATTTTTCATGCTTTATGTTAGGTAGGCAGCAATGGTTAGTTTCCTGTATGTCAGTACTAGCAAAATGACAGCTTCAACAGTGATGCTAGTTTAAAAAACAAAGAAGAAAAAACCAAACAAACAAACACCTGCTTGGACTCTTTGACAGTTTGTACATGTGTGCAGTTGTATCATTTGGGCAGTCCACATACTGCAACTACCCACCTTACTAGTGTCTATACTACTCAAAGCTGCATAAAATAACTGCTAATAAATGGTATCTTTGCATGTAGATAATCTTTGTAAGGGTTATCAAGAGATCAGTTAAACAGGCAGGACATAAAGCTTTGTTGTTTTTCTGAAGTTGAGAACGCTTTGTTAATGGTTGCAAACTTTACCTTCCTGGACTTCAATGCCTCCTTTTCAGTTTGGTAAGTTTTAAGCACAGAAAATCTACTATGTTAATTCCATATCCAGTAAAGATTAAAAGTCACTTAGAGGGATGTGAAAAAGCTAGTGAACATCTGAAATACTGAATGTCTAATTATATTTGTACAAGCAACAGTCTTTGGACTTGAATACTTACGTCAGATTATTAATAGCTCATACTACTGCTATATTAAAATCTTTCTTCATTACAATATTGGCAGCCTTCCCCCACTGTTTTTCATTTCCTTGTACTACTTATCTCATGTTTTCTTGGTAAAAGCATTAAAATCCATTAATATGGAATACTGCTATAATAATAGGAGCCATATGTGGGCAATTACCTTGTATGGTCATGTGTGAACATACTACCTAGTGTAAAGAATGAAGCGTTCTTCCTGAGACTTGGGACTTCTGTTGTGCTCTTCCTATCACAGAGATAAACTAGCTAGGGTTGGTTGAATTGTGCTGCGTTACCTGAAGGCTTTTTCCTTTATAGGGCTTGCAAATGTTTTTCTGCAAGCTGACATACATGTTGTGTCAGAGCTATGTGAAGAAGTGTATCACATTATTAAAGAAATTAAAACTCAAGTCCAGATGTCACATGACTTACATGACTTTTTTAAGTCTCTTGTTACTTACTACAAACATGTTAAGATGTGGAAAATACCAGGGTTTGTCAATATTATTTAATGTAGATGAAAACTGTTATGTGCTTTCATAACATATGTGCCCAGAGCACTTGAGGTTCTTAATAATTTTTAGTGAAGCTCAAGACTTCAGTGAAATGGGAAATACCTTGCTAAAAAAATTATATCTATGTGCTGAGGAAGAGGTAAACTATAAAGACATATTGTTGTCTAATGCAGCTTCTCTGTCTCTTTCTTTCCTCTGTGATCTCATGTAGCAATGGGTCAAGAAGCTGGCAAACCTGCCCAGCCCAAACCATCAGGAGGTTATCAAACTATTACAGGTAGAAGATATGGAAGAAGACACACCTGTGCCAGTTTTAAACCATCTTTGAATAGCCAAGACAGAGATGAACATCAACGTGAAGACTGTGAACGATTAGAATGTGAGAATGTTCATAATAATAATTCTTTACGTAAGTGCATGTCTCTGTGTATGTGCCATTTATTTGCAAACTGAGATGTGAGGGGGTGGAGGGGAGGTGCACACAGAGAAATGTGGAGAGAAGAGAGCAGCCAGTTAAATAACACATGTAAAGTACATTTCATATGGCTTTACAGAATGAAAATTAACATGAAGGCAAATTAAAGTATAGTATATCTTAGACTCTTTAATTTTGCCTGAAGTGCATTTCTGAATGAGTTAATGGGTTCTAACCAGCTAGATAGCCATAAAACTGTATAATTAAAATTATTTTGTCTTCAAATCAAATTATGAATAATATTTGGAAGAGAATACCTATTCTAACATTCTATTTGGAACTAGGCTGTGAAATATTTGATGCTAGGGAGTCCTTTCAATTAATAATGCGTGTTTAATTTTTTTCCTTTTTAAGTTTCCAAATCTCTTAATATTAACTTAAAAACTTTTAATTACTCTAAAGTTATGCAAGCCATTATATATTCAAAAATAGTTTGGACTGTCGCCTTGGTTAGGAGTTTACAAATGACTTGAACTAAGCATAAATTTTGTAGTAGCCACAGTATATGTTTTTACTGTCTCCAACTCTTGCTGCTGGGTTTGATATTTATTGCCCCTTTATGCAAGAGGTGTTCAAGTGTAATGTAACCAGACTGAACTTGTAATAAAGGTAACTACTAACCATAATTCCACGTTCATCCCTGCTATTATTTTCTTATGAGGAGTGGCACTCACAGCTGCATGTACCAAATACAGTGCTATTAGTATGTAATTTATAGTGGCAATAAATGGCTTTATCTGAGTATGGCAGGAGGCACAATTTAGCTAGTTAATGAATGCATAGTCCATTTTTTAACTTATGGAAGGAAATGTTGCAGCTTTTTTAATCTTCTGGTGTTTTTTCATATTTCCTGTTCTCATCTTAAAATTCCCTTTTACATAAACAATGCAAAAATGCTGCTTATAAATGTGGTCCTTTAATACTTGTGGTTTTGCTATTGGGTGAGCTGAAATTTTGTTTAAGTCTACTATGACTGCATCTCTGGTAAATATTTCTCTTTATTAAATTGCACTGTAGTCCTAGGGAGTTATCCTTTCTTTTTCATGAGCAGTTGCTGTAGATGAGAGTATTTAAATTGTTTTTGATTGTTCCAATGCATTCTTTCTTACAGTTTTCTGTGACGGTTCCAATCCATTGGTTCGTGTCTCTTCTGATTTATTAGATGAGCCTTTATTAGAAAATACTGGAACTGGAGAACCCATTTGCCAAACTGTATCGAGCCAAACTTTTGAAGCAAATGTGACACCATTTTCTCTATTCTCTTATGGTCTGGAAGGCAACAGAATCTCAGGGAACTCTGTGAATCCTTATGAAGACCTTGCAGAATATGCATCTGGGGGGTGTAGTGATTTGAATGGTCAGAATGGAATTGCTTTTGTAAACATTGACTCTTATGAACCAGATAGCAGTGATGGAGAGGAAGATGATGCTCAGGACAAATTTTCTTTGGCAAGAGAAGCAGAAAGGGTGTTTCAGGGAACACTAGATAACATGTTTTCTGAGTTAGAAAATGGCATAGAGTATTTTACTGACTTACAGTCCCGATTGTCCACTCTCACCCACAGTGTTTCTAGAGAATGTTGTGAAGCAGCAGGACCAATGCCTTTAATGAGTTATTTTAGCATAGATTCAAGCTTGGCATGTCCAGACAATGGGACATTTAAAATGCCTGCTGAAGATCAAGCTATACCAAAAAGTAACTTGAGTGGTGCCAGTTGTGAAACACAGCAGATAAGAAACATAGTGGATGTTGGAATCGGAACTGCTATAATGATTGCTGATGAATTAAATGTCAGTGATGGAAGGACCGACCAAGGAAATTCACCTGAGCTAGTAGTGAGACCTAAAATAAGAAAACGAAATGCTGCAAATCAGTTGGAGAGAGAGAGGCTTTTCCCTAATGATAAAGAAGAGGAGAGCAGTTCCTGGAGAACTGAAGTTGCTGAAGTCCAGCAAGGTCATAGTGAGCATGCCTTGAGCTATAGTGAAGAGATGAGTTCTAGTATATTCTTTGACTCAAGAGACTATGAAGGTCATCAAAAGAACACAGAAATAGTCCTAGGGACAGCTAAAGAACATAAAGAAGTGACAGATGATGGCACTGTCTGGGATGATTTTGAAGACTGCAACAGACACTCACCAGTGTCCCACAATGATGAAGACAGGTAAAACTTAATTTCTATATCTGTATTACTATTGACTATTTTGTGTAAATAATGTGAAAATCTGAATAATTTGTTAGCAAATGGGACGTGAAAACTTAAGCAATTTCAGAATATGATCAAATAATACTCATACACATAGACATACTGGGTTTAGCAGATTGAAAACTGAGCTGTAGGTGTTGTGGATTGCCGTGTGAGGTGTGCTCTATTAAGCATGTTTCTTTGCATATTAATTAGTTTTCTGTAACTTTTTCAAGTGACGTAGCAAGTTGATTATACTTTGAAGTTTGGTAGGTGTCAACTGTCACTGTTTGTATTGAGTGAACTTTCTAAGCAGCATTACCAAAGGTAGCAGCAGGTTAGTTCATCCTCCTTGAGATTCTACTAACATCACTATTTTGTTTAAGCTGCCCACAACTTGTTATTTACTGCCCTTTTTTATGTGGTGGCTGAGCAAGTTCTTCTTGGAAAAACTCCCTGCCATTCATCTGTTCAGGCTAGTGGATTATGTAATTTACAGTAAGTCATCTGTTGTATCTTTGTATGATTAAAAAAAAAAGGGACTGTTGTACATGGTTTAGGGATTGAGACCTTTTGAATTTTGTTTGGCTGGGAGGTAAGGCCAACATTGCTTATTTTTGTTAAGCAAGCATTGGTGTTCTCAGCATCACTGCTGCTGTTTTCTGTTTGTGTGCTAGGAGAAAGATGTGTAGTGGATCTGGGCTTGTATTCCTGAGTTATGTACTCTGCAAATGTGGAGGGGGAAGAAAAAAACCTTTTTGCAAAATGGGATGGGCAGAATTCTTTCTTAGGAACTGATACTTTTTTAATCAGCTCTTTATGTATACTTGCCTTATAATACATCGCTAAATAGTGCAAAATTAATTTCTGCTAGAAAATGTTCATAGAACAGCAGGAAATAACATGTTTGTGTTTGTTTTCTTTCCCCTAAAGGAGTGTTTAAATTCACACCCTTTTGCCTTGTTTAAATTGCAGGTCAGAATGCAGTGATGGAGAATGGTCTGCAGCTGTGCCTGTGCCTTCTACTGTCACTGGAAAAGACCAGTCCTCAAGTGATGAGGGCTGTGAGACTGTTCCAGTCAGGGGTGAATGTGAGCCTGAAGTGCAGAGCAGCAGCAGTAGTGGCTTAGAAGAGGAGAATACAGATGTTTGTTTCCAAGGATGGTATGGTTTTATTTTATTAACTAACTTCCTGTAATTTCTGACATCAGCAGTAACACAGAATCCCTATGACACGACACAGAATCACATCAGTTCTAAAACTAGTTACTATACTAGCAATAATCATTCACGTACATCAAAATAATCTCAGTTGTATGTATTTCAAAGTGAGGGGGGAAAGGCATGTTGTGCAAACAATTTGATTTTATGAAAGATACAGCAATAATGAGACAGCATTGACATGTAGTGTCAATAAGGATAATAGGCTGGATATACTGACTTTAAAAAGCCATATTAGGCGAGTTAATTGTAAAGACATATGTTGCATACACATGTTCTGATACTGCTTATTACTCCTAACAAAAAAGTTATCTCTTTGCTTTTTCACTTCCAATATTCCACTGCTGCTCTTTATTTCTGCAGCCCTATCAGTGATTAAACTTGAACTACTTGCTGAGAACTTATTTTTCCAGTCATTCAGTACTTTACTTTATAAAATGTATCTGCCTTTGCAAAGCAAAATTTGTAGCTATAAATAGCCAAGGAAAGTGTTGTTTGTTTTTTTTTTCCCTAAGCATCTAATATTGACCTTACATTCTTAGTCTGGGTCTTCATAAAGCAACAAGTCATGCCTAAGTGTTCTTTCAGCTTCTTCTACTCTTAGGTAGACAGTACCTATTACTGAGCAGTCCAAATCTGTTACCACTTTTTAGTATGGCTGTCTCTTGAGGCTTGGAGAATTAGCGTGGCTTTATGAAAATGTTATGAAAATTCATCTGTTTCAGAACAACAACAATGGAGCTGCGTGTTCTTTAGCTTTCTTTGATGTGAACAGCCAGAAAATGTACCCATTTCTAATATGATTCCTGTTTATTTGCCCTTTGATAAGGAAAGTGGGACTCACAGCCTTGGGGCTTTAAACATCCAGGTGACTTGTGCTCCTCTAGAAAATCCAGCAATGAGAGGAGTCTTTCTCCTTATGCAGACAGCTTCTCTTGCAAATAATATCTCTTTGCAGTCAGGCCAAGTTTCCCCAAGAAGGCTGTTGCAGGGTGTCAAGAGACCCTTTCTTTTTAGTGGTTTTAACACCTTGTAGATGAATAAGATCTTTAGTACCAAATTTACTAGCCCTGGCAGAGATGTTGCCTGTACTAGGGGAATATGCAAAACAAGCTACTTATCATACTGCTGGCATTGAGCATTAGACAAATAACTTTCTGACAGAATCATGGTATTACTAGATTCTGAGTCCAGAGCTGATAGCACTTGGAGTTTCTTGTTTTTTAGAGAAAATACTAAATTCCTGAACTGGGACTGCAGTCTAAGAAACATGCAGCTGCAGCTGTTGTAATATGTGTAGCTTTTATTACCTGCATGTGTTTGTAAATTCTCCTAGGCTTTCAGTTTTAGCTTTTCATTTATATCTTTGAAGGGAACAGACCTTATTGGAGGAAGGAGAGGTTCCTTGGTTACAGTACCGTGAAGAAGTAGAAAGTAGCAGTGGTGAGGAAAATGATCTAGTTAGTGATTTTGCACATCCTGGATTCTTTCTGCTTGATGGAAATAACAACCTTGAGGATGACTCCAGTGTGAGTGAAGACCTGGATGTGGAGTGGAGGTATGCCTTTGATAGTTTTTGGCATTGATTTCAGAGGTTTTTTTAGTTATTGTTTTGCTTTTTATGTAAAATGTCAAAAATACTCATCGCTATCAGTATGTACTTGCTTCAAAGGCTGATAACCTGAGTTTAAAGGCTTAAGCTACTATGAATTTAATCAGCAGTCAGGTCAGTGCAATTCCATAGTTGGTCTTTCTCTTTTGCATCTGGTGTAAGTTATATGCTATAGGCCTATTTTTGTATCACTTTGAAATGCCATGCAATTACCTAATATTATCATAATTTTGAATGCTTCACTCAATTTTGTCATTAGATTACTGAAGAATATTGCAATATATTTATTGCAATATATTTATTACAAAAACTCTGCAAATACCAGGAAGAAAGTGATCAGAGCCACTTGCACAGCTTACTCCTAGAATAGTATAGTATGTGTGTTTTGAAGTACAAACGAGCTAGACAGAATGCTTTCCAGTGAGAGACTTAATGCTTGCTCTCTTCTGCTTATTAAAAATAACTACAGTGTAGACATACCAAGGACACTGGTGTTTTCTCCTTATGAAGTTTTTGTGAAAAAGCACAACAGGGATTAATGCATGAGAGTCCAAGCTAGAAGTAAGTTACATGTTCTTACAGTGCCAGGCTGCAAGCTAGCAAAGGAATTGTAGGATATGGACAAAAAATGTTGTTTAAGTGTTGGAGGTTAGCCTTGATAAACTTCCTAATTAGTCAAAATGTGGAGGAAGATGCTTCTGTAGTAGTCTGTTAAGTTTTGTCTGTTGCACATATGCGGATCTGTACATGTTTTTGCTTGTGCCTATTTTAAGATTTGATCTCTGAATGTCGAAAATGGAACTCAAAGCAGCTGCCAAGCTATGAACTGTGACACACAACATAATCAAAATCTGAATGCTTAGTTGTAAAACGAGCTTAGTAGCATACATACAAAATTTATTAGCTGAACTGAATGTCCTTTTACTCTGGAGTAGTCAACAGTAAAAGCTCCCATCATGTTCTTCTGAAGTCTGTATTGTCTTGAGTGTACCACTGTACTGGGAGCAGGTGCTGGCAGTGGGGGCTGCAGGGCAGCTTCTGTGAAGAGAGGCTGGGGCTGCCCTGTGTGGGACACAGCTGGCTCCAACAGACCTGCTGCAGGGTGGTGCCTCTGGGAAAGTGTATTTAAGAAAGGGTAAAAAATGCTGCAGAGCAGAGTGAGAGAGAGGAGTGAGGATGATGTGAGAGAAACAACCCTACAGACACCAAGGTCAGAAGATGGGGGAGGAGGTGCTCCAGGTGCTGGAGGAGAGATTTCCCTGAAGCCCCTGGAGAAGACCACAGTGGAGCGGGTAGGTATTTGCTGAAGAAACTGTGCCTGTGGAAAGCTCACACTGGAGCAGGTGGTGAAGAAGTACATGTAGTGGGAAAGACCCACACAGGAGCAAGTTTATCCTGAAGGGCTGCAGCCTGTGGGAGGGACCCCACACTGGAGCAGGGGAGTAGTTTGAGAAGGAAGGAGTAGCAGGGAGGAGCTGCCACAGACTGACCACAGCCTCTGTTCTCTGTTTCTCTACACTGCTTGGGGTAGGGGGACATAAAGGAGTAGGGAATGAAGGAGTGAAGTTGAGCCTGGCAAGAAAGAGAGGGCTAAGGGGAGGGTATTTTAGTTTTTGTCTGTTTCTCACCACCTAAATCCATTTTTATTGGCAATGAATTCATAGAATCATAGAACAGCCCAGATTGGAAAGGACCTCACAAAGGACCAACACAACCACTTCATGAGTGTGTGCACACAGTTGTTAACAGGTGATGGGCAGTAATTTGATGTACCCAGTACTGATGTTATTACTATTTACTTTGAAATGAGGACCATGTTTCTTAACTCATGTTTTTCAGGATACTTGAGGAGTTTGGGGATGGCCTAGGGCTTGCTCGAGCCATTCCTTATATGGATCCTCAGTTTCTCACATTTGTGGCACTGGAGGGACGCATACAAGCTATGGAGGTATTAAAATATTCTTGCTCATATCAGTGATGTTGTGACATAAGTTTTCATTATTGAATCCTCTTTCAGCTTAATCAGGGGAAAAATTACTTTTTTGTTTTAGCATCAACTTTCAGATCTGCAAGCTTGAAAATAAGTGTTGAAAGTTCTTCTAAATGATGTAGTGCAAGAAGTCATTGATCAGTGCTACTCCTTTTAGAATATGTATTTATTTTCTCTTAAAGGAAAAAAGATACCGTTTTCTATCAGTATAAACATGTCATTTAAATTATTCTAAAGAATGTTGCTAAATTCCCTACATAACAAAGGGAAGTTCATAACTGGGTCTGTGCCTGTGGATTGTCCCAGCGTTTTTGTTTTTTTTTTTTTTTTGCAAGAGTACCATTAGATGTCTTATTTTTATTCCTCAGTAGAAGATTTTTCTGTATTTGGCTGTCTTGACTCCATGTGTGTTAAATTGAAAAAAGAAAACCAACCAAACACCAAACCACCCAAAAGCAAAAAAGGCTTTTATCTTTATCTTGTTCTAGTCTCATTTCATCTATCTAACTTTGGATAAACCAGAGCATTTGTTATGGAAACCAGCACAGTTATGATTTTTGTCTTCTGTGTTACATGACTTTGGTCACTGTCAGAGTGAATATGGAGCTAGCTGAAATTCACTTTAATGCAATGCGACAATTCTTGCACTGCCAGAAGTCTGCCCTGCAGGGTATTTGTCAAAATAAGAGTTAAATAATGTGTAGACATATAATATGGTGTTACAACAATTAAATTGAATCTCTTGTGTGTGACATAAGTTTAGGGGCATCAAGGGCCAGTTTGACTCCTAGCTTTTAGTTAAAAGGGGTGAACAGGGCAGACTATATGTCATAGTGTGCCTGCAGACAAAATACCGAGGATGCTTTAAATTGCTTTCTAAAGCTGACAGTCAGTGAAAGAGCCATAACTCTTTTTCCATAGATATGTTCAAAATCAATGATTTTGTGAATAAACTTCATGGGACTTTTCCAAGGGGATGGAAATGTTTTTCCCTGAAGTTGGCAATCATTCAGTTTCCAGGTATTGTGGATCCCACAAGATATATGGGAGGTTAGCGTTATTCATGATCAAGGACCATAGGGTCTTCTCCAGCTGTGTAGTATCTTGTTAGCATTACTTGTCTGGAGACACTTTAGACCTGCTTATTATTGTCTGATATCCTTACTATAAAAGCAGCATTTTGAAGTTGCATAGAGAAAATTCCTTGTCTCTTTCATAGCTGCTGGTTCTCACTACATCAAAAAGGACAGAACTCCAGAAGCAGTTGACCACCTCCTTTGCACCAGAGCAAGAGGATCTATTTAAAGAGGGGAAACTAATCCCATCTTTTTTTTTTTTTAATCTTTATGTTAACACTTGGAGAGGAGACTCAGGTTACTATGGCTCTGAGGTTTTCTTTCTCATTACTGTGTAACAACATCTCCCTAGTTACTCTTTCAGAAGAAATGTGTGCTCTCTTGTCAGGCTGACCTGTAAAAGCAATCCTAGGTGGCTATGTGCATGGCTGGCTGAGAAGATGCTGTAATTATGTTAGTGTCACCAGGAACCGGAGTGTCATTGAACACACTTGGCAAGGAAGTAGATGACTACAAAGGTAGTTATTCTCTGGTACCTGTGGTGCAGGTCACTGTGGATGTTGGATAAGAGGGAAAGCCAATTCTCTTAAACAGTATTAGTGCTTGAAAGCAGTACTTAGGTATCTGAAACTTTATGGTGGGCATAGAAGTCTGGCATAACGGTATGCAGAAAATGGTAACTGAGTAATAAAAGGAACAGCTGTATTGACTGTGACTAAGTGGACCACGCAGGTTTAGAATAATATTGAATATAGAATTTGAATAATTCTGAGTATTTCCTCCAAATCTCAAGCAGAATATATAGAGCTCCTCTCTTTTCAGTATGAAGATAGTTACTAAAACTGTTCAGAAAATAAGATCAAGGGTTACCCAAAACTGTTCAACGTTTCTCTTGGGCAATATTGCAAGTATTTCTGGAATTTGAGAGAAAGTGAGCAAAGGATCTGGCTTTAGGGTAAACAGCTGTTACTTAAATCTTGCTTAGTCTGATTCTACCTAATGGGTGCAAAGTACCTCTGCTTTTGCTTCAAGTTTAAAAAGTAACCCATCTTCTTCGTGGTAATAAGTATTTTTGTACCAGGGGTTTTATAATGGAGAAGTCTGAGCTTTGACTGGCTTTAAGTTATTATTTTGGTTTGAACAGGTTGGGTTGAGTTTAATTAAAACATCATTAATAATCTGTCTAATGACTGACTTTATTCAACTTCTTACTGATCTACTTAATCCACTTCCTTAAATTTCCCAAAATTCTCTTATCGGTAATAGTGGATTCATTAACCAGATTTTTTTCACCTGAAAAAACATGATTTATTACAAGGGTCTGTTATAGCTCAGAAAATTTCCCGAAAATTTCTCTCTCCAGCAAACTAATTTACTGTAGCTGTGAAATACTTGAAAGGGATGTGACATGGCAGTGCATCCAAAATTCAAGTGTATCTTAAATGGGGCAGGGGGAGATCTGTCCCAATTAATTGTGACATTTGGAGAGGAGAAGTAGCGAATACATTATTTTTTTTTTAAAGCTATGTTCTGTAAGACTCTGGGATCCTAAAACATAATAACTTGTATGCACAATTTTTTTTTTTTACTTCCATTTGTTTTAAAGAAATTACTTAGCTTGGAGTGTTTGGTTTACTTCATTAGCAGTATAGAAAAGGTTGGGTGTCTCTGCAGCATCAGTGACTTCATTTATGAATACTTCCTGCGCTGATTCACAGATGAGAGGAGCTCAAACCCCTGTAGGCTATCGCAGTCCCATTTTTAGCAGTGTCCAGGATTTGGTTTATGGTACATGGACTGGTAAGCAGTCACACAAATAATAGGAAGGAAATAAAGGTATCTTTGAAGTTACAAAGGTATCTTACAAAAATTGGAAAACAGATGCTTCTTTGCTCTGCTTTGGTTTTGAAGATGTGGTTTTAAGCATCAGAGTCATTGTGAGGCTTTCCCTCTGAAGTTTCTTTTGTGTAGCTTTCAAAAGCAAACAACACAATGCTTTTGTCAATTGTTTTCTGTTTCAGAGTAGTAACACTGGATAGAGACAGAGAGACTTGACACACGTAATACTGCATCCTTCTGTCTGCCTGGGGTCTTATCTAATTTTTTCAGCTATAGTAGTTAATCTGACTAAGCATAGTATTTTGACCTGAAAATTATTCTCAGACCATTGCAGCTGTATCAAGTCAGGGTTACAAAAACTAAAATCACCTTAATGTTAGTAAGGCAGTATTGTCTACTGCAGCAGAATTGAATGTTTTTAAGCTGTTAAATTGGAGGCATGTACCTGTCTTGCAGGTGGACTTGCATACTGCACTAGGGATAACGGTTCTAGGATCTCCTTTAAATTAGCAGATTTCTAGATGAGAATGTGTGGCAGTAGGAGCTGTAAATATTTGTTACCTCATGCTGATATCTCTGCTGCCACAAACATTTGACTGTAAGTGTAAACCAGCTTGTTTAGAACTATGGTGAGATGGTTGCCCGGGCTACGTTGCCACTGCAGTAGAAGTGCAGGTGTGTCTTCAGGCTGCAGCTCTAGTAACTTTAGAGAAAGTTTAAGATGAAAGACTGCTGAAGGTGTTTCTGTATAATCCAGTGTTTCTACAGTATGTTTTTGGCTTTTTAGTTAAGTGTACCCCCAACATTACAAAAATGTCAGGTTATCTTAAGCTTCTTACCAGGGGAGTTTTGTGGCCATTACAGAATCACAGAATCACAGAATCATCAGAGTTGGAAGGGACCTCTAGAGATCATCTAGTCCAACTCCCCTGCTAAAGCAGGACCGCCTAGAGCACATTACTCAGGACTGCATCCAGGCGGGTCTTGAAAATCTCCAGGGAAGGGGACTCCACAACCTCCCTGGGCAGCCTGTGCCAGTGCTCTGTCACCCTCACCGTAAAGAACTGTTCCCGTGTATTTGAACGGAACTTCCTGTGTTCTAACTTGTGCCCATTGCCCCTCGTCCTGTCACTTGGAACCATTGAAAAGAGCCTGGCTCCATCCTCCTTCAACCCACCCTTTAGATACTTGTATGCCATAATAAGGTCTCCCCTCAGCCTTCTCTTCTCCAGGCTAAAGAGTCCCAGCTCTCTCAGCCTTTCCTCATAAGGCAGATGCTCCAAGCCCTTAATCATCTTAGTTGCTCTTCGCTGGACTCGCTCCAGCAGTTCCCTGTCCCTCTTGAACTGGGGAGCCCAAAACTGGACACAGTATTCCAGTTGTGGCCTCACCAGTGCAGAGTAGAGGGGGAGAATGACCTCCCTCGACCTACTGGCCACACTCTTACCTATGCAGCCCAGGATTCCATTGGCCTTTTTGGCGACAAGGGCACATTGCTGGGCCATGGATAATTTACTGTCTACCACGACCCCCAGATCCTTCTCCTCCGAGCTGCTTCCCAGCAGGTCCGCCCCTAACCTGTACTGGTGCCTAGCATTCTTCCTCCCCAAGTGCAGGACCTTGCACTTGGTTTTGTTGAAGCTCATTAGGTTCTTCTCTGCCCAGCTCTCCAGTCTGTCCAGGTCACGCTGGATGGCAGCACGGCCCTCTGGGGTGTCAGCCACCCCACCCAGTTTGGTATCATCAGCAAACTTGCTGAGGATACACTCTGTCCCCTCATCCAGGTCATTAATGAATATATTGAACAAAATTGGACCAAGTATTGACCCCTGGGGGACACCACTGGTTACAGGCCTCCAACTAGACTCTGTGCCACTGATCACAACCCTCTGAGTTCTGTCCCGCAGCCAACTCTCAATCCACCTCACTGTCACCTCATCTAGCCCATACTTCCTCAGCTTCCTAATGAGGATGTCATGGGAGACAGTGTCAAAAGCCTTGCTAAAGTCAAGGTAGATGACATCCACAACTTTCCCCTCATCCAGCCAACCAGTTATAACATCATAGAAAGCTATCAGATTGGTCAAGCATGATTTACCCTTGGTAAATCCATGTTGACCACTTCCAATAACTTCCTGTTCCTCGACGTGTTTGGAGATGACATCCAGAATGAGTCGCTCCAATACCTTCCCAGGGACAGAGGTTAGACTAACCGGTCTGTAGTTCCCTGGGTCCTCCTTCTTGCCTTTTTTGAAGATTGGAGTGATGTCGGCCTTCCTCCAGTCCTCAGGCACCTCTCCTGTTCTCCATGACCATTCAAAGACGATGGAGAGTGGTCTAGCAATAACATCCGCCAGCTCTCTCAGCACTCGCGGATGCATGCCATCAGGGCCCATGGACTTGTGAATGTCCAGCTTGGCCAAGTGGTCTCTGACACGGTCCTCCTCAACTGAGGGAAAATCTTCCTCTCTCCAGACCTTCCCCTTTGCCTGCAGAGTGTGGGATTCATGAGGGACAGCTTTAGCAGTGAAGACCGAAGAAAAGAAGGCATTCAGTAACTCTGCCTTCTCTGCGTCCTCCACCACTAGGGCACCCATCTCATTCACCAGTGGGCCTACATTTTCCCTAGTCTTCCTTTTTCTGCTGATATACTCAAAGAATCTCTTCTTATTGTCTTTAACTGCAGTGGCCAAGCTGAGTTCTGACTGAGCTTTTGCCCTTCTCATTTTCCCCCTACACAGCTTTGTTATATCTTGATAGTCCTCGTAAGTTGCCAGCCCCCTTTTCCAGAGAATGTAAACTTTCCTTTTTTTTCTGAGGTCCAGCCAAAGTTCTCTATTTAGCCAGGCTGGTCGTCTTCCCCATCTGCTCATTTTTTGAGACAAGGGGATGGCCTTCTCCTGCGCCTTTAAGAGCACCTGCTTGAAGTATGCCCAGCCTTCCTGGGCACCTTTGCTCTTCAAAACTGCCTCCCAAGGGACACTCTCGACCATGCTCCTAAACAGGCTAAAGTCTGCCCTTCGGAAATCCAAGGTGGCAGTTCTGCTGGCTCCCCGCCTTACGTGATCAAGAATTGAAAATTCTATCATTTCGTGATCACTCTGCCCAAGGCGACCTCCAACCTTTACATCCCCCACAAGACCTTCTCTGTTAACAAACAGTAGGTCCAGTAGGGCACTTCCCCTAGTTGGTTCCTTCACCAGCTGTGTTAGGAAGTTGTCTTCCACACACTCCAGGAACCTCCATGACTGTTCCCTCTCTGCTGCATTGTATTTCCAGCAGACGTCTGGGAAGTTGAAGTCCCCCACAAGAACAAGGGCAGATGATCGTGAGACCTCTGCCAGCTGCTTATAGAATACTTCATCGGCTTCTACATCCTGATTAGGAGGTCTATAACAAACTCCCATCACGATGTCTGCCTTATTGGCCTTCCCCTTAATTCTTATCCATACACACTCAGTGTTGTCATCCACACTGTTAAGTTCCAGACATTCAAAACTGCCCCTAACAGTTATTAGAATAACAGTATTAGAATAAATACTTTTCATGCTGATTAGAGCAGTGAGTAGTTGTACTATAGGGTTGTGACTAGTGTTCTTGGCTCTTCAGTTTCAGTTTGTTCTGCTGTTCAAACAGGTATATCTAGTACATTTTTTAGCGAATATAACTAATCTGAATTCTGTTTTGCATTTTTTTTTTTCTACTAGAGATCCTGTGTGGGTCTTGTGGGGTTGAATGTATGATGTGAACAACAAATCTGCCTGCTGTAGCATCAGAGTCTTAAAGATTTAGTATGGTGAAAAATTTAAGTCTCAAACAAGAGGACTTCAGAGCACTACGTCTTAAGTCATTGTACCAATGAGAAACATCTATGGGGATCCTGTTTTTTTTCTGAAAGACTACATTGGTAGTGTAGCCATGGTACTTACTTTTTTGTTCGTACCTGAGTAATTCAATAATTGAAGCCAGGAAACACGAGGCTTTTATTTTCAGAAAACAAAATGTAATGACAGTTTTGTATTCAGAAGCTTTATAAGATTTTCAGCTTGCTGCCACTTCTGAAGCTTTATAAAATGAACACATATTCATTAGAGAATAAATTGTGGCTCTGTCTTGGTACTGTGAGAAAGCTTAGAAACCAAGCTGCTACTGTTTTGACCTTCAGTTTAATCTCATTCATTACAAAAATAAAAATGATGTAATGGTTAGTCTGACAGACATAACTTCCATTTAAGAAAGTAATACTATTAGAATTGGATTCCTTTTCTTGATTATTTGTTTTTACATGGAATGTTACACTTTTGAGTAAGAGGACTTGGTCTCTGCTAATCCTTTTCAGGCTGCTGTTGTCCATTTGGACTCTCTTGGATTTGATAGTGAACAAGCTTGTCCACCAGCTACGAAAGAAACCATAGATTGTCTTCCACAGATTGTTGTCACAGATGACCACGAAGGTATGAAAAATAATTAACAATTCATTTCCATGAAGTTTACAAGAAGAAATCTAGTTTTCTGTGATACCGTAGGTGCAGTATTTAAACGTACTTATTGTGGAGCTGGCAATGCTGTTCTAAGAGCTTTTGAATCTTGAATCAGACTGAATGTAACTTTGGTCAGTTTGGAAACCTAATCTTTACTGGAGTGTAATTTTATTTTGTAATAATCAGTGATACTGTTGATACTATATGTATTTTAGTTTCAGCTCATTTTAAATGTAAAACAAGCTAATAGTCCTTTTTCTTCATCATGGGTGTAGGTCAAGAGCAGTGTTGCACGATCTGTTGCAGTGAATATGTGAAATGCGAACTCGTGACAGAGCTACCCTGTCATCATTTGTTTCACCTACTTTGTGTAACTCTTTGGTTACAGAAGGTAAGTACTACAGGATTGATGGGGGGGTTGTGGGTTTTTTGAGTATTTGCATTTTTCTGGGAAGAACAGTTTTTGTAACTTTTTGAAAACGTGGGATGAAGTATCAAGGAATAACTGCCTGTTAATTTTATGCCTTATGGTACCAAATTCTAGTACAAGTGAGGAGTCATATCTGTACTCACCCAGAGGGGAATTTCGTGAATAGAGGGACATGTTTTTGTGAGGAAGAACATGCTCTGCTTTTAGTAAGAGTGAACGAGATGGATGAGTTAACTTGTTTTGGTATGAGAAGAGCTTTCTTTACTGTACTCATACCTTGAAGTGAAGAAGGTGGCTTGGTTTTCTCTAAGAGCAAAGGATCTGATCTGTCTTGCCAGAATGTCAGGCCCATTTATGGTGATAGCTAAGGTTGGCGGGAGAAATACTTGAATGTTTGTAGATAGTTTTAAAACTTTTACCTTTGGTAAATCTATATTGTTAGATTTCACTTTTGGAATCCGTCATTAGTTTCCTTCCAGATGTCTTAAAGGGTTACATCATATTGATGCTAGACTAAAATTAACGAATTGGTATTTTTTTTTCCTCGTGCTTCCACTTGGCTTTACTCACAGTAGAAGCCTGGACTTGCTAGCTCTCAGTGGGCCTACAGTGTAACACGTCATTTCCTCAAGAGGTACAAGAAGGAGGTTAATTGATTCAGATTAGGGAGATCAGATCAGAGCACCTCCAGCATGGGTTGGTGGTGGGTTTATAATTTTGTTTTTTTAAAATCTTGATAGGGTTGATTGCCGTGTTGGTACTGCTTGTATTATGTCTTGCCTTTTTGCTGTCATAGTAAACTGCTCTTGCTGAAAACTAGGACAAAATAATTCCTGTTAGATCTGAGCTGTACCTAGGGGTTTTTTTTAATGCTTGCCTCAAATAAAACAAAACAAATTCCCACCTGTAAAATGAATTCTTTGAGGAAGGCCTTGCAGGGAGCCTGATGTGTCTGCTCTCTAACTGGTGTGAAAGCAAACAAAGCTTTCTTCTGACACTGTTGGCTGTCTCTTAGCTCCAGGTAGCCATCCAGCCAAATTTGACTTTGAGACAGTGCTCTTGTGAAGACATTAAATACTTCATAAATAATAACCTTTAGCTTTTCGATAGAATTGAATGCAAACTGTGTAGATGACCTGGGTTTTTTCTCCTTTTTTTTTTTTTTTTTGTAGTCAGGAACATGCCCAGTCTGTCGTCATGTGCTTGCACCTGTGCCTCCTGAAGCAGCTGCTGCCACCGTTTCCTTTCTGTCTGATGATAATCCAGCATCTTCTTTTCACAGTGCTACAGGAACTCTGAACTAGGATCTGAAAATAAATCTTTGCCACCCAAACAAAAATGTAAATTTTGCCCGTTTAATTACAACGTGAAAATAAATATGTAAAAAAAAGTATGTAAAATACTGTCTAAATTATATATTTTAGTTTAGAAAGAGGTGCAAGACTTTCTAAACTCTTCAGGTTCACGATAACAGCTTAAATTTCCAAAGAAGAACATGCAACCTTTTTTCTTGGCAGAATGTTGCTGTTAACTGTAATGTCTAAAGCTGATGTTGTAGTAAATTTTTCCGCAAACATAATTAATGTGTTACTTTGTTCAAGTTCTTGCAGCTGCCATGCAGTCTCAGCATATTATAGTTCTGCTAACAAGATGTACAATGGATTAGAACTGACCTATTTGTTTTTGTAAAAATCAATGCCACTGAATGACTTTGTAATTGATCTTTATCTCCATCAAATGTGAAGATATTCTGTGATTCCACCAGTGGTAGAAGTTGATTTCACTGGAAACAAATTGCTTAATGGCACAATATTTTGTACCAGTTTATTCTAGAATAAACTTGATTGCTAATGACAGAAGTGCTACTAAATTGCTGCTGTCTGTTTTGTTTATTTTTTTCCTTATAAATACTAGCATCATTTTTAAGTCTGTGTCCTGAATAAGTATATGAACTATGGAACTTCAACATTTGAAGTTCTAACTTCCTAAGAAGTTGCATTTATAAGAGCTGGGCAGCAGGTTCCTTCAATTTGTGTTTAAATTCCATTCTATTGAGGTTTCCTGTATGTGCGCATGCTGTCTCTTTTTAAGATATACTTATTTTTATATATATCAGGGTTAGGGTTGCTTTCTAATGCAGACGTATTCCAAGACCCAAAAATGTTTTAACTATTAAGTTTGAAAAGGTAGTAGAGACTTCACACCTGTAATTGAAACACACATTTGAATACTTGGCATGTAAAGTTATTTCAGAAACTTTAACATTGGTAATGTTTCTGGTATTTGCACTGGTTGCAGTGGGTTATGCTGCAGTTAATATTTTAAAGGAGAAAAGACTGGTCTCTAAAATGTATTTCTATAAATAATACTCCAGTATATGCAAAAACTTTAAGGGACATGGAGTTAATTGTTAGAGGACAGAAAGTTAGTATTTGAATGTGCATATGTATACTAATGGCTTCACATTTTTTGTGGCCTTTGGATAGACACACAATTCCTAAAATGTTGGTGCATGAGAATAATGTACAAGGGGTCTAATCAAACCCTCTTAAAACAGTTATGGATTTTTCCAGTAACTTTGAAATTAAGGTGAATTAATCTCTTGGAAAAGTAATTGATTAAAAATTAACAATCTTATAGTAGCTCGCTGGCTGCTCAGTTATGATTATGGCTGCCATTGTAGTATCTCATTTGTTTACAAATATTAATGTATTCTTTTATTAGTGGTAGAAGGTAGCAATATTCATGTTTGAGGGACACAATGAGTTGTGTGATGCACTTTGCAGTGTAGTTTGTAGACTGCAGCAGAACAAAGAATTGGTGGCAATTGCCAAGAAGTCTGCTCCTGAGGTTTTCAATTACGCAATTCCAAAATTTAAAGTATAAGGAAGCCAAAACAATAGGATACTGGTGAAAAGGGGCAGATGTGTACCTCCCTGTTCACTTATTTTCCTGTATTGAAACTTTATATTTGCTGAAGTAGGTATCAGTAGGATTTTGGGAAACATGGCAAGGAACGTAGACTTCTAGGTGTACTCACCAGCAGAATGCATATGAATCTGGTAAGTGCTGTGATCTTCCACATCTCTGTTACAAACTAGTGCTGTGGAGAGTGGTTGATCATGGCTGCCAGCTACCACAGGTGATAAAATAGTAATACAGCCTTTAAAGTTAATCTTAGGTGCATATGGGATGTATGTGGATTTAAGAGAAAGTGGAAATTAAGACATCTGTGTAGCTTGAAGGGGAAAGAAAGCACCAGAAGGATGGACTTTTCTTCAGTAGCTCCCCTGCAGCAAATGTTGCAGGTATTTTAATCAGTCTGTACTACGTTTCTTTTTGGAATAGCACAGTATGTTGGCCTTCATTTAATCTCTTAAGCATGGTGTTTCATAAAGAGAATAACTTCTGTGGCAAGACTTGGAAATCCTCTTGCTAGACACTTTTGATTCCAGATGGTGTCAAGAGCTAAGCTAGAAGATTTTTCCTTCCCTTGTTATCTGTTATTGGCCTCAGCTGTTTAGAAATAGAAAGAAGTCTGAGCTGTCTAAAAGAAGAGTGTTCATGTTGTGTTTTTCTTTTTTTTTTTTATGTACATGTAGAGATCTTCCTTACAGATCTTTCCTGGCTCCTCATCTGAGAAAACAGCAGATGAAAGGTCTTTCTAATGAGGTGTTTGAAAAGGCATATGCTAGGTCATACTGAAAAGATTACCAGTAGAAGTGTTTAACACAAAATAGAAAGTAAAAAAAAAAAAAAATCCAAACCTTTGGATCATCTCCAGATGTTTGTTGTGATTATTTAATTTTTGGGGTAAATGAAGCCATAACAGACTGCTGTGCAGATTCTGTGTGTCCTGTTTCAAATATAAAATTATTTGGTTAAAGTGGAGCTGGTTGTAGAAAAGGCCCTGCAAAGTATAACGTTTTTCTAGAATAATAATTAATTTTCTTTTTGCTCAAAGAGAATATCCTAGACGTTTTCAAGTAAAAACTCTTAGCTGCAAGGCAGATCTTCGTCCTCCCACCCCCCCCATGTTGAGTAAAGCCAAGCTTGTTTCTGTAAAAGGTTCATGTTGTCTATACCTGCACTGGTGCATTGGAAACATCTAACTTAACTAACTACATGATGTAAACTGAATCAATTTTAATATTTCCTTAGAACATTTTAATTCCAAACTTAATATACGTTGTGGTTTTTTTTGTTTCAAAAACCCAACAGCAGAGCCTTAGTAGCAGAGCCTTATTAATGTTGTTTTTCCTCCTTTTGAATTCTGGCAGGCTTTAAAAGGACAAATTATCTGTTTTGGCTATTAGGCACACAGGTGACTGCTTTCATTATGGCTATTTAAGAAAAAACTTTTTTTCCATGTGCTTTAGCATGGTTTCTAGGAGGATCTGCTCCATGATCTTGCCCAGCATAGATGTGTGACTGAGTGGCTTGTAGTTCCCTAGGTCTTCCTTTGTTGCCTTTTTAAAAATGGGGTTTATGTTTCCCCTTTTCCAGTCAGCAGGAACTTCACCAGACTGCCACAACCTTGCAAATATGATGGCTCAGCAATTTCATCTGCCAGTTCCTCCAGGACCTTTGGATACATCTCATCAGGTCCCATGGATTTGTGCACCTTCAGGTTCCTTCTGTGGTCTCAAACCTGATATTCTCCCAAGGTCGGCAGTATTTCATTCTCCCAGTCCCTGCCTTTGCCACCCAATTCACAGAAACCATGGCTGCAGCACTTGCTGGTGAAGACAAGCAAAAACATTCAGTACCTTGGCTTCCTCCATGTCAGTTGTAGCCAGGTCTCCTGTTTCACTCATGAGGGGAGGACAGTCTCTTTCATCTTCCTTTGTTGTCCTATGTACCTGAAGAAACCCTTGTTATTTTTTCACATCCCTAGCCAAGTTCAGCTCCAGCTGTGCTTTTGCTATACTGATCACCTCCCTGCCCTTCTGGGCCATATGCCTATAATCTCCCAAGGATGTGTATCCCTGCCTCCACTACCTATGCTTTTTGGTTTTGTGTTTTAGTTTGGCTAAGAGGTCTTGACTTAGCCAAGCTGGCCTCCTGCCTCCCCTGCCCAACTTCTTGCATGTCAGGATTGAAAGCCCTTGCACCCTAATAAAAATGTTTTTAAATATCTCCCAGCTCTCATTCACTCCTTTGCCTCTGAGGACAATTTCCCAAGGGATGCCATGCACTAGTGCCTAAACAGCTGAAAGTTTGCCCTCCTGAGGTTTAAAGAACTGACTAATTTTACCAGTCCTGTACTCCTCAAGATTGAGACTTCCACCAGAGCATGATCACTGCAGCCCAAACTACCTTTGATCTTGACCTTTCCGATAAATTCTTCCACCTTAGTGAACAACAGGTACAGCAGTGCCTCTCCTCTGGTCAGTCTCTCAATCACCTGGATTAGGAAGTTGTTCTCAAAATACTTCAGTAGTTACCTGGACTGCTTGCAGTTTGTTGTGCCACTTTTCCAGCAAGTGTCTGTGTGGTCAAAGTCCCCTATCAGGATCAGGGCCTGTGAGTATGATGCTTCCTGCAGTTGAGGAAAAAACTCTTCATCAACCTTCTCTCCTTGATCAGGTGGCCTGTGGTAGCTGGCAACCACAGTTTCCTTTGTTGGCTTGGTCTCTCATTTTCACCCATAAGCTCTTGACCCCTGCATTGCTGGTCTTCAAAGACAGCTCTGTGCATTCAATCCCATTTTTGGCATGGAGGGCAACTCCCCCACCTCTCCTTCCTTGCCTGTCCCTTCTGAATAGTTTATAGACCTCAATCACAGCACTCCAATCATGCAATTTATCCCACCAAGTTTCTTTGATGGCAATCAGGTCATAGCTATGTCTCGGCTTCTAGAAAGAGATTGGCATCGGCTGGATTCTATTCTGGTCATACCTGAGGTCAAGGTGAGATCACAAATCTGGCAGCCTTTTGAGGCTGTTAAGCCAATGACACTCAGGAATGGCTGTGCCCTCCACGTTTGCTTTAAACATTTAATCTTTTCTCTGTTCGCTCTGTCAAGACATGGAACAGCCTGTTGGGTCTGAAGTGGCTTAAATTAATTCCTCAACTTATTCATGTGCTTTGTCAGTCATTTTTGGTCTTGGTTTGGAGTGGAAGTGTTCAGTTGGAACTCTTGCTGCAGGCAGTTTTTCGTCTGCCTGAGTTCACCAGTTATGACTATTTCAGAACTCTGCACCACTGATTCCACTTTCCTTTTGGCACTTAGGGCACTATTAGCTCTGGTGCCTGTTTGACAGCTTGAGAGCCACAGCATGTGGTGCTGCTTTGGCCCTACCTAGCACTTCCCTTGAATTTTCATACTCTACAGTAAATCTGTCACTGGCATTGTGTGTGATGTCATTTTCCTTCAAAACACAATTTTAGTGCATTTAGCTTTCCAGGCTTGAATGCACTGATCATCAGATTGACTTTTTACCCTGTGGGAAATGATGTGCTCAACCTCTGATGAGACTCAACCATCCAAAAAAATAAAAAAAAAAAAACGGGGGGGGAAGAAGGAAAAAAACAAACAAACAAAAAACCCACACCTCCCAAACAAACCCCCTCTCAACCTAGTAGCTACAGTGTGCAAAAACCTAGCAATCTTTTTCAATTTTGAACAAATAGTCCATTTCTGCTCTGAGCACGCTGAAAATATTTTCTTTCTGGTACTTTTAACCTGTTCACTTGAATTTAATTGAAAAGTAGATGACGAAGCTTGTAGGGACAGCCTTTAGGATGAATTGTTAAATCTGTAAATATTTTCAAGATACTATATTTTTGGTGTATTTTTAAAGATATAAAAACTCTGTTATTCTTCAGTTTGCATAAAGAATTGCAAAGTTGTGTTTTGCAGAATTTGGGTGTTGCAAAACCAGAGTTTTTCTGAACATGAAGATACAGTACATTGTAGGTTTTTTTGAGGTCTTTTTCCTATGGTTTACTAGTTTTAAATTGAAATAATAACAATGAAATCCTGTCTCACAGAAGCAGGAAACTGTTATAACTTGTTGATGTGATGATACAATTTGATATTTGTGCTCTGCATATTTTGCAAGGCACAGAATTTTCTTAATTTCTTTTTTTTTTTTTTGGTGGCACTAGCAAGACCTACTGAGTTATCCTTGTAACTCTGCTTTTTTTCAGGGATTTTTTGACAGATCTCCCCTGGTTGGGAATTACTGCTTTAAATTTGAGTCCTGAAAACTCTATTAATACTATAATGATGCTTGTTTTCTGCATAAAGACTTTGATGTAAGCTCACAAAATGCGATTTGTTCCTACTTGAACAGAATATGAATACAAAACGGGGCTTGCTGGGGCTGACAGCATTTGTCCAATACATGGCTTCCTCGAGTCCACAGGCATTTTCGTCCCGGTGGCAAAATGGGTCAAGGGAGGAAGAAGAAGACAGGAAGAGAATATAGAGCTCTGAGGAATGGGCAGATGTGCGAGAAGAGAAGCAGAACGGGGGATTTGAGGGCGCTGCCAGCTGGAGGTGTTAAGGGGGTGTCCTTTACAGGTCTCCTCCTACTGCATTCTGCAAACCTCTTCTACCAGCTTCCAGTCTTGCTTCAGGACTGGCAGGTGCCCTTTCCTCCCCCGTTACAATGGCATCCCACAAGTACAGCTTCTTTTCATTTCCCTCAGCAGTGACTCTGCTTTCCTTCTTGTGGCCAGTCAGCTGCTAGAAACAGGAAAAAGAGAGGCAAAGGCTGTGGGCTCTAGGTACGAACCTGGGACACTGGTGGAGGTGAGCGGCCAGGGAAAAACTCCAGAGCTCATCCCATGTTGTTGGCAGCGGGAGCAGTGAGGGCTTCCAGAGTGGTGGGTCACCTCGGTGCCTTCTCCAGCCACCCGCACTTGTGTAGGGAGACCCTAGGGAGGCTGCTCCACCTGCGCTCTGCCTGGCCTCAACACAAGCAGAGTGGGTGAGCCGCCTCTTTTTGCCCACATGTGAGCTAGCTGTTGCTGGAGTAATCACGAAACCAATTCTGGCGAAGACTTCATTCCAGACTTTCAGTGACATTCAGTAATGGCTTGCTTGCTTAATAGGGAACTCATAAGATTTTATGGAAATGTGTATGTCACCATTTAAGTAAAAAGGGAATTCAGATATTAGATTTAGTTCATATTAATCACTGGAAACAGTTCAGCATCTTATGGACGGAATTATAATTTGTAGGTTTTTATTTGTTAAAGATCAAGAATATTTATTTTAATAGACACAATTAAGTGCCACTGAATTAAGTATACTGCTGCTGTTGTTGATAGACCTGTTCTTGCTCAGAAAGCCAAGATGACAACTAAAACAAACAAAAATAAGTTTCTTCTTTGGTTGCCCTGCTGCTACCTTGAAAACTTTTTTTTTTTTTTTTCCCCCTCTTCCTTTCTTGTTGGAGTAGATGTAATGAAGTTTGTGGAACACTGACGGTATACAAAGAGAGCGTTCTTTAAACTGAGCCTTGATTGATTATGGAGAGGGGATCAATTAGTGAATTGTAGAATGGGTGACAAATACTAGTAGGTAAGGCTCATTGTCCTGTGTTATACAGGAGACAAATGGGCGGACAATTATCTCTGTGTAGCCTTTGGATGTATGAACCTGATATCAAAGGTTAAATCAGAGTTCAGGAGTCTTGAAGTGTCCTGACTGTTGCTACCTTATCATTGAAATCCTGTCCAAACTAACCAAACAAAATTTGGTACTTGTCAGGACCAAGGGAGTACAAGATTTCAACATGAGCTAGTGTCACATTCCTCGTATAAAGTGCAATAAAATAGTAATAAAAATGTTCTCTTCCCTGGGTTTGAAAGCAAAATCTGTCAGATGATTTTAGGTGGAGAGATAGGAGAATATTGTGCTCAGAAAATTATATCTTTGATATGGACGTAATTTCAATATACACTCCCAAACCATATTTCCAGATGCATTGTCTTTTGCTTTGAACTTGCAATGACATCAATCCTGAAAAGGCCCATTGTGTTTTAGTGAATTTAAGACTATTGCTGTAAGTGACACATTTAACCATCCGGGTTATACTTACTCTTTCATAAAACAAACGTATGCAGCTGTAGGAGTCCTGTTCCACATTCGCCTTTTAATAGGGCAGTCTCTCCCCGTGGTGATGGAGTAACTTTGTGAGCACATCTGAATTAATACTGTGAATTTAGCGTTTGTTGCTATAGGTAACCGGTTCTGAAGAAATACCAAAGATGGGAAAAGAAAACCAACCTCGGCTCAGTAATTTGGGTTTTATTTTATCTGCATGTTTGGGGAATCCATGCTCTTTCCCCTCTATTTTGTGGTGCTGAGTGCTTTAGGATATTCACAATAGAAAACAGACAGGAAAATACGTTGGTCATGTGCAGTCCGTTAGTCCATGTGGTGCACACAGACAACTAAGATGCATATTTATTTAGGTAAGAGAAGGAATATCACTATGTGGAGAATAAGCCTTTATTCTTTATAGGCTAATAAGAAAAAACTATATTTACAGATCTTCATTGTCCCAAAGTTCCACATAATTGTGATTTTTTTTTTTCAGTGTTAAGCCTCTCCGTAGAGAGACAGTTACCTTGCTCTGAGCCATATATCATAAATAATGATAGACAAAACAACTAATGATGGTTCTTAATGAATAAGTATGAGGATTTAATGATGTCTTGGGGCCACAATGTAAAGGGCATGATTATCGTCTATACCAGAGTCGCTTTGCCCTCCTGAGGCGTAGGAAAAGGCTTTCAAGAAGAAGTAAAGGAGAATTAGGTAACAAAAAGGAAGGATAGCGTAAACAGGATTATAGTCCAATGTTTCTTCAACAATCCTTAAACCACAGTAAAAACAAGTCCTTTTCTTCAGTTGTGAAGTGGAATTGTCTTCAGCTTGCCAGACGGGGGCTTTCGAAAAGACCTCAAGGAAGTAAATTAAAATTAATATGGTTCTGAGAATTGTATTTTCCAAGTCAGGTTAGGTATTTTATGTCAAATTTTCTAATTGAAAAGAAGCAAGGGCTACAATTTCAGTGTTGCAACAGAGCCAGTACTGATTAATAATAGCTAGGACCTGGCGGTTCTTTGATAGCTTTGTGATAGGAAAACCTGCCGAAATAAAAATTTTAAGTCAAAGCATTTCTTTGTGGTATATTGGGTACCATGACCTGCTAAAGTAGAATATCATCTCTGTCAATGGGTAGAAGATCTTCCCTGTGTATGAGCGGAATTCCCTTCTCTTGCTAAAACCAGAAATACACAAAACACTTTTCTAATGCTGCTTTAATGCTGCAGTGGGGAGATGTCAGCTGCAGAAACACTGACAGAGATTTGAAAATGCTGTTCTCATATTCCAGCCAGTTTGGTAATAGCTGAATTCTATTTTAAGGAGGTAACTTTCGATGTGTTAGCCAAGGAAGATGTTCTTTTTAGCCATACCAGAAATAGGCTCCTCTTAAGCTGTTGTAGTGAAATGCATTGGAGCCTGGAGAGAACAAGTTCTGTATATATATGTATCTTAATCTTCTTTATTGTTTATCATCAAGGTAGTATAATCATTTAACTTGTATTAACATTCTGGTTGCCTTGTTAAGCTGCGGTTTGGAGCACATTGGAGACTGCTAGCTGCTCCCAACTTCTCTACAGTACAGAGGAACAGATGCGTTCAGGACACATACTGCAATGCAGGGTAGCAGATCGTCAAAAAGATATTAGACGTTATTTTCCAAAGAAAAAAGAGGGGGACATGTCTGTGCTGATCATTTCCAGCTTTCCATAGATTTTGCTGCATAATTTCAACACTCACTGAATAATAATCTGAACACAAAGAGATAACACCACAGGTCTAGATTTAAGTACAATAGCTGAATAAAGTTTTTTCTTTTATCACATAAAAACCTGCCTTCAAAACTGTGATTGCACCTACATACAACATATAGTAGAATTTCTAGTTTGTATTAAAGCTCAGCAGATGAGTTAAAAATCCTTTTGGGATTTTCTTTATCCAAGTGAAAATACATCAAATGTTGATGAACTTCTTGAAACGTTGTGATCTGTTGTTACGTCATGTTAACAAAAAAAAAAAAAACACTTTAAAAATAAATGTATATTTTTATATTGGCTATAGTTAGAACTGATCTCATGTGGTTTTTAGCTATCATTCTTATTAACAAATACTATTTATGTCTTCATGTCTCATACAAATTAAGCTTTGATGAAGATCTAATTTTTCAAAATTCTTGCCACTCTTTACATGCCTAAAATTCAAATATATTTGCAATCTCCAAACATAAAAGGCCATTGCTGTTATATGACACGCATCCTCATTCAGAGGAAAATTACTTTTTTTTTCCTAAGATGAATTGGTGAGGGGGCAAAAAAGTTCCTTAGCCTTTGTCTGTTTCCTTAAATCAGTGAGTCTCTTGTCCTCTGTACGTATGACAACTTGATGTATGAGGTGATGACTAATTTTGCAAAACATCAGACTCGGAATGACAAAACTTGCTGAAAGACGGTATGAAATTTCAGTTTGAAATCCTAAAATACATATTCATTGCAAAGATGCTTGTATGCCTGCAAGCGTTTGCATTCTTTTCTCTGCTACTTAAAAACTTAATGAAGGGAGGATAGTGTTAGATGCTCAAGTGTTAGCCTTCCAGCGTTTAAATGTCTTCATCGTGGGCTTATTACGTTTTCTTAACCATGACCACTATCATTATTAGCTTTTTTCTGAGCATCTATCTAATATAATTGGGTAGTGATTTATAGTTCAAAGGGGGGAAGTAGGGGGAGATTAAAGGCTGTCCCTCAGTAAAAAAATACAGACTGCAGTGTGGAAGGCAAAAAAAGGAAAAGCAAGTTAATTTTCCAGAAATTAAAATAACAATGTCACGACCAGTTTTGTAGCTCCTTTTCAGGCAACATTCCCACCGAGATCAGTGAACTAAAGTAATATTAAATATATATAAATTTTTCAGCAGTATTATTCAATGCGGAAATATATCAGTTCTTCTAAAAGCATTTATTTGACACTAATTCAAGGTATATGACATTCATTTTCTTTAGCTACTCATAAAATTTTAGATTGTGGCTTTTATAATTTTGGCCTGGTAAATTCTAAAAGACTTGATAAAGCATTAGGGATCGTTGTAAGCAGTACTTTCAAGAAAGAAAAGCCCTTCATCTCCTAAATGCTAGTGTAAACTAGTGTAGGATTACACAAAACATCAGGCAAGAACTGTGCTGCAAGAGCGGATGGACTACGGGAGACTGAAATGCTTGCAAAATAAACATGTTTTACATAAAAATGGGCAGTCTTTGCTTGCCAGCTGTCTCAACGTTTTCAAGATCACAGACTAGTACAGTCGTCTGGGCAGAGTTTTCAGGAAGGAAGTGAAGGAGGACAATGCAGAGTCTTTATGGAGATTGACAGGTAGCATTGCAGAGGCACTATTATACGAGAAGGCATCTTGGTGCTGGAGGCAGAAGTCTCTCCGGCACAGCACACTAGTGCGCTTTACATGTATTGGCTGCTGCATTTTTTCTGGCAAAAGTACTTGATTTAAAAAGTCATGTTGTTCTAAGTCTGAAGTCTGTTCTGTTTTAAGCCTGGTTTAAGTCATGCTGTCTTAAGGAGAACTGCCCGCCTTGGGACTTCTGGCTTAGTCCCCCTAGCATACCTCTTTTCTTTGGAATCTGGAAACAGATTGTTTGTGTGCAAAATTCCTCAAAGGTGGCCTTTATTGCTGCATGTAGCCACCAGGAACTCAGCGTACATCATTATGGGATAATACGCTTTAACAGATAATCACAATATAGTGCTTTTATGCTGTCCAAACCATGCCCCAAATGCGTTTGAGAATCACTGAACTAGCATTTATTGAAGGAGACAAGGAAGGATTTACAGAGCACAGTGTGGGAGACCATATGCTCATGGGTGTGGCCATATGATCATGGTCCATGAGGAAGATATTCACCAAAGTCTTTGCAGCCCTTTTGCCCATGCTGCCCCTCTGCCAAGTTCTGCCTGTTCAACAGCACTCTGTAGGTTTAGTTGGAGATGTCTCATGTGGAGTAAAAGGGCTTTGCCTTATTCCCAAATGGATAAAAGGAAGGCAAAGACTTTGCTCCCTCATGCTCAAAAATAGATTTGAGCCAACAGACAGTTTATGGACTTCCAGTAAAGAACATTTGTGCCCTTCCAAGAGTATTAAAAGCCAAAAAAGTTGTTTTTATCTCAGTGCTATGTTGTAATATCTGGAAGGATGCATAAGCTGTATTGTTTTGGAAGTAATTAAATAGATGGATTATTGTTTAGATTTGTGTATTTAAAAAATGATTCAATTGTATGATGGCTGCATGGACAACGTAATTTCAGAATAACTAAATGCAATCTATTACTGTTTTACAAGTTCGAGTAGTCACAGCATCCGCTTGCCCTATTAGTAAAGTACAGTGTGCATCTGTGTATATATGTACGCAGGAGAGAATTTGGGTTTTTCCTCTAAAGGAGGTGACTTTGCCAATAATCTTTAATGTATTTTAATTTACGTGATTTACCAAGTCATCTAAATTAAGTAGCAAAATCAAATTCCAATTCTGACGAATCTCTGAAAGAATTACCATCTGTGATTTGCTGTTCTGTCAGCAAACGGTAACCATGTAACAGCAAACATGCAGCCGTGGATAACACATGTGAAACGTGGTCTTCAAGAGATTTCAAAAACTCAAGCATATGTGCAACACACCCTTTGTCAAGCTGCTGTTACAATCTGCTGAAAACTCGGTGTGATAGTTCCACAGTTTGCCTGCAAATCCCGTGAACAAAACCTACTGCTGCACTGAATTAAACAACAGGCACCAGAAATAAGTGCTGAATCCCCATCTGGAAAACACGCAATGGCCACAGGCGACATCATCACAATTCATAAACATTTATGAAAGCACAGCATCATCAGGAATAGAAATAAACTGAGAAAACACTTTCAAAATTGTTTTGCATATGAAAATTAGAACTTTAAACACAATGATGCGACATGAAAACTGTTGCATTTTCCTGCACAATAATGTTTGAAAGAAAGTTTCTATTATCCATTTTATTATCAAGGTAACAGAATAAGTTACTACAGTGAACCCAAAAAGGTCCTTTCTAACACTTCATCACCAGTAAATCCTTTTTGCATACTTTGAGAAAAATGTAGTTCCTAATAAATGAGTGATAAAGCATGAATTTAGTATTTGCTTGAAACAAGACTATAATTGTATTTGAATGTAGGAAACTATAAGTTTGAATTTGTTCCGTGCAGTTTTGACATGATGATTACAGTATTAAGAAAGGAAATATAAGAGACCTCCTTGTTAATGAGGTTTGTTACACGGTACTGAGCAAAACTGTTTGGTTTTGCTTTTAACGCTTGCTGCCAGTGAACTCACTGTCCATGGGGTTGGTGTGTGGTTAGGTTCCTCTGTTCCCCAGTGCTCACGCTGCGGTTTATGCCTCAGCGTGCGTTCCTGCTTGACCTGGTGAATCTCTTTTCCACCAGGATCGTTCTTGCTTAGAGGGACTAGCAGTCCATACCTCCCTTTTAGCCCTCCCTTGCATTAGGATTGCTCACGGGATTTTTCCATCTCCGCTCTAATGTATTTCAGCTCCTTCATAACTCAGTCTAGACTAAATTAATCTCTTAACTTCAAATCTATGTGGTTTACAGCAGGGTTTACATTGCGTTAGTGTTTGTAAATCAGATCTGCATAGACATCGGTTCTTGGTTTTTTTGGTCTTTTTTCAAGCTAAAGAGCTTGATCCAATTTCATCCCGCTCCAGCTGAGGTACTCCAGGCTGAGAGCTCAATGTGGCAGTCAGCTGCTCTCTGGCAGTTTGATCCTATTGCAGGTTACAGTGTAGGGAGATTTAATTTGATACTCTACTTTTGTTTTCTTTTTTCTCTCTTGCACCATTGGCAATGTCACGTACACTAACACTGTGTACAAGAGTGATGTGTTGCCAGTAAAACCAGAGGCTTTCTAAATGACAGTTTTGGTTGTCAATATGTGAAACGTTTTTCCTTACCAGTTTTTGTAGTCATTTTAGACATAACAAAATGGAAATGTTTTAGGGAATTTTGACATTAGAAAATCTACAAAGTATGTAGCATTTACTTTACAAATTCACATACACTAAAATATTCACTGCTTTGTTAAGTCAGGCATAAAACCAAGTTATTTGATATAAGCTCCTTTCTTCATTCCCTAAGTCTGGGAGAACACATAGCCCTTTCCTGCTCTCCCTGTCGTCTGGGACCAAATATTTCATCCTCTTTAATTTTTATTTGCATGACTCAAGTATTGACTGGTTAATTGGGTTTGCATTTACAGAAGTACTGTATTGCAAGTATCACATCATAAGAGTTCCAAAGGAGAAGAAACTACAATTTCTTCTTCCTCCTTGTTGAAAATCACATTTATCACCACTTCAAAGTAGCCTGAAGAGCTGACTGCACTGCTGCATAGCGATGCAAATTGAAATCCTTTACACCCCTTTGGCTTAAAATTATTTACAACTATGTTTTTCTACAAGAAATGGCAGGTCATGTTCATCTAGAGTTTCACACAAACAATCAAAAAGGCATTCTGTTAAAGGCTTGAAATCTATGCCTAACATTATGACAAACCGTGTCACTTGTTTCTAAAAGCCATTTTGAACCCAGTATCATTTTAATGTGTTTTTTTTTCTAAATTTCTGAATAGTTTCTTTGCTAGCAGCTGTCTTACATCTATTGTCCTCCTAATTACTTCACAACAAGATCATTTCAGAGGCATACATTGACAGATGCATAAATTAATTCTTCAGAGCATTAAACTCTGCAACATTATCTTTAAGCCTCACCTGAAACAGAACCACAACTCTGGGAAGGGGTTTTCTCTCTGATGTTTTCTGGTTCTTTGACATTTTTATTCTTCAATGCTTAAAAAACCCTCAAGCTCAGCTTTGTGGGACTGGTTGATGTATTACCAAGAGGAATTCCTTGGACAAATGGACTTCCATATGGGTGGTTTTTGTAAGGATGAGCAGAAAAACTCATAAAGGATCAGTTGTCTCACTGTTTGCTGAACTGACTGTTCAGGTTCCTACATCGGAGAGGTGGCCTCTCCATAGGCTACCTGCGTGTTCAGTGGAGAGAGAAAAGCTGCTCCCAAAGCCCTCTTGGGTGGCTGCTCTCCCTCTCAGCTATTTTAGCCCAGAGTAGAGCAGCTTCATTTAGACATTGAAATGAGGATCATATCTCTAGCATTTGACCAGGGTGAGATGGGGAAAGTGCTGTCCTCCAGCTGTGCATCTCTCAGGGCTGCCAGTAACGTCTACATTTTGGGTGGTCTCTACATCGTTTGTTTTTGTAAAGGTGTTTTCATATGTGGTACTGCTGGTGCCTGTTAGCCTTATATATGAAGGCAATGTAACATCAGCAAGAACAAAAACTGAAGACTGAAGAACGTGTCGCTGTAAGGTATGCACTTAAAATGGCTTTAAAACCAAAATATTCTTCTGTTGGGGTCTTCTTTTGCTGTAAGCCTGTTCTCCAACATTTTTTTTTTCCAGAAAAGGAAATTTGAGATTAGAAGTGGTGATGGAATCTTGCCCAGAGCTGAACATAGTCATGGGATGCTTAAGCCCAGGTTCATGAAGATGTCCTTCTTTTATCTATTGCTCAATACAAAAATTCAATAGTTAATTTAAAAATTGGTTGTCCTTTCTGCATCCATGGATTTTTACCTCAGCCATTCACCTTCTCTTAACATCCCAGAGAAACGTAAAAGGCTGTGACAGTGATTGCTAGGAGGAAATATCAAGAAGGTTAGGGGGGAAAAAAAATCTCATAATAAGTTGCAGTACAATTTCTCCTTGGTATGAGCCAATTTAGAAACAGTTCATGGAATCTGGATTGGATATAAATTCATCCTGTGCACTGGTATGTGTTTCTGAATGTTGCATCCAGTGAGTGATGTATATGTATATATAATGATTCACAATGATATGTGTCAAATATAACTCTAATCTTTAACAAATACATACTCTTCTCTTGTTATTATTATTTTGCACGTGACTGTTCATTGCACCTATGCCCATTTTTTGCTGCTTATATGTGGAAGTGCTTTCCTACATAAAATGAAGTAATTTTTTCTTTAGATAGAGTGCACATGAAAATAAGAAATTTTTATTGTTTGCTTACTGCAACATTATTGTTGCCATTGTTCTGGTTGGTCTTAAAAAAGAATTTAGATAAACTGTTCTTATATTTGTAATGAAATGAAAAAAAATTAACCAAATTCAGCCATGCATTGACTGTATTGATTTCAGTCTGCTCATTCTCAGTTTGTTTTGGTGTATTATGTCCAGGCAGTGCATTGTGTATTTATGCACTAGACCAATAAGTCTTTGCAGGTGTAGGAGAGAGATCATATTGTCCTTATCAGAAACAGTCCTGTGGTAAGCATCGTCAAGAAAAGGAAGAAATCATCGTACTGAAACATGCAAAAAGTTTTTGCTGCAAGCAATGAAAATGGAAGATAGACCACAGACACCTATTACATCTCTTGTAAAAATGGCAGAAAGTTAAATGCTTTCTATTAACCCTTTTGTTATTATCATGTTTCTGAGCACTCAGACATGTATGAGGTGAAAGCATTTTTTGAGAGCAGAAGTGACCCCTCAGGAAAAATGAAAGACATAGGAGAGTGGGAACATGAGTATATTATTTCTCTTTCACTGTCCTCTAACCTTCCAATTTTTTCACTATACTGTACAGTGCAGCAATTGTCAATATTGGATTTTCTTATGAGGTCCCTGAAAATTCATTCTGGATTTGAAAAGCAGTTCGTATTAGTTTGGGGTGGATATAGTACATTTTTTTTCAGAAATAGTAAAGAGGAGTAAAATATAATCCTCAAGCTAACCCTCATATAAAGTATATTATCCTCAGCTGTGGATAAGTGGACAGTCATTGGTCCAGCACTGCCGTAAAGGCAGAGAGGAAAGCATTGCTTTAATCTGTTGGTTTGGCACCCACTGCCTTATCTATTTATTGTTTTGGATTTTTCTCCAATCAAGTACTGATTTCTTCCTCCAGTCTTCCTGTATTTTTTCCAGTCATCAGATTTTGCAGGGGGAGGGAGGAGCTCTCATGTTTTCTCACCTTTTCCCTCTGATGTTCCACTATCTCTTTTTCTTTCCCAAACAGCTCTTTTTCCCACGCTGAAACATTTCTCTCCAACCAGCTGGCAGAAGAGCTGCCCCTTTAGCATGTTCCCTATGGACACAGAGGACCAGGGGTTGGATGCAGCTGCCCTGGGTGTGCTGCAGCCCCCCGTGCCCATCTGTGTCCCCTCGCTCCTGCTCCCGGCTGCTCATGACAGATCTGAAGCAGGAGGGAGAAGCACAGCCAATGTCGCCAGCACCAGCGACAGCTCCAGGGTTTTTACCCAAACAGAGGTGTCCGTAGGCCTTGTTAAGTTCCTGGGAATGGGTTGGTTGGACAGGCGACTATTTAAATCTTCCTTACTCTGAAAATAATGAAAATAATGTTGTAACAGTGGTGTTTCAGTGGAGTGTTAAATCACTTCACAGTAAGAGGTTTCTACAATTAATTGTCAAATCAAATGGCTCAATCTACTGAGTAGTAGCCATATTTCAGTCAGCAGAGTCTTTATGAAAAAATAAAACTCCGTTAAGATTGCTCTTCCCATGAAAACTCCCAGCCAGGCTGTGGGTGAGGAAGCCAAACCCCTTTGGCTTAGAAAGGGGCTGCTGTGGGGCTGCAGGAGCAGGGGTGGCCCCGGGCAGGTGTGGTGATGAGCCGCTTGCTGCCTCCCCCAGCCCCGGCGCTGGTGAGCAGTGAATGACATCAACAAAAAGTCACCTTCAAAGCTCATAAGAGGAGACAATTCCTCGTGCCACAAGCAGCAGCTTAATCCTTGCCAAGGGACCTTGCGGCTGCATGCAGCGGCAGCATGTGGCCCAGCTTATACCTGTCGTTAATCAGCTTGTTGGTGGTTCCTCACCCTGCCAGATGCTTTTGCAGTTTCTCTGCGGGATGCTGGTTCCTCCCCCCGGGCTGGAGAGCAGTGGCCCTGCTGCCAGTCGCCGCCTCCCAGAGAGCAGCATCCAGACGTTGGGCGCATGGGTGGGTGCTCATCGGGTTGTTCTTGTGACTCCGAAATGGAGGAAACAAAGGGAAAAAAAAAGCAAAGAAAAAAAAAGAATCAAGTAGAAAAATGGAGAGCGATGTCTTAGATAAAAACCCAGGCAACTTTAATTATTTCTGTGTTTATGTATTAATAATTTATTTGTTAATGGTCTTGCTCATTGGAGCACTGATTCACTGAGAGCAGCTTCCCGCTCAGCGCCAGGGACTTGGCAGGGGGCTGCCGGGGAGGGCTGCAGGTTGGGGTGTTAGAGCTGGTCTGCATCAACACCCTCAGATAAACCTGGGAAGGGGACCTGCTCAAGTGCCTGGGCACCTGCATTTGGTAAAGTAAGTCCTTTCGAAATGCACTCATGGATTTTATATGGTAAAAGTTTTCAGTGTTGAGAAGTATAGTGCAAACATTTCCTTTGGAGGCGGGGGGGGGAAGAATTTTCCTCCAGTTTTCTAGGCTTTTGTGCCGCTTTGATATTAGGTGAGTAAGCCTCAACATTGCTCACTGCAGCTCCCGCAAGCTCCCAGGATCGGATAAAATAAAAGCCTTTACTGAGCAGCCTCTTGTACCAAGGCCCCAACAACAGCAAACTTCCGGAAACTTCTGGAAAATGATTTCACAGAATCATAGAATGATTTGGGTTGAAAGGGACCTTTAAAGGTCATCTAGTGCAACCCCCGCTGCAATGAGCAGGGACATCTTCAACTAGACCAGGTTGCTAAGAGCCCCAGTCCAACCTGACCTTGAGTGTTTCCAGGGGTGGCGTGTCCCCGAACAGTCCATCAAAACCATATCTCTCCAATTTAAAGACAACGATGTTGTGAGAGACCATGTCAAAGGCCTTACAGAAGTCCAGATAGATGACATCTGTAGCTCTTCCCTTGTCCACTGATATAGACATTGTATCAAATCACGTGCCTGTCCTTCATTCTTCTAGGAGGATCTGTTCCATGATCTTCCCAGGCACAGAGGTGAGGCTGACAGATTAGTGGTTCCCAGGGTTCTCCTTTCTACCCTTTTTAAAAGTGGGTGCAATGTTTCCCCAGTCACTGGGGGCTTCACCGTAACTACATCAGCCAAGTACCTCGTGACTCTGGGATGCATGTTGTCAGGTCCCATGGACTTCTGTATGTTCAGGTTGCTCAGGTGGTCTTGAATCTGACCTTCATTTACAGTGGGTGGGACTTTACTCCCCCAGTACCTGCCTTGCAGTCCATCCACTTGAGAAGTGCGAGGAGAGAGATTGCCAGTGAAGACTGAGGCAAAAAGGTGGTTGAGTATCTCAGCTTTCTCCTTGTCTGTTGTTACCAGTTTGCCAGTCATGTTCATCAAGGGGGGGTACGTTTTCTTTGATCTTCCTTTTATGGCTGACATGCCAGTAGAAGCCCTTATTATTATTGCTTGCATCCCTTTCCAAGTACACTCCAGCTGTGCCTCTTCTTTTTCTTTTTTGCTTTCCTAAAATTTTTTTTCTTTTTTGCTTTCCTAAAATTCAGGGTCCTGACTTTATTCTTTGCCTGACCCATATCCCTCAGGACTTGTTAGCTCTGGTTATCTCACTTGTATGGGTGAACCACAGGTCCCGTAATGTGTCCCCTTTGGTAGGGCTGTGTATTTCCTGACTTAAGAAGTTATCTTTCCACTCCAGGAGACTCCTGGATTGCCTGTAGCTTGCTGTGCTACTTTTCCAGCAGATGTCGAGGTGGTTGAAGTCCCCCAGCAGGATGAGAGCCTGTGAGCGCAGTGCCTCCTGTAGCTGGAGTAAGAAGGCTTTGTCAGTAGGCTCCCCTTGGTTGGGCAGCCTGTAGTAGACACCAACCACTTGGTCTCTAATTCCTACCCATAGGCTTTCAACCTGCTCATGGCTATGCTTCGGAGACAGCTCTTCACACTCGACCCATTTCTTGCCATAGAGGGCAGTGCCTCCACCCCTCCTTCCTCGCCTCTCCCTTCTGAACATCTTGTAGCCATTGATAGCCGCACTGCAGTCATGGGATTTGTCTCACCAGGTTTCAGTAATGGCAACCAGGTCGTAGCCTTCTAGCAGCGCTGTGGCTTCCAGCTCCTCCCGTTTGTCACCCTTGCTGTATGCATTGCTGTAGAGGCATTTCACTGGGCTGTCATCTGTGTCACCTTAATTCCTTTGGGGTATTTCACTGGTGTTTCCCTGTTGGCCCCTACTACCTCAGGAGCCCCTGTCTTATCTCCATAAGACTCCAAGTGTCCTGCAATGTAGCTAGAATGTCACAGAGCAACAGGCTGCAAGCCCTCGCTAGCACCTGGTCCCTCTAATCTTGGTGTGTTGTCCCACAGCTTGTCATGGGTGAGCCTCATGTTATTCCCTTCCCCCTTCAAGTCTAGTTTAAAGCTCTTCCAGTCAGCCCTGCAAGCTTGTGAGCAAAGACCATCTTGCCCCTTTCAGAAATGTGAATCCCATCTCATGCCAGCAGGATGCCTATTATCAAAACCCCCACAATTTTGGCAGTGACACCAGCCTTGTAGCCATGTATTATTAGACTGAGTCCATCTGTTTCTTCCAATGTCACTGTCCGCAACTGGAAGAATAGAGAAAAATATTACCTGTGCTTTGGATCCCCTTAGCAACCATCCCAAGGCCCTGACATCTCTTTTGATCGCTCTTGGATTACGCATTGCAGCTTCATCACTACCCATGTGGAAGGGTAGCAATGAGTAATAGTCTGACGGCCGTACCAGGCTAGGAAGTTTCCTAGTGATGTCCTTAACCTGGGTCCCAAGTAGGCAACAAACTTCCCTAAAAGGAGAGAATATGTCCAGCATATTCGACCCTCAGAAGACCCTCATACTGTTCCCCTCAGAAGGGATTCTCTTACAACTATAACTCATCTTTTCTTCCTTGTGGAGGTGCTCATGATACAGGGGGTAGCCCTTTCTGACCTTGGCAACACCTCTGGTGCAGATGGTCCACCATCCACATCATCAGTTGACTGACCTTCCACTTCTGGAGCCTCATACCTGTTGTACATCTTGTTTTTTTTCTGGTGGATGTTCCTGTTTCTGTCTCGGGAAGGGCAGAGCATGGTTCCACCAGTCTATCTCATTCTCAGACTCCTGATGCTCCTTAACCTGTTCACTTCCTCCTGAAGCTCTGCCACCAGGCTGAGCAGAATACCTACTTGGCAACACCTCACACAGGTGTTCTCACTACTGCCAACTCCTGGAAACTGGGATTAGAATGTGTCAGGAACAACAAAACCAGTCATACCTGTCATACAGTGACAAATGACATCATCCAGCATGGGAGGACTTCTCCCTGTTGTTGTCATCACTGGTCTAATCTCAACACTCAATACGGCATCCGACCAGCTTATTAACAGAAAATCATTAGTGCAGAAGGCCTCATAAGGCAAGTTACAGCACAAACCACCTGGAACCATAAGGACTTTGAAAAATATCAATGAGCCACAAATAAAGTCTTGTCATTGCTCCCTTCCCCAACACGTGCACACACACACATACACGCACAGGTATAAACACATCTCAGCATTAGTGGGTCTTCTATCGAAATGACATAATGCTGGTTTGCCTTCTTTAAGATGAAATAGAGTTCAAGTGACTTGCTGAGTTCAGGCAGTTTCAGGTTGTTAAGTAATTATAAAGTAATCTGCTTTAAAAAACAAAATAAATCTAGCAACCTTAGCTTTTTTTTTCTTTTTTTTTTTTTTTTGTTATGGTTTCATACCAGATGCTGGAAAATGAACTCTTCCCATTTTGATACTGCAATTGCTACTTAATGCTACTGCCTGGCAATAATTTATCTTTAAAAAGACCCCAACTTTCTGCTGTAATTCCAGACACTTTAACATGTTCATTTAATTTCCAGGGACCGAAAGACTGATTACTAATAGGAAAAAAAATACTGCATTCCTATTTTAATTAAAAAGATGTTGTGTTTGTGCTGGAAATTACTTCAACAGTTTGAATTAAAATTTCTTTAATGAAACTCATAAAAAATTTATGTTATTAAGGTGAATACCTAAAAAAAGAGGAAAAGAAATTTTTTGTTTGTTCTTAAACTTTGTTGAGGACTGAAACATGTTTGTTTTTCCACATTACTTACAGCTGTTTTCAGCATGTAACTCATGTAACGTGCTGTAACACGAGTTCTACAATAAAGCTTTCTCTTGATCTCATGCCACCACCCACTAGGAATTTCTACTTATTTTCTTTTTAAACTTTATCTTGCAGAGGACATTTGCTCTTGTCATTTTTATTTTCAAGGAGACACTTTGGCAAAGTATCTGACATAACATCTGAAGTTTTGAGACACTGTTTGCTTATCTACAAATACTATCCAATCTGTTTGGTCTAGAGATGGTTTAGTGATAAGCGCTGCAGAGGTAGCCCCACTGGGCCTCTGAGGAGTGCTCAGCAGAGACCGTTCTTTTGCCTCATAAATCAAACTCCTTAGCAGCCACTGCCGTTCATTCTTCCCCACATGAGAGTCTTCAGTCTGAAGTTGCTCTGTGCAATGACATGAGCTGTCAGACAAACCTGGACTCTGACCCAGATGGTGTCTGTGTCCCTGCAGTTATCAATCCGGCATGTGTCACCTCAGCTCTTTTCTTGTCTCCCTACTTCATTGCTTTTGCCAATAATCTACCGGAGCCCTGGGTGTCTGGCAGCTCTCGCTACTCCACTGGACACCTGCAAATTCCAGAGAAGCATCCTCTGTGTGAGAATAAGTGAGGGAAAAATCTGTGCTGCACGTACGGCAGGTCCAGCACAGCATGGGAAGCATTGCTTTTCTCACTATGAACTTGAAAACTATAGGGAGTTACATCCGTACTTATCAATTGCAAACCCTGATATGAAAGCTCACATGCTTTTGCTTTATCAGTGGCTGGCGCACTGTGGAAAGAGCAGTGGGATACAATAATCCATTAACAAAGTGCACTTGTGACATACTGTCATTCCAGTTTTAAACAGAGGAGAACTGACTCGTGGGAGAAACCATTTCCCCAAACCCATACACTGAATTCTGACAGAGTCAGAATTAAAACATCTTGGTCTTCATCTTCTCAAATGCTGCTGCTGCCTTTCATCTGCATCTTTTCTTCTTTCCAGACTGCTGCAGATTTTCTTGGCTTTGTGTTTCTTCCTGTTGTGGTCATCTTTGTCCCAAAGGTGCAAAACTGAGATTTGTCCCTTCACTTATTACCTCTTTTTCCTCCAGGTCCCTTATCTCCCACCTTGGATCAATTGACTCATTCTCTTTTCCAGAATTTAGCACAATCAAAACTAATTATTATTGTACAGCTCTCTGTATATTTTGGGCTGAAATTGTGACTTATGAGTCATGGCATATCTGAATTGAGAGAGAAATCCAAAATGCTTGATAAGCTGAAGTAAGGTGATTAACTTTGAAATGGATCTCCATTTCATCCTGTCCAGATTGTCGAAGACACCAGTGAGTCTTGCTAGATTGTATTTTTTGTACATTTTCTTTTCCAAACTGGAGATAGTCTTGTTCAAATGTTTTGTCCCATTTTGTGGCTTTTTTTTCCTTTCTTCTTCTTCTTTTTTTTTTTTTTTTTTTCTATATTCTTTTTTTTCTTTTTAAAGCAAATATCCAGTTATATCGCTTAAAGGATAGTTTGGATCTCTTGACCAGGCACTGAAAAAGTTGTAATGCAAAATGCTGGCTTTTACACTGTTTACATATGACACCCCATCCTCTCTAATGCTTTCTGGTAATGGCAGTCCTAGGTGGCCCAGAATAAACCTGTAATCACAGAAGCACATTACCTAAGGACTTTTAACTTCAAAACACTGCAATTGTTGGAATATTGAGGGCTAATGTAATGTGTCTTGTGTTCAAAATTTGTGTGTACGGCCTGTGTATGGCTTTTCCAATAGTGGTCTTTTCTAAAATCACACATTGCTCCAAATGACTGTGGTTGGCATGCCCGTAAGTGCTAAAGCTGTACTTCATGGTAATTCCTAGATAAAATGAAGGAAATATGTGATCTACAAAGAACTAAACCAGTAGTTTCTTACAGGTCCGGCTGAAGTACACCTTCGACCAGTGAAACATGTCTGCATATCTCAGGATACCAAATTGGTGACTCGAAGTGCAAGCTATCGGTTATTGTTTTGGTAGAAATAGCTTGATATAATCTCTAAACTAGATTATGGCTTTAAATGGTAATTTTCACCTCAGCTGTTGGGCAACTTACTAGAAATAGCTTTGGGGTGAGATAAAGTGTGTAGAAGTGTTACATATCTGAGTTTGTTTCTAATGCTGTCTTTCAGCCTAAAAACAACATACCGGCTTCAAGAAGAAGGGCTTACTTTAACAAAAGTGAAACACAATAAATTTGTCTTGCACCTTGTTTTTTCAGGTGGATTTGAGGCCTTTTTGAGGATATGGATCCTCTTGTCTAAGCCCCGTAATATCCTTACCTTGAACTACCTGTGGTATAAGCCATCTGCCACCATGACAGCACCCTTTTATTTTGGGGGTAGTCATGCTGCCATTGGTGCAGCTATTTACCAAGGAAATTTGTGGGGTTTCTTAATTATTATTTGATTTCTATGAGGAATGGAAACAGAAACTGGTCCTCGCATACATGGCAAGTATGATTGAATCCTACTATCCAAGGAACAATCCTGCTATCTTTGTCTAACTTCTTTACCCCACCCCAAACCAAAGCCTTCACCAAAGGGGCAGAAACTTACGCCTTGGTGACAGATGGTACTGTCCTCCACTTTGTACAGCTCATGTTACAGTAGAAGCTTTTCTTTTCGTCTACTTACCAACACACTTACTGCATAGTTTTTAGTCCTGGAATATGACTACAAAGGTTGTTTTCCACAGCAAAATTACAATAATCTCCTCATACAATGGAATTTTTGTTTTCCCCAGCATTCCAGTCAGCCTCAAAACATTATCAAAAAGTTCATTGATTGAAGTTAAACTGCACCCTAGAAGCTGTGATGGTGTCAGTCATTGCAGTTGTTACCAAGTATGCATATTGCAGTAGTGCAGCACCCTAAAATACCACTCCATTGTGCTGTAACCTGTGGGTAAAGGGGAGGAAGAACACCGGTTGAAGAAACATGGCAGAAAAAAGTGTCACATTTTCTCTCTTTATTACAAACCATTGCTCCAGTTTTCTCACTGGGCAACACTTAACCTTCCAAAGTAACAGGAGTCTTGCCCTGAACCTTCAAGAATTGTTTCAATGGGTCTGAGAAGGTTTTTTGTGTTTAAGATATTTTAATCTGTTGTTAGATGAGGTGTTTGAAGTAATATAAAATAATTATTTTTTCAAAAAAAAAAAAAAAAAGTAAAAGGGTTAGTTGTTGAAACGCAAAAGAATTAAGGAAGTCTGCTGAGCCTCTGTTTTCACCATCTCCCTCTTCTGTGTCCATTTGACCTGTAGAAGGGGCAGTGGTTGTACAGCCATTCAGCTGGGCTCACGGGAGGAGACACCTCAGTCTCACTGTGAAGGACAGCAGGGAAGGGCAGGCCCTCAATCCTGTCCACCGCTGTAGCTTCGATTCTACAGACTTGGCATAGCTTTCAGGGAGCAGATGTTCAAGATATCAGAAGCCATTTATTCCTACAGCCTGCGCAAGGTGTATATTGCAAAAACGTATTACCTATGTGAGAGCTTTAACTACTCTTCTCTGCTATTCTTGATTGGCAGTTCAATGATTCTGGATCAAACCCTGATGAAGGAAACTGGCCGGGATTGGAGGAGAGGAACTTTTTTAGATGAAGGGCAATACTAGCACAAAAATAAAAGAGGATGAATTAGAGAAGAGCTAGGAAGCATCTTCTAATTAAAGTAGCAGGTTCAGAAACAAATTTCCAATATTATTAGTGAGGTGTTTATAAGTATTTATTTTTTAAGACAGATCTTGATCAGTTTATGAACCAAACTAATATTTCTTATATATAAGGGCTGAAAGTTAGAGTCAGGAGGGGCCTGATTTTTTTTTTATTCTTTGTGTTTTCAGTGCAAAAGTTTTAAGACTATGTGTCCTTTTAAAATTTCCAAACTGTGCATGTAATAATGTTTTGTTGGAGAGGATTTTTACTGTTTATATTTGGATTTTATTATATTACAGGTATATGTTTTACGATGGTGTTGACGGGTATATCCTAATTGTGCAGGACCTGAAACCACGAACATAAGGACATGACAATTTTCATAATGAATATGCTAAACAATATAAGCAGTGTTTAAACAAATACTCAAAAAGAATTTTAATACCTTATCCATGGTAGCACTATCATAAGAGGAGGGATGAAAGAGAAAACACAGTTACTGTGGTTTGGGTGTTGTTTTGTATTTTAGTGTGATTTTCTCAGTACACCGTTTCTAGTCTCAGAAGTGTAAATTTGCTTTATCAATTTGGTTGTGTGGGATCTGAGAGCTTTTGAATAGTGCTGAAGCAAGGGACAGTTATGAAAGCTACCACTTGCTGTTTGTATTCTTATCCATTTAAAAACTTATATTTAAAAGTTCTGTGTCTTTTGGGTAACCAAGGTGCAGCATCGACATGGGGAGGAAAGGGTTTCCCATTTGCAAGGAAAATGGTTTCTGGTACCATTGGGAGGTGCTAGGGCACAGGGACAGGATTTGTGGGGAGTTACAGGGGTAGTGACAAATCAGCTGCCTTGAAGGGTTCTTGCTAAATCGGAGCCTTGGCTTGCCTGGACTCTGAGAGGAACCTGTAATGTACTTTCCAGGCTTGAAACCTGAGCCTGAAGGCAACAGAAGCATTGAAATAAGGGACAACCAAAGGGACCCGGAGACAGAAGACCACTCAGTTACTTTACTCTTGCAGTCACCAGATATACTGGGTTTGCATGCGCTGCCTAATTCAAAGCAGATTTCTGGTGTAAATGAGCCCTCCACAATCCTCCTGATCTCAGCTGCTTCAGCAGCAGTGAGAGACACCTGGCTAGGACACCCTGCTAATGGCAACACTTTCACCTGAACCAGCTCGGTGACAGCACCCTTTGAGGACCTACCCAAGCCTCCTTAGTTCCTGGATGATACTGCATTTGAAGGTGGTACAAAATTTACCCTTTCCTAAATTCAAAAGCAATTAAACTGTAATGGCATTTTTTTGTGGAAGGGTTGTATCTTTAGCTTGCAGCATCAGAGAATGAGCTCTGTTTCAGGGTGGGAAGTCATCTATATGGATTTAATGGTGACACAAAAGCAGTTCCCTCCTCTCCCCCTGACTTTTTTTTAATGCATCTCTGAACCAGAGCTGACTAAGAAACTGAAGCGAAGTTCTTTCCTCAGATAAAACTTTGATCTTAATGAACAAGAAAATTACAAAAAACAAGACACAGAGGACAGTTACCATGAAACTTCTTCCTGGTGAAGTTTGCTTTTCTGCAAGTGTTTTGCTACTCTTTGGAGCCCCGTTTTACTGCAGCTCAAGTTGGACATCTGTAAAATCTCTACCCACGAGTTTTACGAATGGGTGAGGGGTGTGCGGTGAAGAGCGATGGATGAAGCCATGAGACCATCTGAAGAGCAGGCTGTCACCTCATTGCCAGGGTGGCCCTAATGGGCGAGAGCTGGCTGCCCGCTAAGCCCTCCTGCGCTGCAGGCTGGCCTCTCTTGCAAGGGCCCTGGGCAGCCCTCGGAGAGGGGTCTGGCAAGCAGGAAGCTGAGCCCCCTGCCTGGGGCAACCCAAGGTAAAGGCTCTGCCATCAGCTGCCTTGATTTGGTGTGCGCTGCTGGTCAAGTGGCACGACTGTTTGGATGGGTACGGCTAGTAAGAGTGCTGTTCATGCCTAGCTTAATTAAGGCAGGAAGTACAAATTTACAGGCAAGATTTTTTTTTTTTTTAATTATATTTTTGCACTCCCTCCCCTATCCCTCCCCCCCGATCCATGTTCAGTGTCACTGAAGCACAGTCCAATCATCTGAGCTTGATTTAAAATATTAGTGTTTGGACATGAGGGTATTAGAGAAGCTCTGTCTCCTCTTGCTCACCTCTATTAATAATTTGCTCTATGCCTTTTTTTAAAACTGGGTATGGCACAAGATGACAGCTGTACTCTGTGTGAGTGGGATTTCTCTCAAACAGAAATAATAAGCTGTCACACGGCTCAAGCACTGTAGCAGAGTGAAAGAAGAGTTTCAGGAAAAAATGCGTATAAAATAAACAGACTTGGAGACTGAAGTGAAATATCTTTCTGAGAGAAGCGGTGCCTGTGTTTTGGGAAAGAAGAATAGACAAAATGTTGCATTTGAAGATTTGAATAAAACTTTCTACTGAGAGTGCATTTATTTTTTGTAACACTAGGACAAGAGAGGAGGCAATTGACACGGGGAGGATTTATGGAAGCAAGGTGGGACATCAACGCAGCATTGCATGGGGGCTTCCAGACTTGTTGCGTTGCAGGCTTTGAGAAGGGCTGACCTTCAGGTGGCTGTGCTCTTGCACTGGTACTGCCCCAATATACTCCCATAAAACTTAATTGCCTTCCTTTTCAGCTCCAGTAGCCACTGAGCTCACAGATAGCAATGAAAAGTCTTCTATATATTGCCTACTACATAATCAATAACAAGAAAATTCAACCTGCATGCGGTGACAAGGGGTAAAGAAAGAGTTATGGGAACAGAAGGAAAAGTAATAGGTGTAACACCACCGGCCTCCCGCCCTCCCTGGCTGTGGATGGCCACAGAAGAAAAACGCCCGATTGAATAATGTTTGCACAGAAACCAACTGTAAATCCCTTGGGCAGCACAGTTAGGATGTGGTTTGTCAAGTACGTCTCTTGTGATTGTAGTTCTAACGAGAACTCTGCTGACATGTTTTTCATCTAGAAAAAACTACATTGTCTTGTATTCTCCCTCTATTTGAAGATTGACTGTGAGAATTCCACTGAAGTGAGGAATAATCTTTGCTAATGCTTAAGTAATCCATGCTGACTTATCTTGACGGTTGGTCTTATTTCTTACCAAAAAACATTCACAGTTTTATTAGGAAAAATAAAGAAACTGTTAGTAAAGACTACAGCTCAATACAAGGTTTCACTTTCCTCACAACCATGTAAGTTGGTGACTCTCACCTTAAAAAAAAAACAACTGTGTGCATGACATCCCACCAGAAGGCTCTCAGTAGTATAAAAGACTAATTGCTCCTTGCAACCAGTTAGACCTCTTGCTGATTAGGGAGGAAAAGATTTGGTGGTGGATACAGGCATGCCTTGTCCTCAGAAGGAGAAGACCTAAATATTAACAAAAGCATCAAGATGCTGTCTTGAAGAGTCAGGGTGTAGATCCTTATTGCAATACTATGTTTTCTCATGTTGTTGGAATACTTTCCCCTACCTTTTACCACAAATTTTTGTTATAGAGCCGTCTAAATCCTTGGACATATGTAGTAGGACATACCACCCATCAAAGCAGGAGTTCAGCTGACCTCCTGCGTGCACAGGCAGGGTAATCTGGAATTTTTCTTCAGTGCTTAATTATGAGCTTCTTGACGTGCTTGGTGGAAAATGGCTCTGTTTCCTTGGAGGGCAAGGTGCCACATGTGTGTTTTACTTCCCTCTGCCCTGCCATCCCTACAACACAGACCAGCTGCAGAAATTGGGTTTGAGGAGCAGCTCTTATAAGGCACCCCGTGGGTCACAGTCCTGTGTTCCTGCACGCAACCTGCCCGTGCACTGTACGTTACTTACACTACCACCCCTTTTTCTTTGAGGTTGTATTTGTGCCCAGGCTGCCTGTCTACAGGTCGTTTCATTTAGTTATAAAAATAAAGTTGTATTTTAAAACGAGCCAAACCTTTGAAAGTTGGTGCTGGTTTTTTGGTCCTCAGACTTTGCATAGATGGGCAAATAAGCAACCATAGGCATATAACGGGTCCTTCTTTGAAAAAAGTGAAAGCAGTAAACATCCCGAATGTCTGAAAAATTAACATTTTAAGCTTTTTGTGTGTGTGTGTGTGAGTAGTTGCGTTTACACAGTTGGAGGCAAACATGGTGTGCTACAAACTCTTTTGTTTGTGACATCAGCCACTGTCAGAGAGAATGATGAAAGAGCAGCGATTTTCAGATTATACTGGGAAGGTGAGGCTGGTGCTACTTTGCAGGTCCCGCATAACGCCTCTTATTGACTCGCACAAGTTTGCTCCCTAAATAAGTATTAAGCCAGCTATTCAGATTTCTTGTTAGAGAGAGGAACAAAAGCCATGCAGGAAACCATTTTGGTCAGGAGGACTAGCCAGGCACCCGTCCCCGGGTATCCCCAGCCACTCAAATCATTCTGTCCTTTCTTCTGAGGGCTTGAGCTCCTCTCTCCAGCTCAGCAAGGTCCTGGCTTCGCTACCTAGCCCTTGGCAGCGCTGCCACAGCCAAGTCACTGTGACATGACCTGATCCGAATGATACAGCATGTCAGCCGCCTGTAATTTTTCCACTTGACATGCTGCAATGTACTGCCTAGTCTCAGAAATAACAGCAAAAGAATAAGACTTGGAAATGTGTTTTCTGAAATACAAATTGGTCTCCCTTGGGAAAATCGCCTTGCTTTCGAAAGGGAGGATGCAAATAACTGACTGCTCGCTGCATATGCAGTGTCAGTGTCACGTAAGTACCATAATGCCCTCCTCAATCCTAGATTATGGAACATTTCTCCAGAGGCTCAGCAGAAAACACAGCAACAACAGACTCATTCCTAATGAGGCTGTGGTAATATTTTTGAGGGAAAGCAAGCTTCCCACAAGAAGAAAAATCTTTAAGCTTTAGCAACAGATTGGTTCCTGTCTACAGCTCCCTTTAAAAATATATTTTAAGACCAATTACTTAGTAGGCATGGGATGAGCTTGTTTAGAAATTTAGAAACAAAGTGCTTCGTGATATTTTTGTGAAGTCTGGATGTTAAAAAACTTGTAGGTGATCTGAGAACAGAAGAAAAGCACAACTTAACAATCAAGAAGCAGAATGTAGAACTGAAGGGGCTACCCAGTGCAGTGAGCACCTCTGTGTTGCTCTCGGTATGAGGCAAACGAGATCCAAGTATTGCCTTGAATGTGCAGAACTGAGCTCTGGTGCCTGCTGAGAGGAGCAACTGCTAAACCCCACGCTCAGATCCCATATCCCTTGTCTTCATACCTAGGGCAACAAGAGGAAGAGAAGAGATGCTCAGAGCTAGGAAATCTCAGGCCCTTTTGTCCCTGTTTGGCCATGCCATCTGGGATGGCTGCCAGCTGGTGGGCACTCTTGCAGTGGTGGTCATTCCCAGTTTGGGAACTGCCACTAGAACAGCTGCTGTGCTTGCTTGGGATTACAGCTGTAGCGTGTCAGTAGCATAAAGCTCTGTTTCCCAGCAGGGTCTTGCCAGCTTTTGGCAACATTACTAGATTGCTGCTCAAGTGTTGGGGAGACCTGAAAAAGCCACTGTTATTCTACACAGTGTTGCCATCTATGGTCTTGGTGCTGGAAACAGAACCAGGTGCCAAGATCTCTGCGTAGTCTTCTTTGGCTGATATACAAAGGTGCTGCATTTAATTTTGCATCTCCAGCATCAGAAGTTTGATGTGGTCAAAAAAGCGATTGTGTTAAAACTTGTGCAGAGAGGAGTATTGGTGTTTTTTCTGAACTAATTACAATGTGCAGGGACACAGCAAGCCTACAGCAATGCCATGAGGCTTGGGGCTGTGTGCTGAATTCCTGAAGCACACACAGAGCGTGAAGCAGTAGTTCTATATGCTTCCACAGGTGCACTTTATCTACTAACTTATGTTGCTGCTGAATACAGTCTACACAGCCTCCATCACTCTTGCCACAACTCTCTCCCTAAAGAAACCAACTAGAAAAAAAAAACGCAGACATCTTTGTGCCAGCTCTGATCAATGATGCCACTCTCATTCCCTTCCTGCTGTCTTCTGAGCATGCCTGGCGATAAGAATTTGAAATGTAAATGCCAGTGAAATCTGATCAGGCACACCTGGGAACCTCAGGAAAGGCTTCCTGGCATCTGGTGGGGGAAGAACAACATTTCTTAGGGGAAGGAGGAGGGCCCCTGAAGTGAGATTTATTCAGAGACTGTGTTGTCAGATGAAAGTGTGTACATCTGAGTGTGAAGGTGCCCCTGTAAAGGGGGTGGGTGCTCAGTCTCAGTTTTCACATTTTCTTCTTTTCCTTTCTGCTTGCTTTCTCTGCTTTGTGAGGAACCACAAGAAATGTAGGTATGACATGCCTGCCCACGTGAAGCATTACAGTAGCCTGTCTGACCTCAAAAGACCTGTCACGGTGCAGCTTTTGCTGTAGGCTATATAATGGATGGGTTATTCTCAATGGGAATATGAAAGTCACAAATCATTTCTACACAGAGACCTGAGAAATCGCATTATAGACTGAAAGGCCAGTGGAAAGTCAACAAAATGCCCTTGGGCCTGAGCAAACTTTTGTCCCACATCACAGAGATCACTAAGTTTGGGAGGAATAGATGTGGTATTGGAATTTATTTTTCTGCTCCTGCAGTGAAATACTTTTGTTCAATATAAAAATAAATACTTGCCATTTTTTCTGTCATTATCAATTTGTTGGGCCAGTACAGGACAAAGTCCAAGACTAGAGCCTCTGACTCCCTCATGGCCGTCACCACTGAAGGTTCCACAGGGTCTAGGCAGACTGATAGTCACGAGCTGCTTCTGACTTGGGTGCGTGACCGTGTCTGGGAGCCACCTCCCAGACGTGCTGTCTCTGGTGGTTCTCGGGCATGGGTCATGCATATTGGGTACATTAAGCAACAGCCAGGCATTAGTTTGTCTTTTAACATGTGAAGGAAATGAGACTTACTCTAAACAGTTTCTAAGATGAATGCCAATCTTCTTAATGCAGAGTATATGCAATTCATTATTCATTTTGGTGAAATGCAGAGTGCAACTTGCTGTGCAGGCCAGCTGCTCATTTATAAAATTGATTACGCATTCTCTAAAGCCATCTCTAGGGAGCAGCTAAATTGCATCCATTGCTGCCAAAGACTTTGATATCCCTGTGGCTGAAGAATATTAATAATAACCAGGAATAAAAGAAAGACAGACTATGTTCTGACTTCTGAAGTTTGTGAAATTTTTCTTGCCTCAGAAAGTTATAGGCAAATGTGTTTCTGGCGTGTAAGTTGACGTTAACATCACAGCAGGAGCACCCCAAGATGTCTTGGAGAGTCAAGGCTACTTTTATTGTGAAAGAAGGTAATAATTATGCTCCTTTAAATTTTTATCCCACATAATAACTGGGTGCTTGGTTCAAGTAATAAAATATTGGCCCTTCAGTTCTGTTTCTTCAGTCTGACTTCACCATCCACCCTGTGAAGTGTAAAACAGAGACAGAGGGGAAGGAACATTCACTTTTCTCGGTGTAAGGAACTTCATTTTAGGTGTGAAGTCCCGAGACAGGGGGAGACGTTGCAGGCAAGGCTGAGGACGGTGGGCAGCACCCGAACCCGAGCTGCGCTGGAAGTCACTGAGCTGTCTTGGGGTGCCAGAGGCTCGTACCAGCACAGGAGCATCCTCCCCCACCCACCCACCTGGGACTGCAGCTTTTGAGCTGGGTGTGCACATCACCCTTCTCTGACAAAAAGAGGCTCAAAGGAAGGTGGGAGAAGGTCTCCTGCCCACCTGGCAATGCTGTGGGCACCTCTGACATAGACCAGGCTCCCAGCCCCTCTTCCAGTCAGTGTTAGGACTGAGTGTTGAAGTTGGGTTTTAAGAGATGGATGGTGTATTTGCAGATAACCATGAGGGCTTAAAATGCTTTATGAATTTGTGGTGATAACACTGTATGAAAGGCAAAATCCAGCAGTCTAGTGTTCTCTCTATAATATTGAACAGCTGGGCATAAAACTGACTGAATTTTGGCTTTTCTGCAATTGTATGGCACAATTTCTTTCTGAAATTAACTATTCTACACCCTCCCCAATAAAAGCTCCTGTAAACTAGTGTAGACAAACATCAGACTACAAAGCAGATACCGCTTACAAGCTGATCATGAAGAAACTGCAGAAAAACTAAAAGGCTGCATGGACTTTCCCATATCCTGATTTTAAATTCACTTAAATCTTGTATTTCAAAGTGACCTTGTAATTAGAGGAGTTCTAGCAATAATCCTAATAATCCCTGAGCAACAGACTGTGGTATATGTTGTTTATGCTTTCCAAAGTATCTTTGCTGGCTTTCATGAACTGCTTTCAGGTGGTGTCTTCCAGGTCAGAGGAGAGCGGGACAGACACATGGAAGGATGCAGGATGGTGGGTGGGGGCCACCAAGGTCCAAGGCAGTGGTGCGCAGGCTGCTGATGGCTATGGACATCGGTTGTTAAAGGGGCAGGTCGAGCCCTGCCGTGGGAAGGTCTTGTACCACCTCCGTGCTAGCTCACCTTGACCCCCAAAACGGGGCTTGGTGTTTTTCCCAGTTCAGTAGCCACAGATGGAATCAGGTCTGCAGGGAGCAGTGATTTACTCTGTTCACAAGGCCTTGGTACAGCTGTCCTTGCAGCCACGGAGGCTGAGAAAGGCAAGGGCACAGCTGCCAGGCAATGACTTTTCTCACCACCTGCCTCCCACTGTTGTGAAAATAAAAGCTTCAGGGAGCCAGAGGAGGGAAGTAGTTGTGTCTAGGCCTCCAAAGAGGAATTCAGGTGCTGTTGGGAGGACTGGTTAACCCTGAAGCCGGGTGAGTGTCCCAGGGATGCTTGGCATTTACTCCAATGACCGTTTAATATAAACACCTATGGGATGCTTAGGCTGAGAAAGCCTCTGGCACTGCCCTATACCTCCACCCTTATCTGAGGAAGAACCCTGCCCAACTGCTTCTTTCAACCAGCGCATCTGCAGCTCTGTCACAACATGGAAATATTTCAGATTCATGGGGCCAGAATGTGAAAGTGTGATTGCTCTTGGGACCTCCACCCTAAGGCGCTTCATGTGCGCTGCCTCATATTTAAAATTTCTCCCTGTGCCCTGTATGGAAAACCTGGCAACCAGAGCCTGTGTCCTGGTTCCGGTGGTGATAGTGTTAATTTTCACAAGGAACTGGCACTGGACACAGGTATTCCATACCATGTGAGCCATGCCTGGTCTATAGCTGGGGAGCTAACTGCGGGAGGGGGCAGGAGATCACTGCTTGAGAGCGGGCTGGGAGCCTCCCTGGTCAGGTCAGTGAGTGGTAGTATATCGATTGTGTTTTGTACATTCCTCTATCAGTATTATTCATAGAATCATAGAAGTGTGTAGGTTGGAAGGGACCTTTAAGATCAAGTCCAGCCATCAACCTAGCATTGCCAAAACTGCCACTAAACCATGTTCCTCAGCGCCACGTCTACACATCTTTTAAATACCTCCAGGGATGGTGACTCAACCACTTCCCTGGGCAGCCTGTTCCAATGCTTAACAACCCTTTCTGTGAAGAACTTTTTCCTAATGTCCAATCTAAACCTACCCTGGCATAACTTGAGGCCATTTCTTTGTCTTATTGCTTGTTACTGGTGAGAAGAAACCAACCCCCACCTCTCTACAACCTCCTTTCAGGTAGTTGTAGAGAGCAATAGGGGCTCCCCTCAGCCTCCCTTTCTCCAGGCTAAACAATCCCAGTTCCTTCAGCCGCTCCTCATAAGACTTGTTCTCCAGACCCCTCACCAGCTTCATTGCCCTTCTCTGGACACACACCAGCACCTCAATGTCTTTCTTGTAGTGAGGGGTCCAAAACTGAAGACAGCATTTGAGGTGGGGCCTCACCAGTGTTGAGTACAGGGGGATGATCACTTCCCTCGTGCTGCTCACCCCACCATTCCTGATACAAGCCTGGATGCTACTGGCCTTCTTGGCCACCTGGGCAGACTGATGGCTTGTATTCAGCGAGCTGTCAACCAATACCCCCAGGTCCATTTCTGCCAGGCAGCTTTCCAGCCACTCTTCCCCAGGCCTGTAGCACTGCATGGGGTTGTTGTGACCCAAGTGCAGGACCCGGCACTTGGCCTTGTTGAACCTCATACCATTGGCCTCAGCCCATGGATCCAGCCTGTCCAGATTTCTTTAGAGCCATCCTACCCTCAACCAGATCAACACTCCCGCCCAACTTGGTGTCATCTGCAAACTTACTGAGGGTGCACTTGATCCCCTTGTCCAGGTCATTGATAAAGATATTAAAGAGAACTGGGCCCAGTACTGAGACCTGGGGGACACCACTTGTGACTGGCCACCAACTGGATTTAACTCCATTCACCACCACTCTCTGGGCCCGGCCATCCAGCCAGTTTTTCACCCAGTGAAGAGTACACCCATCCAAGCCATGACTGACCAGTTTATCCAGGAGAATGCTGTGGGAAACGGTGTCAAAGGCTTTACTAAAGTCCAGGTATACAACATCCACAGCTTCTCCTTCATCCACTAAGCAGGTCACCTTGTCATAGAAGATCAGGTTAGTCAAGCCCAACCTGCTTTTGATAAGCCCATGCTGACTGGGCCTGACCACCTGGTTGTCCTGCATGTGCCACGTAATGGCATTCAGGATGATATGTTCCATAACCTTCCCTGGCACTGAGGTCAGACTGACAGGCCTGTGGTTCCCTGGATTCTCCTTCCAGCCCTTCTTGTAGATGGGCATCACATTTGCTAACTTCCAGTCAACTGGGACCTCCCCAGTTAGCCAGGACTGCTGATAAATGATGGAAAGTGGCCTGGTGAGCACTTCTGCCAGCCCCTTCAGTACCCCTGAGCAGACCCCATCCGGCCCCATATATGGGGCCTGAGTACATCCAGGTGCTGTAGCAGGTCCCTCACCATTTTCCCATGGATTATGGGGGCTTCATTCTGCCTCTCGTCCCTGTCTACTGGCTCAGGGGGCTGGGTACTCAGGGAACAACTGGTCTTACTGTTAAAGACTGAGGCAAAGAAGGCATTAAGTACCTCAGCCTTTTCCTTATTGTTGTTTTCCTCTTTCCTTCGCTGTTCTGTTAAACTGCCTTTATCTCAACCCACAAATTTTGCCTTTTTCTTCCGATTCTCCCCCCCATGACACAGCTGGGGGTGTGTGTGTGGGTGGGTGGGTGAGCAAGCGGCTTCATGGTACTTTATTGCCAGCTGGAGTCAAACCAGGACAGCCTGGCATACCCTTTTGAAGGGACAAACATTACCAACATTCCAAAAAAAAAAAAAAAAGGGTGAGGGTGGGTGTTAATAGCTCTGTTCCAGCCTGGATCAGCTCAGCATGTTTTAGAAGATCAGTTTCAAACGTCCTTGCCCTGGATATTTTTTTTTTAATTGAGTCCGTGGAGTGGTTACAAGGAGGAGGTTGTTGTGCCATCCCCAGCCCCTGCTGTGCAGGTTCTTTATGTACGAGTGTAATTGGTGGGGATGGGAGCTGATGAATTTCAGGGATGTCTGTGGCTAACTATCCACTGCTCAGCTCATTCAGGAAACCTCATAGTCGGTTACTATAATATGTTGAACACTTGTCAGAAAAATGCATTTTTGTCCCAGGAGTCTTATATAAATGCCTGTATAAAGAACAAATCAAAAGGCAGGTGCTTAGAAACAAGTTCAATGGAAATTATTTTCTGTCCTGGAATGCAAAGCAAAGCTATGTTCCTGTAAAGGAAAAGTGGAGATGAAACATGCTAGCTTGTACAAATAACAACTGAAAATATTTGTTCAAGACTATTGAAAGCATCCCTTGTATCTGAAATTTCACTGCTGTAGGAAAAGGCAGCCATGGCTGGCAGCCTCTTCAAAGTTCACCAACTGCTTCTGATAGCAGGGGGTTTTCACAGTTATTCTCCTTAAACATTATTGTTGTTTAGGAAAAAAAAAAAAAAAAGCATTCTAAGCTTGACAGAGCTGCCGAGTCTGGGGGAGAGATTGCTGAAGTAGATATTGAGCAGGAATCCTGATATGTATGTCACAGCAAGAAAGCAAAAATATCTGTCTTTTACGGTGCTGTAAGAAACCCTGCTGGGACAGCAGTGTCACAGGGGACCAGCTGAGAACTTCTCTTATTTTTAAAAACAAAAAGAGGTTTTGGGCTTGGGCCTGTTCCCGCGGATCTAAGTATGCCTGAAGCACATGGATCACCTGTTTGTGATGAAGTACTCAAAATGTCTTCTAACTTGATGTAATGGAAGTACTCACTGTCCTCCCCATCTAATGTCAATGCCAAGTGAGGGTTTTATACTCCAGAGGAGAAGAAGGCATCGCCCTGTTCACAAAAGGGCCTTTGGACAATGCGCTTGCTGTGACTTACAATAAAAGCGCCACCCTAAAAGCACACCAACTTCTGAAATAAGCACACTGGAAATATTCCTTGCCTCTCATTCTGGGCTTTGTACTGGCTTGATTATAAGCCCAGTGAATACTGCTGTGTGAAACAGGCTGTGATTTTTGAGTCTTGGTGACTTTGTTCCCAAATGTCCACAGCTGGGGAAAGATGCTGGCGGCCCCACAGTGTGGGATACTCAGCCCTCAGCCCAAAATGGGGGCAGGTTTCATCAAGGAAAGACCGGGAGCTGGCTATCAGGGTACATTGGGCCGTACATGGGGCAGCAGGAGAGAGAAGTCGTGCCCCTGGGCTGCGTTTCGGATGAGGCTTACTCAGGAGGTGTGCTCTGAAGACCCCTCTGGGGTTACATTTGAAGATGAGAGATACACAGACATGTCTCATTTCAGAAGCACTGGGAGGGCTTGAAAATGAAAACCTATATGGCTTGCTGTACCTCCATGGGTGGAAAACCTGCATGTAGTAGACTGGGTAAGGTCAGATCCAACAACTAAGTCTGCAAATTTGTGTTTATATAAAAAACAGCTTACTTCTGCTTCAAATGCAAAATCATCCACTGAGGCTTCTAAGTTAGGGACCAGTTTGGTTTCAGTCCCCTTGTCAAGCTGTTGCTCGCTCACTCCCCCTTGGTGCGATACGGGAGAGAATCGGAAGAGTAAAAGTGAGAAAACTCATGGGTTGAGATAAACATGCTTTAATAAGTAAAGCAAAATCTGTGTGCACATGCAAAGCAAAACAAGGGATTAATTTACCGCTTCCCATCGTCAGGCAGGTGTTCAGCCATCCCCAGGAAAGCAGGGCTCCACCACGCATAACGGTTACTTGGGAAGACAAAATGCTGTAACTCTGAATGTCTTCCCTTTCCTTCTTCTTCCCCCGGCTTTGTATACTGAGCGTGATGTCATATGGTATGGGATACCCCTGGGGTCAGCTGTCCCAGCTGGGTCCCCTCCCAGCTTCTTGTGCACCCCCAGCCTGCTCGCTGGTGGGGTGGTGTGAGGAGCGGAGGTGGCCCCTGCTCTGTACAAGAACTGCTCAGCAGTAATGAAAACATCTCTGTGTTGTCAACACTGTTTCCAGCACAAACCTAAAACATAGCCTCATACTAGCTACTACGAAGAAAATTAACTCTATCGCAGCCAAAACCAGCACACAAGTAAAATTTAGTCTTTGCATATATTTATAACCAAGCTGTATATGGGTAAAAACCTGGAATTGCCCCATCTGTATCACTTGTTGATTGATTGTTTTGCATTTGCTCTTCTGTGATTCGCTAGATTGTGCTATGCAGCTGATTGAGAGACTGACTTTCTGTCTTTCCTCAGACTTCAGGTGGACTTGACTACCCTTGGTCCACCAGGTCCCACCCCTCTGGTGAGGTCCACCTGAAGTCTGAGGAAAGACAGAAAGTCAAGGTATCTCTCAACAAATCAGCTGCAATGCACAAAAATGACCCATAGTCAGGCCCAGATATTAGACAGCTGACCTCTGGGTCCATAACTATGAGTGATATGTAAACTACCTATCTAGCTCTGTCATATTAGAAGGTGTTTTAATTATATCTAGCTAGACCTAGGTCACTGCCTTTTTTTTTTTTCGTTTCCAACTCAGGGTTATAGAGTATTAGAAAGGATTTTTTGAACCCACTGGGCTGTACATTCAGATGAGCAAGGGTCTTTAGGAGTCAAAATCTTTATGTAAGGGCTTAGTATGCGTGAGTCTAACTTTACAGCGCACGTGACTCCCATGAGTTAGTGTTAACAGGATGGGCTTTCATAGCTGCTGATTGCACAGACTAAATTTTAGCAATTGGGTTATCCTACTTACCCTTCTCTTTAGTGAATTACATTTAGCAATGCAAGCTTTTAAGAGAGGAAGTAGAAAAATAATTCAATATACTCCAGCTGTTGCTAATGCAATCTTATTTTTCCTTCAGCTTTCAGAGAACTAATAATACATCATGAGTTGAAAATGTCTGTCGAAGATGCACGCTTCTTTCCATTTCAGCATGGTCAAATGCCAGTCTGCTCTTTCAAGGATTCAAAGCGAGTTAGTAGTTTGATTTTACTCTTCCCTGACTTCTGTTAGCAGAATATGGGGTGACCAAAAGCTGCAGGAGCTTAGTTACTAGAAAAATAGTGCAGCATCTCATTATTCTCTATTCTCAACATTGAGTGATTTCTTTAGTCCAGATGCAGACTGTTTAGCAGCAGTGCTTTTGGTGTGGAAGACTTACAAGAAACTAAGGGGGATGGAGCAGATGAATACTGATGAAACTGCATTAAAGAGCTCTGTGCGTTGCAGGGTTAGTGGTGTCTGCTTGTGTCATTGACTTGTGTTTTCTCTGGTTATCATGTCCTTTGAAGTGGAAAGTGTACAGCTGCAATTCAGACCATATCAGTGATGTTACTGTGTGTCTTACAACTGGAACATGACTTGAAGGAGGACTGAAATCTAGCTGCAGAGTAGCCTCAGTGAATGTGTGTGATGGAGACCACACAGTTCTTCACACCATTTTCATATCAGAAACTTGTAATTTTGGCACTGCTGGAACTTCATTCTCAGTGACCTGTGATGGTCCTCGGGCTCCATGCTGAGCATTAAGAGCTCTGTAACCTCCATAAGAGCAATGCATTGCAGGTTTCCTGACACCTATTTTGTTTTGGGGGGTAGATCCACCAAACATCTTAAATAGGGAATATGTGGCTTTTGAGCCCTCTATGGTCCTTGGCCTGAGTCAAGCACCCAGAGCATGGAAGTGGTGGAGTCTTAGGAACACAGGAGCAACATTCATGGAAGTCAGCAGACCCAGGGGGCCACTAAATTGAATATGCTGGAAAGGAAAAAAATCCTCTCCCGAAACAACTTTTCCCCTCCCTGCTCTTCCACTAACTCCCCAAATCCCCTACATCAGGCTGAAGGCAGGCACATACTTCTGCTTGGAGCCCTCAACTGTGAGCCTCTCCTGTGTCTCTGATCAAGATTAATGTCTCTCCCTCATTTAACAAGAACAGTATTTCTGCCAAACTTCAAGGAAGGTTTTGTATCTGAGTGTCAAAACATCTATGCAAGTACTGTATTTGGATCAAAAAGGGAGGGAGGTATGTCTGTCATTTGCAGAGAAAAAGAACTGACCTAGCTTTGACATGCAAACATCGGGTGATTAGAAAAAACTGGATGGATGCAACCACTGCTGTCCAGTGTCAACACTTGCGTGCCCAAATGTCGTCTGTGTGGAGTTTTACTGATTGTACAGTACCTGCAAGGTTAGGACTCACAAGTCAGCTGGGCAGGAAAAGTCCCAAGTGGAAAACTTGAACTGAAATATGAAACGAGGTGTTATGGTCGCGTTGGAATTGGGGCATATGTTCTCCTACATGGGACCATTTTGCTACTGCAGACTGCTAGGTTTGTTAGGGGATGATGTGCCTGAGTGGTTAAATTGGGCATCTCAAGAACATGGAAATGTTGTGATCTGCCATGTAAAGTGGTCCTTAGGTGCCTAATATCCTTTGGGATCTTCTGAGAAGTCTTATTAACTTAATCTTTTAAACTCCAAGTCCTTTAAATCTACTTCTAAAGTGTAAAAAAGGACCGTACAAAGGCCCTGATCACCTTGAAGGCTCCTTTCTTTAGCCTCATTCCTAATTAACTGCTGTGACACTTAAAATGAGGAAACCTGATGACCCTTTGATGACCCTGTGCTGCTCAATGTTTGACAGTAGAAGGTTTTCAAACGTGTTTTTATTATTTGGAGGCCAGGCATCACTGAGCAGAACAGATTTAGTTGCAGTAACCTTTTCTAAAATTATCCTGCTAATAAATTAATCTCTCAGCAGAACTGTACCAGAGCTACGTGCAATCCCATGCTGCGTTGTCTTCTGTTTCAACACATACTGGTACATTCAGGGGATGAGCTTTGGACTTAACATCTCTTCCATTCATGATTATTGGGATATGGTGGGCAAAACTACCACAAAGAATTTATAAAAGGAAACAACAGGGTTTTATTTGAAAAAAAAAAAAAAAAAAAGTCCCCAAACCAAGGTACCTCAGCCCCACTTACGAACCAGTGCATAAATTTGCTTCTTTGCTAACTCCTTCTTCAGCCAGGCACCGAGTCTTGCGAATGGCAGTGCTGGGCCAGCATGCAGTGTGCTTAGTAATGCTGTGTAAGGGTGCAGGTACGCAAAAATCTGTCTTTCCACCCGTTGTTGGGTGTTTAAACAAAGTTCATCTGCAGGGAGCATATGGCAGTGGAAGAAGTTCTTTCAATGGGATATTCATACTTTGCACTAGCCACGAGACCTCAAAAGACTGAAAATTTTTTAAGGCATTATAATTCTGATTTTTTACCTCAGTCATGATTTTGGTATCACAGCCTCTATAGTAAGAAGGGATTATTGAAATCAAAGAAACTGCATCAAAGTGTGGAGAAAATGGAAATTATTACAGAGATTGGTTTCATTCGAAGTTAAGTAAAATCTGCTTTAAAATGTAATTTGTATTTAGAATGTGAGTAATTTTTTTTTCCTAATATAAAGGGAACAGAGCACTAGATCATGTAAAAGAAACAGTATAAAGCTTGGATATGTCTTTAGATTGGTGCATTGCTCTTAACTGGAAATGCTAGTAGATTTTGCTTTGCTGTTGGGGTGCAGAATACATGTTTGCTTTTCAGTGCCGAGTTTCTTAACGCAATTCTGGCTGCAAGAGAAATGCGTGGTGTAACATCCTCAGAAATGCAGAGCTCCAGCCCCCAAGTTCTCAGCCTGTTTGAACAAGTTCTTTCCCTTCTGCCCACTAGGTTACTCCTTCTTTCAGTACCTTCTGATATACAAAAGGCAAACAAAACTGACAGCCAAACTGTGAGAGAGGATCACACAGGCAGTAACTCCAGAAATTGCCCCCAAAATTCCAATAAGATTGGGCTTTTTTTTCTTTATGAAATATTTTGAATTGCAGCTATTCCCAAGAGCAATGTTACTAGAGTTGATCTTTCACTTGATTACAGAAGCAAGCGAACAAACACGACCTGTAAATACCAAACAAAACGAGACAGCTTGATACAAATATTTTACATTTATTGGAAGAGTACAGTAAAAAGGGGACTGCAGACTCATTAGTGGTAACTGGTCCATAGGAAAAGACAAGGGACTATTCAAAAATGGTCTGCAGTTTACAAGAATAGTGAGATTCTGTTTTTTAACAGCCTAGGAAAATAAAAAGTTAGGTTGAGTTCAAAAGTGTAACTTTAAAGTATATAAAAAATTGGCAAATAAATAAAGTTAAAATGCAGATCTATTTAAAATTATAAAGGACAGACAACTTGCAACTGTATTACATAGTTATAGTTTTCAGACGTGCTTAAAAGCCAGATAAACTCACAAATGTTGTTTCCTTTTTTTTTTTACATGTGTACTTTTGGGAAGAAGCACCCATTTCCAGTGTTATGTATTATCGATCTGTTTCACAAATATATTATTTTTAAACAACAAAGAGTATAAAAGGTGCTTTACCTGATATTAAACTTGCTGGTGCATACTTTGGCACAAAATGGAATTCTAAACACGTTTGCAAACGGTATCTGTGCCCCACTCAAGTGTGTCAAAAGTCTTGTGTGTGCTTAGTGGGTCAGTGAACAAACCTCCCCTCCTTCCCCAATACTCCTCCTCTGTCTCCAGCTGCCTACGATTATACAAAGGAAAAGTAACACATGCAACTGAAAAAAAAAAAAAAAAAAAAAAAAAAAAGGCAGTCCTACCAATCTTAGTCCAAATTTCTCCTCTGGAAGTCATCTGAACATGCATATGAACACACACTCTTCTAATAGAAGGGATAACACAGGTGTTTATTGTTGGCTTTCAGACCTCAAAATTTCTTTGTAGGAGTCTGCCTGCCTTTTGTGTCCCTGCCCAGTGTGACAAGACTGTATCATAAGTCTTCTCCTCTTACATGTTCTTAGTATTTTAGGGAAAATGAGGTGGGAAGGGAAGCTTGGTGGGAAAAACAAGTTGTCAGTCAGAGGTAACGATACAATTAACAGCGGCAATAGATAGGCGTCTTCTAGCTGTTCCATCTACTGAAGACTATGTGACATGACTAAGCAGGAGGTGGAAGAAAGGAACGTAATGCAGAGAATCCCCATTGTATATAACATTTCTGCATTTCATGAGAAAGAAAAAAATGTCACTATTTCTCCTTAGGCACTACAACCTCACGTGATTTAAAGAATTAGCCACACTCAGAGAAATAGCAAACTTCCAGTCTCCAGTGGATTTATTAGTGACTTGTAGCGAGCTTAGGCATCCTATAAAGAGGGGCCACGCAGACTGCAAGAACTCTACAGCATCCTGGCTGCATCCACACTACGTACCAGCATCGCTGACAGCACCTGATTTGGCTACTTGAACTCAGCAGTTCCCTCAAACTAGAGAGGAAGGAAGGTACAGCTCTACCTTCCCGCTGAGTTCAAGTCAAATACAAATACTACTATTGCAGAGATATCTTGAGCAAGGAATACTGCTGCTCAAACTGTGTAACAGATTTTTAATTGAAACAATTGCTTCCGTGATATTTAAAATGCATTAAGCCATAATCAACTCAGACACCTAGTGAAAGATTAGTTCCCTGTAGACTTTTACTGACTTAGCAATGCTTATCTTCTGAAGTTGCAAGTCTCAGCCCTTCACGGTGGCAGCGGCGGTGGTGGGAGGTATAATTACAAGTAAATGTTAAGTGATGTATAGAAGTCAAATTTCTAAAAGCAAAATGGATGACAATAATGAAAACTGACACTATTTGGAAAGGTCTGTTAGTAAGAAGGAAGTTTACAACAAGGCTTGGTTGGAATTAAGTCACTGCTGTTAATTTTAAAGATACTGTTTTGATCTGGTCTGACAGCAAAATCATTTGTTTTTCAAAGAGCATATTTACCTGTATATTGTTCCTTAGTAGGAGTAGGATGCTCTTGATTTTAAACAAGGCAGTCAGGAATGTTGTTTCTCTGATGTCTTTTATTATGTGGACAATTTACGATATATTTAGGGTTTGTAACTTGATTAAAAACACGATTTGAACAATGTGCTTCACCTTGATTTATAGTTACTTCAATTTTCACACAAACACATTGCCACAGGTATCAAGGTATATCATCACTACAGTATTTTTTGCATCAAACAAAACCAGAGATATATTTGAACTTTTCTGTCACAAGACTAACTTTTTTGAAGTAAATGCAAGGGCACCATCTGTGGTACATGGAGCCATCAGAACTAAGAAAAGTTTGGGCAATGCAACAGGCCAGATTATGACAGCAGAGCTCAGTTAGAACTGTAAGCTTACTGCAGCCCTCTTTAAAGAGCAGAAAGGCTCTTTAATAATTGAAGCAAAAGATCAGAGTGAAGCAGTTTATATGCCAGTAATCCAAGGATTTTGTGTTACTACTGCATTTAACAATTATTATTATTCTTTATATGTTGAGAGACTGAGCTGACTGTATATAAACAGTAGTGTGTATCTTTCTATTTTTTGTGGTGGAAGGTCCTGGCTCGTACTTTTAACATGTGTAGTCTAGAAGAAATCTGATTTTTCTTTTAAAAGGCATAATTGCCTTAAATTGGTGAAGGGTTTCGATGGAGTAGGATCTGCTGTCTCTCTTACCATATTCACAAAACTTAAGTTATGCGCTTATCTACAAACAATTGTAGTTCTAAAACTAGATGACAGTTCCAAATAGCAGCAATTTAGGAACACCTTATAGCCTTCTTTGCTAGCAGAGAGTGAGTTGTCATACTGGTTCACAGGTCATATTTATCTATAAACACAAAGCTAGTTATTACAAGTTTTATTTACAAAGCATTCAATCCTGGGAGGGTAGAGGAAGAAAGAATATGTAGTATATGGCTCTTCTGATTTTACTTTATGATCTCAGCCAACTATATTTGAGGGCTTTACATATCCATTTTTTGTAAGTATGTCTAACAGTTTTTAATTTAGAGAAGGCATACATAATCTGAGATCTATAACTGAACTACTCTCATAGCTAGAATCTGAAACAGCTGCAAAATGACAATGCATGTATCTAGCAATCTAATTAGTCCTTCACCTCACAAAAAAACCACAAACCATCTGAAAAGTCTCATTTAAGTCCTGTCTAGATGATGTCTGAGAAAACGGTGTTCTAAACCAGCTAATAATATACAACTTCCTGAAAACTAAACAACTCTGAGTTAACAGCCAGGCTCTACACCTGGACAGTTTGAATTTCATGTCAGAGACAGAGGGACATAGCAGGGACATAAGGGTAACGTATGGTTACTGGTGGAGGTAGTAGCATTCCCTCGGAGAAAACAGTAAATATATCTCTGAAACTTCCTGTTTTATAGATTAGTAGTAAGGCTGAGATACAGACACTGCTTTTGCTTATTTGACACAGAACCAAAACCAAGCTGGCTTCTAGAGTCAAAGGTGTGAAATTTTGGGGGATGAGCTGCTGATTTAAAGACAATGTGTAGCTTCCAGCACCTGTTCTATGTAGTGCTTGTTACAATTAACACAATGACTGTGAAAACTGAATGTGGAGGTTACAGAAAATGTGGGAGCTACCAGGCAGAACTTGCTGTACTTTCCAATGAGACAGTCTTCCCTTCCTTGGTCTGAAGGTAAAGTTGGGTGTTAATAATGCACTAATATGAAATGTTGAAAAGTATGCAAGAGCTGGAAAGTACAGGTGCATTATCAATTTCAGGAAAGAAACTGTGGCAATACTTGAAAGACTATTCAGAATGTGACAGTTAAAAAGATTCTTCTGTTTCAACTTGGAGCTTTCAGCTGTTTAAGCTTTTTGGTTTAGGTTTTGGTTTGTGTATTTTTTTTTTTTTAAGATTTTTACAAAAGAAAGCTATCTTGGGGGAGTTCTAGTACAAGATTATGAAAAATATTCTTTACTGAAGTTACTCTTAAAGAAGCTTGGTAGATTTCTGAGGTTGATGCATTTTTCTTGGAAGTTGTTACTGGTGACTGTTTAAGGACTCACTTCTTTAGAGTAAATGCGCATAAGGAAACTAGAAGAAAACATTTTTAATAGATCTGATGCTCCAAAGTTACCAGATCACTCTTAAAAACTTATGATTATTTGGAACTTCTGGAATACTGGACTTCCCTTGTACTTTCTAAATAGTAATTACTAATTAAAGTCCTGTGTTCATTAAAGTGAAGGACTGCATGAATATGAATCTAAGAAGAAAAAAATAGGTACCTTGGTAGGGGGTATTCTTCCTTCTGTATTCTTCCCCCTACATATCCTGACTTGCCTTGCAAGAATGCTTCCAACAATATCACATGTCCTTTTGTGCTTGCGGAAATAAAAATTAATTGGTGAACTCTTCTTTTAATAGCAAACTATTTTATGCTCAGTCATAGAAAAGTTACAAATCCAAGTGCACTGGCATAACAAACATTTCTATTCCCTGAAAACAGGACAGATGTTACAGAAAGTGGACTCTCAATTAGCCTCTTTCTTTTTATTCCATCTTTATAATGAGTTATTATTACTTGTGACAACCAGCCATTTTCAGAACTACTGCTCTTGAATATCATGTTTGATGACACTAGCTACACACTAACTCATCTCTTCAAATATTTCACTGTTTCAAGTGCATCAGTGGCACTGCCATTTAGAGGACATGACAGCAAGAATAATTAGAACAGGACCAGTAGTTAATCACTATTGTTAATATTTGTGCAGCAGCACGCCTGGGAAAATTTGGGGAGGGGGAGAAATTTTTAAATGCTTCTGAGAGCTGGTTACTCTGTAGCCTCAGGAAAGTGTTTTTTTCTTTAGTACCTTTATAGTGGGTGAAAAAGGGATAACAAAATAGTTATAAGAGACAAAAAATGTATGACTTCATAGTCATTTTTAGTGATGTGCAGTAAGTTTTAGTGATGTACTTGTAGAATTTGAGTTAAGCATAACAGGTAGTCAATGACACGGATGAAAAAAATACTTAAGATGAATAACCTAGTATTTCCTTAACCATTTTTCTGTTTCTCATCAATAAGATCAGGCTTACTTTAATAACTGCAGTTCTTACTGATAGCCTTCTGGTGATGCATGTTCCAGTAACAACTTCCAATAAAAATATTAGGCAACTCTGCAAAAAGGCAGATTTTTGTTAAGAAGATATGCAATATACCTGTAGTTGCTAAACAAAAAACTAGCTCATTGGTTTAATTAGAAACTAATGAAAATGTACATTTCAAAGAGAATGTCTTGGTGGGATGCTGACTTTACAAGACCACACTTTGTTGAAGCAAGGTTTGTTTTCAGACAAGACACTTTTCACTATTTTACTTTCCGTAAAACCGAAATGCTCAGGAATCCTCATGATTTCACTAATGATTGAACTCTGAAGCTAGCACGTGTGCTTAATTTCTACTGAAAACAAACTAAGGATGCATTTTTTGCCCTCAAAATAATCTTTCTTAAAATGATAAATGCAGTTCCTTGGAAAAAGATGAAAATAACAGATAAGCTGTTGAATTCCATCTCCTTAACAGGCTGGGGTATTTCTACCTAAACCTTGACAGTATTCAGTGTTTCTCCCATATAACACCGTAAAAAATTCAGGATTCCCTCAGGCTCCCCCTGGTTTGGACAGTGTTGGTGTAAGAACCTACCTGAAACACCACACTGGCAAAAGAGACTAAGTCTTAACTGTTTTGTAAATTCTCTAGGAGAACCACAGTACATGAGCCAAATGACCTGTACCTGGCTCACCTATGAAAAACGCAAGACTAAGTCATCAAAAGTCCATAAAAAGCAGATACGGCAGCTTTGGTTCTTGAATACCATGTCTTTCTTTTAAATTTCATTGTATGGCACTTTTGTTTGTGAGCTCCACTGTGAGAAGTTTTCAAAAACTTAAAACCAGTATCTCTAGGTAAGGATTCCACTTCCTAAATTGTATAATTGCAATAATTACAACTGAGATACGATGAACAAGTTCTGCCACAAACTGCTAAATTAATGATAAGAGAACAGTTCAAATAACTGAAGAGATGTGTACCTGTGTTTAAATTTATTCTACACCTATAAACTCACTCTGGTATTCTCCCAAAAAGTTACTATTTTTGAACTGAACTGATGCCTGCTTCAGGAATAATAATATATTTTTTTTTGCTGCTGTAGAAATCCCATGCTTTAAAAAGTCTTTAAATTTAAACAGAAGTGTGGTATGAATTACAAATGTTAACTATTTCAGAATAAAACATGAGTACAATTTTTATCTTTACGTGAGAGTGCGGACGGTGACCGGTTAATTTAAGACAAATAAACCAGTATGTTATTTTATAAAAATAAAACAGTATTTCCTCGCTGTCAAGAAGGCATACAGCAAAGAAATAGTTCATCTCTCTCATGGAAGAAGAATATTAACTCTCCAGAGATGCTATGAATGCTGCCAGACGAGACTGCGCTATCCTTACTTGCAGATTTTAGTGATGCATACATAAGGACCTGCCGTTGGATGAATCTTGGATTCTTCCAAACGATTGTGGAACATTCCTTAAATCTTAGTACACCTGTATTTGCATTAGCATACTAGCAAATTAAGGCACAAACTTTGCGTACTACTTAAAAGCATACAAACTAACGAGAATGTTTCCCATTGCTCCTGAAAAGTATCTTTGGGCTACTTGGAAATACAGAACTAAGTAAGTATACCCAGTACGCTTATAGGGAAGTTTAAATTTATGCCACCAAGTTTTCTAAGCACTATACCTTCATGGGTATGCATATGCTTCCTCATCTCCAAGAAAAAAATCACTTAAGAAATGCAAGAAGCACCCACCATTCCTTATACTTGGATGCTGACAGTTCCACCTCAAACGCAGGTGATGTGCTCCAGCACGATCATTCATTGTTTTATTTGGACACTAACTCCAATGTAACAAACTCTTCTAGACTACACATATTTTGGTCACACATAACCCTTAGACATTACCACTCAGTACTACTATAAATACACGTTAGAGAGCAAAAACACTGTGGAAAATAGAAAAGTCACTTGAACAGAAATAAAAATGTAATGTAGCCACTGACTTCACTACATCTCAATCCCACTGTAACAATAAAATATAGGGCTAATTAACATTCCAGATGCTGTGTTACTTACAGTCCCTGTTTCTTACTTGCATTAGCAGCAACTGACATCCCTTGACCCAAAAAATTTTAGTTAATTCTTAAAAAAATTTTAAGCACCTTAACTCTGGGACTCAGACCAGGATACTGTAACTTATTCCTATTTCTATATAGGGCCCTAGAAAATAATTCCAGCTGCAAAAAGGACCCAGAGCTAGCATAGCAAATTGCGCCTTTCCTCCCTCCCCTATCTAGTAAGTTTTTATTCTTTCTGGAGGATTTTTTTTAAATATATACAAGGTTTTTATTCATTGTGGCATTTAAAACTTGCCTATCCCCATTCTTTTGAAATATGATTGCAATGATTTAAAAAAGTTAGAAGGTTAGTATTTCTACTTTGCCTTGCTCAGCCTGTCAGAGGCTTTAAGCATACTTATTCATTTTGGTTTTTTGAACAATCTCCTTATGCCATACAGAAGTAGTATTTTCCTTTAGACACTATGCACGGAATGTACTTTTGCTTAGGATAAGCTTTTGTAGGCTCCAGCTGCATTCTAAGAATTACTACCGATTTAAGGAAAAAAATAATGATCACAAGCAAATCTAGCAATTCACATTCTCTAAGTCCTCTAAAAGATCAATGATATTTGTTATCTGCTGCTATCATTAGTAAACCTCTTTCTGTTGGCCTACTGCTCTAACATGTTCTTTGGAAGGCAGATGATTTGCAGTTATTTCTTAACATGTGTAGTCAAGACTTGATATTGTTTTTTTTCTTTCTTAAATAAACATTAGTCACTGTACAGGAGATATATTATTGAATTCTGATAGCTTTGTAGGATGAAATGGTGTGGCTTAAGTAAATCACATCAAAATTCAGAAGTATTTACTCCAGTATGGTAAGAAACGCACAATTAACTCAATTTTCTACAAAAGAAAATTCTGGATTTCACTGTTCAGTACGCATATTTGCATCCAGAATCTAACTGAACCTTCATCCTTAAAACAAAGTATCATTTAAAAATATCAGTTGCAGAAAGAATTTAAAAAATACAAAAGTTTCTAGTTGAAATACTTGTCAAAACTGTGTTCAATTTTAAGGCCAACATGTATGACAGTCACATCAGAGTGCTGCTGGTGCTGACATATGGGACATGGATAGCAGAGTGAGAACATAGCTCAAAGTAGAAAAGCTCTGTAAAATGTCACTAGCAGTTACTTGCTGTAAAACAGTTAGAAGCCACAGTCCCTTAAAACTATAGTATGTGTTTTTCTATTTACATGTAACCTAAACGACAGTACTACTGTGACTGGATATATAGCATTTCGTAGTATATATCTTTAATGCAGGTGTAGACATCATTCAAGATGGTACATGTGTATATAAAAAACCAGCTAATTTCAAAGTAATCCTAGAAGAATATTGCAAATAATGTTGTATAAATGCATAGTGTTTGAGGGGAAAAAATTACTTCACTGGAAAATAAAGTCCCACGCATTGAGTTTGGCACTTGTGTATCACTATGTCACTTTCTTTTTGATTGAAGATAGCTCTTTCTGAATCTCACTGAATTTTGGCCGATTTTCTGGTTTGTAGTCCCAGCACCTCTGCATTATTTTATATATTTCTTCCGGACATTTTTGCGGTGCTGACATTCGGTAGCCTGGTACAGAAAAAAAAAAGGGGCGGGGGGGGGGAATGTATTTAGCATTGAAAACTGATGCATATTGACAAATATAAAAAGAAAAAAGTGAAGTTCAAGATCATTGCATTAAAAAAGTTCTTCAGTGTAAGATGAGGAAAGTCTTCAATATATAACCTATATAAGATAGATAATTATCAAACTAGTCAAGGCTCAGATACCAATGACATTTAAGTTGGGCATGGTAAAACATTAGTACACTTCTCATCCCTAAAGGCAGCAACTTGCACAGATTTGTTTCCTGTATTTTATGAAGTAGCAACCCCCTAGGTTTTTATTGTGTTCCCTTTTTTTTCCCCTGACGGAGGAAATCAAGAATAAACATAAGATGGGAGTAAATTCCTTTGCTCTTTTTCAAAATGGATAAACTTTTATTCTCACAACTCTTCCCTTTTTTTTGCCTCCTTAAGAAGTTCCCTTCCCATTTACACTTTATCTACTTATTTTTCCTCCCTCCTCTTTTCTTAAATTACTTCTGTATTTTCCCATCATCTTAAGTCTCTTACTCTTCTGGTTTGCATAGACAGGCAGTGGCCTTCCAAAAAAGTGGCCTTCTAAAAAAGTGGCCTCTCTCCTGCCATCAACTGCAGGAGGTCTCTGACTTGGTGATGAGCAGGACAATGAACAATGGGTTAAGTAAATTAGCAGCTAATCATTCAGAAGCCACAGTTAAGTGGTCGTTCCAGCATATCATCCAAATCCTGGACTGAAAAATGTACTCACAGCAATGAAGGCAACTTCCCAGTGAGTGGGAAGTTGGGCAAAAATGCCAATACGACTGCATGGATGAACAAGGAGCTCGTGGACAAATTCAAACACAAAATCTGGTAATGTGGGAGGAACACAGAAACATTGTCCGAGCATCCAGGGATGAAGTTAGGAAAGCTAAAGTCCAAATGGGATTGAATCTGGCCAGGGATGTCAAAGACAACAAGAAGGGAGTCTTTAAGCATGTAGGTGACAAAAGGAAGGCTAGGGAAAATGTGGGCCCACTGCTGCATGAGGTAGGGCACCTGGTGACACAGGACATGGAAAAGGCTGAGGTACTGAATGCCTTCTTTGTCTCAGTCTTAACTAGCAATACTGGCCTTCAGGAAGCCAAGGCCCCACAGACCAGGGAGAAAGTCTGGAGCAAGAAAGATATACGTTTGGTGGAAGAAGATCTGGTCAGGGAATACTTAAGCAAAATTGACACACATAAATGCATGGGTCCTGATGGGATGCACCCATGAGTACTGAGGGAGTTGGCTGAAGTCACTGCAAGGCCACTCTCAAGAACCTTCCATCCATCATGGTGACTGGGAGAAGTGCCTGAAGACTGGAGTAAAGCAGATGTCACTCCCGTCTTCAAGAATGGCAAAAAGGAGGACCCCGGGAACTACAGGCTGATTGACCTCACCTTGATCCCTGAGAAGGTGATGGAGCAGCTAATGCTGGAAACAATTTCCAGACAAGAAAGCTATAAGGAGTAGTCAGCATGGATTCACTAAGGGCAAGTTATGCTTGACCAACTTCAGAAACTTCCATGTTGAAATGACTGGCTTAGCAGATGAGAGGACTTCAGTAAGGCTTTTAACACTGTCTCCCATAAGTCTCATGAAGAAACTGTTGAATTATGGGCCGGATGAGCAGATAGTGAGGTGGACTAAAAGCTGCTGAATGTTAAGTCCCAGAGGCAGTTGATCAGTGGCAAAAAGTCTAGTTGGAGACCAGTAACTAGTGGTGTACCACAGGGGTCAATACTGGGTCCAATAATGTTTCGTAACTTCATATATGATCAGGATGATGGGGCAAAGTGCACACTTAGCAAGTTTGCAGATGACACGAAACTGGGACGAAGGGCTAACATGCCAGAGGGTCATGCTCTCATCCAGAGGGACCTGGACAGGCTGGAGAAATGGGCTGACAGGAACCTCATGCAGTTCAACAAAGGGAAGTACAAAGTCCTGCACCTGGGGAGGAACAACCCCAGGTATCAGTACAGACTTGGGGCTGCCTGGATGGAAAGCAGCTTGGCTGAAAGAGACCTGGGGATCCTGGTGGACACCAAGCGTTGAACATGCACCAGCGATGTGCACCTGTGGCAAAGAAGATTAATGCTATCCTGGGCTACACTAAAAGAAGTGTTGCCAGCAGATCAAGGGAGTTGGTCCTTCCCCTCTATTCAGCACTGGTGAAGCCACACCTGGAGTAGTGTGTCCAGTGCTGGGATCCCCAGTACAAGAGAGACACGAACATACCAGAGAGTCCTGCGAAGGGCCATGAAGATGGTAAAGGAACTGGAACATCTTTCCTGTGAGGAAAAGCTGAGACAGATGCGACTGTTCAGCCTGGAGAAGAGAAGGCTCAGGGGGATCTCATCAATGTATACCTCTATACCTTAATATACTTGTATACCTGAAGGAAAGGTGCAAAGAGGACACAGCCAGGCTCTTTTCAGTGGTGCCCAATGATAGGACAAAAGGCAATGAGCACAGACTGAAACACAGGAGGTTCCTCCTAAACGTCAGGAAACACTTCTCCCTTGTGAAGATGACCAAGCACTGGCACAGGTTGTCCAGAGAGGTTGTGGAGTCTCCCTCCTTGGAGACATACAAACGCGGTCTGGACATTGTCCTGGGCTTGAGCAGGGAAGTTGAATCAGATGACATCCAGAGTTCTCACAGACCTCTGTGACTCCATGATTCTATGAAACATTTACCCCATGTAGATCTCTGAGCAAATGACAGGCAGTGCACACCAAAGTGAGCTGGCACATAGGACTCTACAGCTAAATGCAGCTCTGTGACTCCAGACTTACTGCACCGGTCTCTGCATCTCTTTTTCTAAAGCAGGGTACAAATAACACTCGCCTCATACAACAAGTAAATAATAGAAATATTTTTCCCTTGTTATATTGCATACATCTGCTCTAGGTGCTGGATTAATGCATGCAACTTCAAAGTGGAACGGCTGGGCTCTAGGACACTTACAGACAAGATAATATGAAACTATCTAAAAATCCTTTCCTTCACAAAGTTTCCCCTAGAAACCAGTTCTCCATAACAGTGACACCAGCAACTACTTTTTGTCCTTAAAGTAAAGGGATTCTATATAGCTATTTAGAATTTAAATTATCCCAGTTTAAAGCAACCATTCAAGTGAAGAAATTCACTGAATGGTCTTACTGATTGAGTAATTGACATAGATAAGATCAGGAAGAGAATCTGAAGTGTTTTAGCTCACTATTCTGAGAGGACCTATTACATACTGAAAATCAAGAAAATAAGTTGATAAAAGAAATGAAAATTACATTAAAAAAAAATAAATTCTGACAGGCCTACAGGACTATTTTCCTCACAGTATTAATAGCTGAAAAAGCACAAACATCCTTCTAAATCTTTGAATTTTATCAATTTCAATATATTATTATTTTCAATGGATTAAAACAGAATCTCAATACTTAGGTAGTACGACTTGTTTTTACAAACATTCCGCTGTTCTGGAAAACACTGGATTTTTTGAATTGGCCTTTTAAAGAGAAACTTTGATGGTCACCTACACTGCTTATAGCAAACACTGTCAATCAGCAAACTAGGGTTTTTTTTTTTAATTTAACAGTTTTACTAATTTAGAACCTGTTTATGAATTACACAGTAGTACTATGTAGAGGAGGAACAGTTCTGAAATGCCACTAAAGATGATGAAAATAAGCCTAAATCCTGAAAACCTGCTCACAGTTACTTGCTACTTTAAATAAAAGCCTTTTGAAAATTTTGTAGAAGAGAAATGTGGCTTTCAACGCTCAACTAGCTTACCGTTCTCCACCGTAATTGCTAAATTTTTGTCTGAAATGCTTTAATAGAGAAGACAAAATGATAAAGATTTTTTCTTCTGGTCATTTAGAATATTTATACCTGCATTAGCATAATCTTAAATAATTCATTCTGGTCAAGCCTCTGCTCTGCACAGCAGTAAATCCCTCCTCTCCATCTCACCTTTTAGTTCTGCAACAATGAAAATCAGCATGCTGTAGTCTTCCATCTTTTAAGTCACTGGTCAGTATATTCCTTTTTTCAAGAAACCTATGTATCACACTACACCTCCAAGAATGCTAGATTCAGCAATTAAAAAAATCTCATCTTTTTGCTAAAATTGCTGGATAATCTGTATGGTATTTATTTGCTATTTTATACTGTATGTACTACATCCTTATGGTTCTGTACAGCATTTCTTTGACTCTCTCCGAGTAACTACCTTTCTCGACTTGTTCTCGTGCTTGTTGGTTGGTCATTCCAGGGTACGGACATACTCCTAAACTGAAGGTCTCCCACAAAAGGATTCCAAAGCTCCATACATCACTCTCAGATGTGTATCTCCCTAAGAAAAGGAGAGAAAAAATGCAGCTTAACATACAGAGAAATTCATGTTTCAGATAATTACGGCCCCAAATGTTCTGTAAACGTAAAGTGTTACATTGGCAAGCTTTAAGCAGAACAAAGCTGTAGCTACTAATAATACCTTCTACAGATATCATAGACTCCCGTATTTCAAAGGATAACCAAATTATCTTAAGGTCAACATCTAAGAATAATATAAGCTAATTTAAAGTTCTACAAGTCGACAGACCTTATCATGTCTATTATTTTTCATGCAAGTTAAGAACTTCTTTCCCTCTTAATGTATAAAACTTTTCTTTCTTCTTTTAATATAAAAGGACAGTAAAATGTCAGGTTCCCCCCCTTACCCCCCCCCCCCCCCCTTGTTTAGAATCACTTTCAATTCAAAAGATACTTTAAAAAAAAATACCTTTCCTAATATAGCTTGGCAATAAATACTCTGAGAGGAGCTACCATCAACATAGTTTTTAACTGTGAAGAGGGACTAGTTTTCATGCTTTGAGAAACTGTTCTCTGAAAATGAAAGTACAGTTGCTTCAACTTGTTTAATCTGGACCCTGAAGAACTGATGCACGCAATCAGTTAAAGAAAAAGAAAAAAATATCTGGCTGGCTGGTTCCATTATCTTCAACTATACTTCAGAGACAGTGAAATAGATAACTGATAGATAACTGAATTCCAAACCACTTTGTGCAATGAAAGCTTTATATTATGGGAGGAGAGAACTTGGAGCAGGTATTTCTATTGTCCCAGATGGATTCACACTAAGAAGGATGGATTCACATCAGAAAGTTAAGGCTCCTAGCCCTTTGTAGCAGGATCTGCAAAAATGTCACCTTAAAAATCCATTTTCAACATTACTTCCATCATTTCTCATAACTGTTTTTCTTTGTTCCATGCTATTACATTGTACATATGTGTCTTATTCTTTAAAATAGACATATGCTTGTGAATGTATTGTTTGTTCATCGCTCATCATTAAACAGACCGAACTAAGCCACTTCTGACTAGAAAAAAGGAAAATACATGTAAATTATAATGACAGTTGGTGATGTGACAACTGTTCTGACATCAGAAAGTTCAGTTTACTGTTAAACTAAGTACCACTTCCAGCTGCGCTACATTAGTTTGTGTGGCTCGTAGATGGCAATTACAGACATTCACTACGCTCTTTCCAGTAAAATGAGTTTTCTTGTCTATGTATCAACTCTCTTCAGAGTTTGGCATCCAGTAATTTAACACTTTTCATTCAAATCATTCAGCAGATACAAGATAGGTAATTAGTTTTTTTTTTTAAAGAAAGTACAAGTTCTGCACAGTTAATTATCTTTTCCACTGTGTCAATATCTGGAGAAAAAAAAAGTCCTGTTCATTTACAAAAGAACCTTTCCACACAGTAATTTATTAACATGACAAACAACTCAAAATGTTGTACTGGAGAAAAATACATATTAAATCTGTATTTTAATTTTGAAAGAACAAGAAGAAAAAATACCCTACACTTGGCCTAAATATGTAATTTTAGGAGCTTTTCAAACATTTTTTCCACTTCCTGAAGTGATGGAAATCATTGTTCCAAGCAAAAATAACTTTCAATCTCCCACAAATTCCAGTAGCATCAGGATTGTCCTTATCACATCAGACACAACTCCCTAACCAGTCTATTTGCCCTAATCTGGTTTCTCGACTTCGCAACTTGTGTTTTTTTCATTTAAAACTTGTTGTGACTGCTGTTATTTTGCCACATACAGTGAATCCAGAAGTGACTAAAAAATGAACTTTTACATAGTTTCTTAATCACTATATTATTCATGTAATGGCCAAATGACCCGATCTCTCCTTTTCTTCCAACCCTTAAATCTTGCCATTAAGAATCAACACGGACAGTGGTTGCCAACTAGTTCTGAAATATTGCAGATTTAGTTCTATTTCACTCTGATATTCTTAAATATCTTCAGCCTTAGCTACACAAATTAATGCAATACTTATGACCATATTATTAGGATCCTAAATGGCAAAACAAAACCCAATTATTTTTACTCACATCTTTCAAGGAAGTGGAAAAAATGACCCTTCAAAAACACACAGAAACCTTCTATGACATTTTGAAAGTTGAGTATTAGACTGCTGAACACATTAAAAAATGTTTGAGAGAGCTTATTTTCCAAACGCTACAGAAAATTACTTAAAGCTGCTTGGGTATGTATGCATTTTAGGAAACACAAAATAAGTAGATGTTAATTAACTATTCTCTCCTCTCCTGTACTATGCAGAAAAGACTCAAAAGTATGAAGTGAAAGTGTTGTTCCAAGAGCCTGTTTCCTGCTTAATGTAGTCCACCCGACTGCATATTGCTCTGAAAGACACGTTTCCATTATATAGCAAATAAACTGTATGCACTTCTGAAATAACAAAAATAAAAATTTGAAACACCTTTTATAGTAGAACAAACACTCAAAATAGAAAAGTGTGTTCCCCAGTAAATGCTAGCAACACTAACACCTCTTAGAATAATCGATAATACAGGATCAATTACAGTAACTAGATTTACTACCAGCCTTCCAAAGGGAAGATCTGCCTTATTGTGTTAAAGCATTAACTCCTGTAAAAGCACTAATGAGAGGAAGCATTTTGCTATCAATCATAAGTCACAAACTTCCAGTGCTTGACTTTAAAATAAAGCCTTAAGAGATGGCAGAAATATTTATAGTCACTTCAAATGAAGAATTTAAAACAATTTTTTCTATGTACTCAACTGAAGAACTGGTTGAGAGAAGTACATCCAAAACATGGCATCGTTCATTTAATACACTGCTTCTTTATTTAGAAGAACTTATTTTTCTAGTTTCATATAAGCTAAAAAAGCTACATACAGCAGCTTCTGTTTCTGTTCTGGAACTATTAGCTACGTAGTATGGACCACAATAATGGACATTTTTCCTCAAGATAACAGGCTCGCAATATTTAAAAATGCAGGTAAAGAAAAGCTGCAGTTAAAAAAAAAATATAAATCTGTGACTGTACTTTTCTTCAGCTCAAGGATTTATCTAACAGTGTTCTAGTATGTTAACACTTTCTACCATTTTCAAAGAAGTGCTAGAACAAGCACTGCCACAAATATGCAGAACTTGCTTTCCATTTTGCTAACAATTATGATTTAGATGACTGATAGGTAGTCTACTAGAATGAGTCAGCAACATAACCAAAGCATTATTTTATTGCTGCATAATAGCAATTTTCATGCTGCTGCCTTATTCTTTTTGAAGGCAAAACTATTTTATACATAGCTTAAGTAAGACAGAAATATTAAAATTATTTTAAACATTATTGATTTGAACTGGGCATTAGGAACATGTATATATACTGAAATACTGCCCATGGTGTCGTCCTGGAGCTCCTTGCTTTACTTTGACTTTTTTTTTTTTTTTTTTTTAAGAAGATACAGTTATGTCCTTACCATAGTTGAGAGCTTCTGGAGCAGTCCACTTGATAGGAATCTGCTTTAGGCCTGATGATGAGTACACGCCATCATCCTCTTGCCGGGACATTCCAAAATCGCTTATTTTCAAGATGTTGCTTTCACCTACCAAGCAGTTCCTTGCAGCCAGGTCTCTAAGTTAGAACAAGAAATAAACCCCCATATTTTTACACATTTGAAAGTACTTGAAACTATTTAAAATAGCTGGGACCCTCAGCCAAGATGGTGATGCCTCTTGGAAAACAGATTTAAGGGTAAAAAATGCTGCACAGCAGTTGTGGAAAAGAGGGGTGAGGGAGGGAAAAAAAAGTGTGACAAATAATCCTGTGAACACCAAGATCAGTGAAGGAGTCTGATAAGGAGGTGCTGGAAGTGCTAGAGGTGCTCCTGGCACCTAGTAGAGATTCTGCTGCAGCCTTTGGAAGGACCCACGCTGGAACAGTTTGTGAAAGACTGCATCCCCTGGGAAGGACCCACACTGGAGCAGGGGAACAGTGTGAAGGAGCAGGAGAGAGGAGCTGTTATGGACTGACCTCAACCCTCATTTGCCACCCCCCTGTGCCCCACATATAGGAGGAGGTGGAGGAGTCGGGAATGAAGGAGGGAAGGTGAGCCTGGAAAGAAGGGAGGGGTGTGGGAAAGGTGTTTCAGTTTCCGTCTTTATTTTTCACCATCCAACTCTATATTGATTGGCAATAAAATAAATCAATGTTCCCTAAGTTGACTCTGTTTTGCTGTGATGGTAACTGGTGAGAGATCTCCCTATCTTTATCTTGACCCACAAGCTTTCCTGTCTTATTTTCTCCCCTGTCTTGACGAAGAGGGGCAGTGAGAGAGCATCTGGGTGGGTATCTGGCAGCCAACTAAAGTCAACCCAGTACAACTGCCCTCTGGGGTCACAGAAATAAGCCTGGAGATTAACAAAACAGATTTTATGAAAAATGAAGCAGAATTGGAAGAAGCACCCTGAAACATGTTCCCATAATTATGAAAGATAGTGAGAAATCAAGAATGGGCTCCATCTTCTCTATGCCCACCTTACCTTAGCATTAGAGTTTTACTGAAAAAAAGAAAGCTACTTAGTATTACAGGAAAAGGAATTTTGCCTCAGTGCTGGATGAGATGTTCAGAAAATCGACAGCCTTCCTTTCCCTCCCTCTGTCTCAAACACGTTGTTTTATATTAGGAGACAGCCTGTAGTAACACCTGACAAAAGACCTACTGTGGCTTCTCTACAGCATACATTTGGAACAATAATACATGCTAATAATATATTATTAACATACTATATGAATATTACATTTCATTTTTTCACAGTGTATAAAAATACTACATAATAAAATACATTTTATTATTCCCATCTTAATGTAATAAAATATGGGAAATTTTTGAAGGGAGAAAAATGTTAAGCAACAGAATTAAATCTGTAACACTAGGAACATCACAGGCAAAGTATTTTTAAATAAAATTTACAATTTTTTTTTTCAGCTTAAAGAGCTAATATGCTCACAAATGGCTTTTGTTATGCTAACATTCCAAAATTACAACTACATTAGCATTAATGTTTTGGACTGGACCTGTAGCATAGTTTTGAAGGGAATCCCCTGAGCACTTAATGCACATTCATTGGTTTTGAAGAATGATTTTGGTGCACGCAAACTAGATTCCTCTTGGAAGAAACTAAACTAGAACTCTGCCCATGGTGTGCACCAAATTTGTTTCTACAGCTAATGCAGACAGAAAGGTCTGAATCAATGACAAACGACTTCAAATGCTGTGCGTGGTGGAGACACTAATGACAAAGGACTGAACTATATTTAGTCTAAAGTAAAAGTCTCAAGCCATATATAAGGACGTTAAAGCTCACATATCTAAAACTACTTTAATCAACTGATACATACTGATACTGCACTAAATTGTTTGATATGTAGACAGGGCCTGTGTTTGAGCGTAAACACTCTAACTTAAGAATGTTAACGTATTTGACTCAAACAACTTTTCTACTACTAAGAACATTTATGGCTCTTAAGCTTGGTTCTGCAGTGACACAAATGCAAGTTGTTCTTGCAGTTAGAGAAGATGGACCACTTGAAAAAAAGTCTAAAGTCACAGTCTCCAGCTGAAGATATGCACAAATGTATAAAATGGCTCAACAGGCACTATGTTACATAGTCTGATGTTAGCATGTGGTATTGTTTGGTGAAAATAAGAAAGCTGCAAAACAAAATCAAATTGTTACTGCTTATACTCCAGTCTGGAAAAAGTATCACCATGAAACCTCAAGAATTTATGGCTTAGATTCCAATCATACTTTAGTCCTTAAGTTTTTTATTTTTTTACTCAATATAGTCTATCCAGGGCCCAGCAATGTGCCCTTGTCGCCAAAAAGGCCAACGGAATCCTGGGCTGCATAGGGAAGAGTGTGGCCAGTAGGTCGAGGGAGGTCATTCTCCCCCTCTACTCTGCACTGGTGAGGCCACAACTGGAATACTGTGTCCAGTTTTGGGCTCCCCAGTTCAAGAGGGACAGGGAACTGCTGGAGCGAGTCCAGCGAACGGCAACTAAGATGATTAAGGGCTTGGAGCTTCTGCCTTATGAGGAAAGGCTGAGAGAGCTGGGACTCTTTAGCCTGGAGAAGGCTGAGGGGAGACCTTACTATGGCGTACAAGCATCTAAAGGGTGGGTTGAAGGAGGATGGAGCCAGGCTCTTTTCAATGGTTCCCAGTGACAGGACGAGGGGTAATGGGCACAAGTTAGAACACAGGAAGTTCCGTTCAAACACACGGAAACACTTCTTTACGGTGAGGGCGCACAGGCTGCCCAGGGAGGTTGTGGAGTCCCCTTCTCTGGAGATTTTCAAGACCCGCCTGGATGCAGTCCTGAGTAATGTGCTCTAGGCGGTCCTGCTTTGGCAGGGGAGTTGGACTAGATGATCTCTAGAGGTCCCTTCCAACTCTGAAAATTCTGTGATTCTGTGATTCCGTGAAAGATTACACTCAGTTCACGTAATTTTTGTCTGTGTTGTGTGTTACAGTTTTCTTTTTCTTTCAGAGTCATCTAGAGGAAGTGTTTTTCATCATTACTGAAAATTCACAAAAACACTTCCATGAAAATCAAACGGGTATTTGAGAAAGTTGTTAAAGGTTGTGGTACTATGTTCGGGATATGTAAATTAACACTAGATCTTCTGAAGGACCACAGACACACCAAGTCTTTGCTTCACGAAACAGTGGTTTTTCAAGCTGTCTATTAGCTGGCAGTGGGTTGCAGAGTGACACTATTCAAGCTGCCATGCTGCACACAACTGCCAAGGGAGGAATCATGGCCCAGTGGTTCGCTAATGGCCCACAACTTGTGCGGGTGGACGCAACTGTCAAGTCCAGCATCAATTTTTCCAGGCAAATTGCTTCTTTCTTTTTAATCTCAGCTTGTATTGAATAGAGAAGCATTTTCATCGCTGTCTTCCACAGCGTATCAATAAAATTTTATGAAATAATGAGCGTCCAGCTATTAACAATAAGATAGGAAAGGATGCATTATGATAAAACTTAACTTGCTAATAAAGTTACAAATAGCAAAGAAAATGTAGGCGTGCTCGTTATGATTTTCACAGTATTAATACCTTTTTCTGCTTTTAGCTAAAACTCCCACATTTTTGAAGCTATAATACTATGTATTACTTTTAGTACATCATTTGCGTTAATAAAGCCTTTTGAGCACTTAATGTGTTTACTTCTGACTTAAGCAAATTTCCTTTTTACCTTTCTCACGTGTAAGGTAGGCTCTTTCTCTCACTTATTTAGAAAATACTTTAGATGTGAACTTTTCTTTCCTTTTTTCCTTCACTTTAGTCATAGTCTTTTTAAAGGACTTTTGTAATCTCCCTCTTAGGCACTTAGATTTCTCTTCACCGTTCTTGTGAGGAGTTGGTTCCTGGAGTACACTGAAATCAATGATGTTTAGCAGATCCAGTGATATTTTACATCATGCTAAATCCCGCCAAAAGTTCTGTTAGTTTGCACTTTTAATAACTTGCCATTCTGTGGGCTGAAACAGTACGATTTCACTCTCAGCACTCTACCACCAGCCACTTCAGATTCTGCAGTTACATCCACTGTAGTTGTATTTTTCAGGTTCTTTTTTTCCCCTGTTCTCTAACTTGTAATTTCTTCACAATGTCTATTTGACTAATATTTATTATTTCATTCCTCAGGCTTATAAATGTCCAGAAAGTCAGAGTAACTTGTTAGCATTTCTGCTGTCATTTTACCTCTTTTTCATATCCTCTGTGATTGTGTTGCTGTATTTTCCAGATTTCCTTATATGTATTTGCATATGTAAAAGCACTTTTAAAAACATTGTTACACTGGGGGCTACAGCTACATCAAACTTTTCTTTTTCAAAGAATTTCTTTGCTGTTTCTCCTCACAACCTCCTTTAAAAGGATGCTCATATTTTTCAGCTGAGATACAAGAGAAAATTTCCAAAAATGCATTTTGGTCACTCTGATTTATTACAGAAATTATACCCTGAATTTGAAAAAAAAAAAAAAAAAAAAGCATCACAAAAGTATTTCTTCCATTGCTTTAAATTAATAACTAAAAACTTTCATTTTCTTCCAGTTTCCAGGATTCTAATTCATTTCAATTTGCTACAGATAAGAGAGGGCTCTACTATAATAGTGTTGAGGAGCTTATAAAAGGAGTCAGATAACTTCAGTGTTAAGTATTTGTAGTAAATCATGACACAATCAACTATGTTCTTCTTGTCTCAATCAACTGTGTTCTACTTGTCTTCTTTTCCCTAAAAAGCCAAGTATTTTCTATTTGTTTTCTCTTCCTTCTCCTTAATGTTCCCTAAAGCCAAAACCCTAAATAAGTACAGATATAGTTGTATGGAATTAGGTGTAATATGTAAATTGGAAATTTCATTCTTTAGCACTGCTATGCTGTCCCTATAAACATAAGCAGGACATTGGCTAGGAATCACTAATATGGGTTGAATATGCTGATAAAAGAGATAGCTCATAAGACTTTTGCTAAAAATCCAATAGTCAGTTAAAGAGGAAGGAGAGGCAATTTCTCTGTGCTGGGATTTTTTACCACCTGGATTCATGTCTGTCACCAAAGACATAAACCTCATAAACTTATCTCAAAGGACACTTTTATAGCCCCTCCTCCCTTCCTTCCACCACCCCAAAAGAACTACACAGCAAGTAATACCTAGTATTTCAATGGAATTCCATCAATTAAAGCCAATCAAAACAAGAGAGTAAACTCCTCATTACCAAACCAGCAGGACAGACTGCCTCACTGAACTAATTAGCCATTTTATATCCCCTCCCTGGACCATGCAGTTAAAATGCTCTTCTTAGGTGATAAAAGTAAGTAATTAATTAGTGAACAGGATCAGTTTATCTCCTCTGCACATTTAATTCAATGAAAATAATCTATTACCTGATCAAAAAAGAAGAGGCGTCAGGTCTACAAGTGAAACTGTTATTTTTTAGTGGATATAAGACACTACCTCTCCTCCAAACACCTGAGGTAATTTCCAGTGGTGTCTAAATCAAAACACACCTACTTCAGAACTTTCTTGATACTCATACACTGCTACTTTTGCTATATGTGGAAAGCATAGCAAATAGTATGTACCTAATAATAGATGGGGAACACATCAGAGGCTCAGAAGCACATCCTTCTGTGCATTCAATGTCTTCTCCCTTTACAATTTCTTTTACTTATTTCTTCATATTATTTTAGCTATCACATTATGAATACTAATGGAGAAATATTAACTACAGTGCTAATCATTTCTCTCAGTTCCTCATATAATGCAAGTCCGTCTTCATCTTCACAGATGAAGAGTGCTAGGAAACCAGAGAAAATCCAAGATGCAGCAGTGGCTTCTCAATCATCTCAAACGTTTTCCTTGCTATCTGTGGTTTTGGATATTGCTCAGTTCTTCTCAACTATAAAATGAGTAAATTTTGCCATCTCACAGCATTCATGACATTCAATTACCCCCTCTAAAGCACTTCAGAATTTTCAAATGAAGGACTTAAAAATTTTGCAAAAAGAACTCAAAAGAAAGAAAGTAATCAAACAAGCCCCAGATAATTGTATTCAGTAGCTGAACACAGGCTCAAAAACTAGCTTGTCTCTAAAAACGTGTTCTTTTTTCACAGAGCCTTTATTTCCTCAGCTTGTAAGAGTAAAATGTATCCTACATTCCAGAAATAACCTGCATTGCACTGCTCACTCTCATTGTTATGACAGTAAGAGCTATAATATAAAGTGATTTATAGCAACTTGGTGATCATATTCCTGTGAACTAAGGTTAGCAAGATTACGTTAATCAAAAGGCAAACTTCAAGTAAAAGGCCAAAGACAAAAGAAGAAAATATAAAAGCCCCCCAAAGCTTAAGCATCTAAATTACTTTAATACACTATAACACGGTCTAACTAAAAATCGGTTGGTAAGTTGGTAAACAAAGAATCTATTCATATATGTCAGATCTTCTCCAAAATAACAAAACTATAGTTACATAGAAAATATGCTCATTAGATACTGAGAGGAGCTGTTAAGTGTTTTTTAAAATGCTGGAAATATAAACACACTGTTGAGGATCACACTGTTCCTAATTCAAAATTCCAAACATCTATGCATTATTACTGTCATCCACACCCTCAAAAAACATAGTTGGTAACTGTTACGTTCCTGATTTTCCCTAAGTGCTTTCCTCAGCGTGTGACAGATTGTAGCATGGGTCATAGTAGTAGATGATCGAAAGCTACAGCATCACATTCAGAACTGCAGAGTGGGATGCATTTGGTTCACAAGGACAAAGTATATTGCTTCTTCTGTGGAGGACTTAGTAAGGAAATCACTGCTTGCAGTGAACTTTACCCTCGGTCCCACACCACAAACCTTCATGCTATTTACATCCTTATTTTTGAGCAAGTGACAGCTGTCCTGGAGTGTACAAACACAGTAAGAAGAAACTTCCTAATGAACTAGTGTACAGAAAAATATATTCACATGTTCTGTACCACAGTTCATTACTGCAAATGCCTTCATGCACATACTTGAAAATACAATTAAGATATAAAGTTAGATAAAAAGTTTACTCATTGTACAGTCATTTCTGATGAACAAGTATAGTGTGAGAATCAGCGTGTTATATTCATTTTTATAGTCTGCAAAATGGTCAGTTACTAATGAACAAACACAGAGCTACAGTAAGTATAGCTTGAGGTAGGTATAAAAATTGGGCATACTGAGCTAGATAAATTATTTAATTATAGCAGTACTGACTTTAGGGCTTCAAACACAATACTTTCCCCAATAAGTTTGTTTCAGAGTCAAACTCTCTGTTTTACTTCTTGACCATGCAAAGATCACTCATACCTCAAAGGGCACAAAGTGTCCCTTTGGAGGCACAAAAGTGAAGCACAAATGCTACATAATATTATCACCTCTCACAACTGTAGTTCTGCTCTCCTAATACATGGTGTTCGGTATAAAGAAGTCTAGTTCTTAGAGTTGAATAACTGTGTTAGGTATGAATCTCAATTTTCATTAAAAAAGAAACTGTTTAAGATGGATGACTGTGAAGAAAGGACTGGAAATGTGTTTGGAGAAAAGCCTCCTATTTTCTGAATTTTAAGTGGCGCAGTATTTTTTTAAAAAACAAGATTGGTAATTATATACAGAAAAGAGTAGAGCTGATCCAGACTCCTCCTCTGAAGAACCACCAGGTCACTCATATATCTTGGAGCCTTCTCACTTGCCTGCTCTGGGTACATTTTTACCGGGAAGAAACTTGGGTTGCTGTCACATATTATATGGCACTTCTCACACACAGAGGTAATAATGGAGGAAAATTAAGCAATTGTAAAGTTACTGTTTGCAGCCCAGAGATGGCTCAAGGGACTACACAGATCTATTGACATAATAAATAAATAAAACTTTCATCTTTGAGTTTTATTCAGGTAAGTTACCAAGTGTCCTCCATTTTCCTAGTAGGATGAGGTTTCTGTACCAGCTATTTTAAAAGAGATAAAGATGGGCATAGCAGATAATAAGCAGCTCCTGAAGAGAATGAAAGCAGCAGACTATGAAGATAGAAATGAAGCAATAAATTGATATATCATCTATTGCTCCCACCTTCTTCCTATTTCTGATGTTTTCTTCACAATGCCTGCTTCTGGGACAGAAAGGTTCCTATCAGCAGCATCTAAATGTTTTTCATCTGCATAGTTTCTCAACTTTTTTAGAACTTAATAGTTATTGTCTGTATTTTTCTGAACAATTATTTTGATGAAAACCGCATCATAGTCATTTTAGTCTGTAATAGCCTTCTTTGCATTGATATCCCTGTAGATTTTTATAACCCATTTTTCCTGTGCACTGCTGATTACATGTAATGTGCTGAGCAAAATGTGAGACTTAGGAATGTCTATTTTTTTTTTTTCCTCCTTGTACTTCATTTACATCTTGAAACAAAGGTTTGCAATTCAATTTCTTTTGTGTGCCGATTTACTTCATTTGTTCGGCAGGGAAGCTTACGTTACCTTTGTCCAATGTGAATAACAGAGTACATTATTACTCCCTGCAATTTTATGGTAACACTCAACCTTCTGTAGGTAGCTGTTTTTTCCTTTCTAAAGTTATGGGAATCAAAGATTGACACAGTATATGTTTTACAGCCACGAGAAAGCCTTCTACAAATTAAGTTTGAACAACTGCACAGTAACCTATTCAGCCTCCTCACTTCTCATAAAGTAATGGTTTACACCATGAGAGTACACTCTAGAAAAATTTTACAAAAAGCAATCGTAGTGATAGTCTTAATAAAAACTAAGGGTCTGGACAGTCCCAGGACTGGATGATAAGTAGCTTTATGGAAATCCTACAATATTATGGCAACTGGAAAGTGGAAAACACTTTCCGGAAATCCCCATCAACAAGACACACAGAGGAATAATACCACTGCTGAATCCCATGCAACCACTCCTATGTTCTCGAAGCTTTTGAAAGAAAAAATACAGAAGCAGAAGAATTATGGATACATTTATGATACGCATAAGATTTTTAAATATTCCTTAATATTCCTGTTTTATATCCAATTGAATTACAGGGTAAATTAAGTGTCCCAAAAGTAATTATCCAAGATGGATAATTATCCAAGACAGATTAGAACTTAAGTTTACATTTTGTGCTCAAGAAAGTCACAATGGACTTAATGCACAATCACAGATGTCTTCCATTTCCAAAATCAGTCATACAAGTAGACTGTACTATTCATAGTAAGGCAAATACCATTTTCAAGCAAAAATTCCTGCAAGTACTGTATCATTCACAGAAGCAACTAAAATGAAACACAACAATTGAGCATATGATTGTACTAACAAGCGGATTTTTTGTGATAATACCATGTTGTTATTCAACTGGTGTGACAACATAAAACTTGCAACAATAGCTGTCCTTGCCCTTTTATACAAAGAGGAAACCTCAATTTAGTTCTTAATTATTAATTTAGTTCTGAATTAATCTCTTCCTTATTCTACTCTATAGCATAATGTCAAAATATCATTGATTTCTCTGTACGGAGGTATTAAATATTGGTTTAAGTTGTTTACAAACTTGATAACATCTGAAGAGGCAGACCAGATATGGTCAAAGATCATACTCACTTGTCCATTAGACATCACTGACAGAAAAGCTTACATGCTGAATTTAAAGAAAATGTCTAAAGCAGGGTAGCTCCTAGCACTGACTTTCTGATCATTAAGTTTTTTAGAAATTAAATTTCTCATTTTATTAAACAATGCCATTTTCTAGTGTTAATATTATTATGTATTTTATTGTTTAAAAAACAGTTTAAGACTTATAATGAAAGCAAAGCATAAGAAGTAGACAAAAAACATCGCAAGTGCCCAAGGAACCAAGAAATTCACAAGCATAATTACAATACAGGTTAGACTTTTCCACCTTTTTCATTAGAATAGAACAAACTAGCACAACAGTATAGTATTTGCAGGGCTTTTCAGGTCCCAGTGAAAAAGGAAATACTTAAAAATTTTTATCTCTCTTCTCAGGTTAGAATTAAGTACTTACAGCTGATGTATATTAAAGTTCAGCTGAGGTAGGCAACAAGTTTAGCCACTACTGCTTTTTCAACAGCTAACATCAACGATGTATTCTGGAATAGTTCAAGTTAGCTCTATATGCATTCCTATGACTTACATCTATTTCTGCTCCGACCAGCAGATAGGCATGGATTAACATTTCAAAAGTAGCAGATGAGTATGGACTAAAGTTCATGTCTTGTTCGTAGATAAAGTATTACATAGGCACTAGATCCCAAGACACTTTATTTAATGAAGTTAAAAAACGAAAAGCTAATAATCAGGGTACAAAGAAATGAAGCATCCAACATAATTAAAGTACAAGAGACTACATATTAATGAAAATAATACATAAAGAATAAGAAAGAAACCAAATAAATCACATCTGATTACAACCCAGGAGGAAAAAACAGAGCAGAGAAGTAGCAGAATCAAATAATGCTACACAAGCGAGTTGCACTGTAGTCTTATGCTTTGTGGCTAGAACATGAAAAGAACACAAGCACTTGAATTTTTAAGAGAAAGACATAAAGAAAACCAATAACAAAGAGAGAGAGCAGAATCAACCACAATTTAAAACAATTATTACATTGTGGATTTTTCTTATTTAGGAAGGGAAACATTATTATTTAGGAAGGGATGGGACAGGTAGCATATGTTAGCTAAGCATTCTTAGCAATGGAAACCAGCTTGACAAAGATACATAGTAACAGTTCACTAATTCATAATTTTCTAATCACAACAAAAAAAAACATTTTGCAATTTTTACCTTACAATATCTCTCTACTTTTAATCAAAGATGATAAAAAAAAGACTACTTGCATGTTAAGATATTTCAGTTTTCTAAAAATAGTCTGTTTTGTAACTGTCGTAAAAGAATCTAAAGCAAAGATGAATGAAACTGAAGATTAGTAATAATTTACTAGTTGTCTTCGACAGCTAAGTAAGGTTTGCAGTTAGCTTACAGAAACACATAAGAAATTTTATGTGCCTAACACATTGTAGAGAATTTTATATAGAAATTAAAAGGAATAAAATGACCTATTCCTTTTCTGTGAATTAACCAATTAGGAAATAAATTGAACATCTCACCCCTTTTTGTTGCTATTACTTAAAATCTGCTATCAGTTGTCTACCCAAAAATAAAACATAAAGGTGGAAGAAAAAGCTTTGCACTTTTTTTGGTCACAAGAGGAAGAAGAAAGCGATGGGATTTTGACAATCTGGGTGGGGTACCTTAAGTAGGAAACATGCAAAAAGTATGAGATGACAATGTGCTGATTAAGGATCATGATTACATCTCATACTGATAGCAGCATATGCGACAGACCTGCCATAGCTTTCGGAAGAACTGGAAGAACTCACACATACATGCACGTTCATCATGGTAAGATTTTATAGGTGGGAAGAGTCAAGGAATACATGTTAATAAGCCCAGTGACTCTGAGTTCATCACCTGCTGAACTCTATTCTTCTTCTCCTATTAAAACTTCATTCTATCTGATGAAGTCATCTGTTATGAGACTGTCCTTCCCCTGGAAAATCCAGACTTCTATATTTAGAAGAAGCCACCCTGCCTCTGGCTGCTATGTGTGTCTGTTGAAGCATGCTCACTCATGCACAGCGTTTTGATTGCCTATGAATCTGGAGTGCTCCTGCGTCGCCTGGGGACTCAGGTGTTTGTTGGAGGCACAGGAAACACTTTCCTGTGAATAATCTAAAGACAGGAATAGAATGAACTATTAGAAAACTATTGCAAAGCTATGGATTTACTATACCTGGCTATTATGCTGAATATTTCCACACACAAAACCATTCTTGCACCGCACTGTAGACACAAGTGATCCTATTTACTATTTAACACGTTACCTTTAGTTTAGCATTTGCTGTGGGCAAAGGTTATAAAATAACCAAAGTTCAGCTAATCATTTGCTAAACTCCTAAAATCTTCCTGCGTAAAGAGATGATGGTACAAAATTTCTTAAAAGATAAGAGAAAGTGTTAGAACACATGGCAACACACTGAAGTTGTCTGTTTTCATTTAGTAGCTTTGTTAATGATCTGAAAGAAAAGTCAAACAGCGATTTAATTAAATCTCCAGATGATACCAAATTAGGACCTCCTACCAACAGTAAAGGCAAAGAAATAAAAAGAATGAAAGAAAGAAAGAAAGGATAGAAAAATGTCTTTTGGAAACAACAAAATTAGAATTAACCTGTAAAATAGAAATTAATATATTTTGAAAAATTAAGCCTAAATACAGATATTCAGCAAAATACAAATACTAAGCAATCATGTGGAAACGAAATAGAAACAAAACAGGTATGGACTTTAATTAAACACAAGTAATGGAATTAAATTGAGCATAGGAAAAGCAGAGCTCATTGCCTACTAGATTGTGAGAAAGCTGCCTAGGAAAAGTAAGAAATTCTATTTTATTAATGTAGTTACTTAAAAAAATAAAACCAGTTAAACAGGTGCACAGACCAGTATCGGTTACAAAGAGATGGACTAAATAAACTAATACAACTTTTTGATTTAAAACAAACATTTAAACTGTGAGATGCCCTTGAATCTATTATTATACTATTAGGTATATAGTACAGAACAAAAAAATATGAGTAGGAATATGAGTAGGAACGACTCTGTCCTGGTTTGAGCAACATAGGATAAATTTCTCTTTCTGGAATTTTACTTTTCAGTAAAGTCTCTTCTAATGTTTGGGAAAACAGCATTTTAGAAGACTCCAGTGTCTGAACTTGTGAAAATATGTACTTTATAGCTGGCTATGGTGTGTGGGTTTCAAGGTCTCAGAGATCTTGAGCTTGCCAGGCGCAGGGATGAGGAGGAGTAAGACCTGAGCGCTTGACCCAAGCTGGCCAACGGGATTATATCATACCATGAACGTCACATTCATGAAAAATTAGGAATCTTGTTGAGGAGTTCTCTCTCTCCCTTGATGGCTGCCATCCGGAGAACTTTGTGCCCTGGTGCTGGAGCCCTGAGCTCTTCTCTTCCTCCCAAGGCTGTCATGCTCGCAGTGCCTGACATTTGCTGTCCACTGCTGGGAGTGCACAGCTTCCTACTGATAGAATGGGCTGAGTATAATCTTTGCATATTCTGTATTAGCATTGGGATCAATATTGATTCTTTAGTGTTATTAACTATTTAGTCTTATTCTATTAAATCTGTTTATATTTCAACCTTCGGGTTTCCTTGTTTTTTTTTTTTTTCGATTCCCCTTCCCTGGTGGGGAACAGTCATTGGGTGAAAGAATAATTGTCTCAACGACAATAAATTGTTGTCAGTTCCTCAAAACATAACAGACGCCAAGAAGCATTCATTTTCTGAATGAGAGCATTTGTTCCTTTTATCATAAATGAAAAGATTACTTTTTCAACCAGTCACATACATGCAAACTGTATCTCATAAAAAAGGTTGAAGTATATATTTTTTCCACTTATAACATGAATTCCAAGCAGCAGACAGCAAAACACCTCTACAGATTTATTTTTACTGCACATTTATTTCAGTTTAAAGTAGAATTCACAGAAACTGGTATAGGCAAATTTAAGATGGCCCTTTGGTATCTTACTATAAAACAAATCAGGCAACTGCTTGCTAGCTGCTAATCAATTGGTAATTGGAGAGCAACATTTTTTGGAAAAAATAAAGCTTTTAAAATAAGTTTAATAAAACAAAACAAAAAAGCTTCAAGTGCAATATGTGACACAAACTGTTCATTTTTGTACGGAAAAATACTACAGATGTTGCCAGCTGGGTAGAGGTGGGTTCCCACAAAGTCATGTGTGAGAACTTTTAAACCACTGCTACACTGTCAATATTATTTGCATCAAAGCCTGTATCCAGTGCATCTTTACTGTAATGCAGTCCCTCCCTTCAAAATATTGAGCTGATGTGAACTTTGCTGCTGCCAAAAGCACCCCATTTATGGAATCTCAACACAAATGCTAAAAACTCTAGACAATTCTAAAAAAGCTGCTAAGATACATGGTTTTAATTTTGCGAATTTCAACTGTCAACTTGAATACAATACTGACCATAACATACAGAAAGTTCAGCAGGAGAGCTTTCTGCAGAGGGAAGTTGTTCCTCTGAGAAATGCTGTGAGGGAGCAATGAACAGGACGAATGGGCAAAGGGTCTGGGGCGATCAGAAAGGATGAATGCATTCTTCAACATAGTATTTGCTAGCAAAACTGGTCTTCAGGAAGCCAAGGCCCCACAGACCAGGGAGAAAGTCTGGAGCAAGAAAGATGTACGCTTGGTGGAAGAAGATCTGGTCAGGGAATACTTAAGCAAAATTGACACACATAAATGCATGGGCCCTGATGGGATGCACCCATGAGTACTGAGGGAGTTGGCTGATGTCACTGCAAGGCCACTCTCAAGAACTTTCCATCCATCATGGTGACTGGGAGAAGTGCCTGAAGACTGGAGTAAAGCAAATGTCACTCCTGCCTTCAAGAATGGCAAGAAGGAGGACCCCGGGAACTACAGGCTGATTGACCTCACCTTGATCCCTGAGAAGGTGATGGAGCACCTAATGCTGGAAACAATTTCTAGACACCTGAAGGACCTGAAATCCATGAGGAGTAGTCAGCATGCATTCACTAAGGGCAAGTTATGCTTGACCAACTTCAGGAACTTCTATGATGAAATAACTGGCCTGGTAGACGAAGGGAGAGCAGTGGTTTTTGTCTACCTCAGCAGCCTAAGTAAGCCTTTCGACACTGCCTCCTGTAAGATCCTTACAAAGATGCTGTTGAATTATGGGCCGGATGAGCAGATAGTGAGGTGGACTTAAAACTGGCTGAATGGCTGGTCCCAGAGGGAGCTGATCAGTGGCACAAAGTCTAGTTGTAGGCCAGTAACTAGTGGTGTACCCCAGGCATCATTACTGAGTTCAATCATCTTGTTTAACATTTTCATTAATGATCTTGATAATAGGGCGAGTTTGCTATGGCTCCTTTCACCAAGCAAAGCAGTAACTTCCTATCAGTTCTTACTGGTAAAAAACGTTCCTTTCCTTTATACGCTTAGCTCTGCTGACTTCTTTTCTAATGCAAAAAGTTTACATACCCCTGAAGAGAGGACTTACAGAAGGAGGTAAGAAATATTTTGCCCTACTGTTGTAACTAAGCATGTCTGCAATCTTAGCTATGACAAAGTAATTGTATTAATACAGTATCATCAATGTAATCACAATTATTTCTAGCTTTGACTTAGGAATGTGGCTTTCTCCTGCTCATTAACACCATTTCCTTTAATAATTCTATGTATAAACAGCAGAGGTCTTGGGCCTTTCACTGTAAGAGAAAGCAAAACAAACTAAAATGGAAAAAAAAAGTAGAGATAAAAGGAAAGGCCACAGCAGTGGTAGAAATCGAGTAAGTAGACACAACTTAAAAGCAAGAAGTCCAGAGAATTATTGTTATTACGAAGCTATTTATAAGGCAAGAAACAAAAGAAATAAGAAATAAAATGATTCAGACCAAGAAGAGTAGAGCCATGAAGTGGAAATGACAATATATGTTTTCAGTACTTCTCCATAGGCTTTAGAAGTATGTTAGTGACACGGTGGAACCACAGATAGAAGAAATAACATGCACTATGGTTTCTTAAAGGTAAGAAGAATAAAACGATGTTCATAGAAGTATGCATATTAAACTAAAAAGAAAGATAGGTTAGGTAATTTGGGAGGGATATTAGGTCATCTTGACAAGCGTGATTTTTAAATATCTCCTTTGTGTCATCAAGGCAAATATGTCAGCTAGCATTGCAGTTCAGCATAATATGAAAGGTGTACATATGTACAAACCCTCTAAACTCCACCTATTGAAACGAAATAGAACTGAATCATAAACTGAGGAAGTTCTAGGAATTCTTTTCATTCATCCCAGCACCATCTTTTATGCACCAATGCATTAACAGTTCAACAACAATTATCTAATGTGTGAAATGCCTGTGACATTTAGGACAATGGCAATTTTAATAGGGATCAGAAATCAAAGTTTAGACTATTATACTTTACAAGGTAGAAGATCAATCATCATAGAATCACAGAATACCAGGTTGAAAGGGACTTCAATGATCATCTGGTCTAATCTTTCTTGGCATGGTCTAAACAAGATGACCCAGCAGTGTCCAATGATGGAGAATCCCCTGCTTCCCTGGGGAGATTATTCCAATGGCTGATTGTTCTTACTGTGAAAAACTTTCCTCTCATGTCCAATTGAAATCTCCCCTGGAATAACTTGTATCCATTACCCCTCATCTTTTCCACATCTCCTTGTAAAAAAGGAGTCTTCATCTTCTTTGTAGCCACCCTTTATTACTAGAACGTGGTCATGAGGTCTCCCCTAAGCCTGCTTTTCTCAAAGCTGAACAAACCCAATTCTCTCAGCCTTTCCTGGTATGGCAGGCTTCCCAGTTCTTTGATCTTCTTGGTGGCTCTCCTCTAGACACTATCCAGCCTGTCCACACCTTTTTTGTATAGCGGGCATCACAACTGAACACAGTATTCCAGCTGTGGCCTAACAAGTGCTGAGTAGAGTGGGATAATGACTTCTCTACCTCTGCTGGTGATGCTGTTGTTGATGTAACCCAGAATCTTGTTGGCTTTCTTTGCTGCAGCAGCCCACTGTTCACTCACATTGAGCTTGTTGTTCACCAGGACCCACAGGTCCCTTTCCACAGAGCCACTCCCCAGCCAGGTTTGAATTGTGTCCAACAGGTACCCCTACATTAGCAAATAACTCGGTGCAAGAGAAGCAAATAAACAGACCGATGTAGCCGGTGACGAGGCTCCTCATATATCCACTACATTCAGTTACAGAGGTTTACTTGGGTCTAGATGTAGTCTGGTTTTGTGTGCCAAACATGGTCCCAGACTGAGAAGCTACCATACAAATTTTGGCTTCCTCAACTGCAGGCTTCTTTAGGGAGCACCACTTTGTCCTTTCCTCTCTCCCGTGCAGATGCCGGCAGCACATCAGAGCCCCTGCCATTAGTGCTCACAGAAGACTCCCCATTATTTCTGCTCCTTCTCATAGCATTTTTGAGTTATGTCAAAATGACTATTGACTGTCCTATGTTCCAGCTCCAGATTTAGACAACATCTACTGCAAGGGGCTCAAAACACTAGTAGAGGTGAACTGTGTAGTTTAAAGAATACTGTCTCACTGTGGAATCTAAAAGATTATCAAACACTTTGTCAGTTGCTATAAAATACTGCTCAAAAGGCAGCCGAAGCACTTCAATTTAATAGCTACTTAATAGTTAAAAAAAGCAAAACCTGCCCATTTAAGGAAAAAATATCTTTATATTTGACACAGAAAAATCTTCCATAACTTTTATAGTCTTCTAAGAGTTCTGTCTGCCTGACTCTCTGAAGGTTACAATGTTCTGTTGTGGCTGGAAAGATAGCTGTTTACCTACAAACTTATAAACAACTAGTTTCAATTTACCACTGAAGTCCAATTGTGTTATAGGTATGATATAAACAGAAGTTAAACAAACCCTTTGAAATTAAAATACATTAATAAATAACCAGGATAAAGAAATATATCTGTAACCACAGTAATATTATTTCACACCTTTGTTCAGCTAAAACAAGACAATAGCAGCATGGGAGATCGTGCCATCTCAATTTTGCCATCTGCTTATGATACTCAGAATTTCCATTCACGAACATGATAATCCCTCAACATTTCAAGCCAGAGAGATATCAAACTCATACCCACGACTAGTTTTTTATCTAAGCAGTTACACTAGCTCCCATTAGGATTATTAGCAACATGAAAGGGAGGCAAGGGTGGTCTCAGTAAAAGAAACTCAGGAGGGAGTGGGACTTCATGATTCCATTCATGACCTTGCAAGGAGGATAAGAAACTAGTCCAGATAATCATGTGCAAGAGTGGACGGTCTGCACAAGCAAGAATGGGAAGAAAGCGTGGCTTTGTGGAAGCGAATAAGAAGTCTGCAAGGTCTATGATACCAAACAGGAAGGACAGTCGATTCATTTGTTAGTGAATGGGAATGGAGACGTTTATAACCCATTAACTATTGAGAAGCAATATTCATAGCAGAAAAGTTTAGAAACTCCTTGTTTAAGCATTTTAAGCTTGCTCATCATACTGATCTTGAAAATCCTGCCCAGAAATTACTCCAAAAGCAGGAAGCCTTTTGAATCAAGTATTTTTACTTATTCTGCCACCCTAACTCCTATATATATTTTTTTTTTCCAAAACTGGGACTTGGCTTTTATTTCACTGATCTATTTTTATTTTCCAGAACCCATGAGACTTGATGAAGTATCTGACATTCAGCTTTGCCCAGGAGGGTTTTCTGTCAGGCTTGACTCAGCTTAAATCTGCAAACAACAAAATACTGTAACATTGATTCAACACTTCTTAGAGTTCCATGTACCTTGATGATCTCCCTCAATCTTCCAAATCAGTTAACATGCCAATAAGGCTTTCTTCACTGCCTCCTGCCTTGCATAAGGGATTTCGAAATAGCCTTTGACAAAGAGTAAGTCACTATTTCCATCAATACTCACTGTGATATAAAAAAGTTTCATAAAAAGCATACTCCTGCAGACTATAATTCTGCCACACAAGATATAAGACACTGAGAACTACAGAGCAATGACAAAAGAGAGACCGTAACATGCACTTAGTTTACTGTATGTTTTATTTTACTCATTCTCAGCAAATGCAATTCCTTTAAGATACATTAAATTTGTTCAGAATCTTTTTGTGAGTGGTACCTATTAGAACTGAATTTACCTTCAAACTGAGCTTAACATGCATAACTTCACCTAAGTTTCTCTGAGCATTATGAGAAAAATGTCTTGATTCTCAAAGAAAGATCAACAATAAGCCGGAAAACAGCATTTTCTTTGTTATTTGATATGTAGAACTATATGCCACCTATGATCATGCAGAAGTAATATATTCTCTAAATCATCATCTTTTTCATTTGCACAAATTTTAAAACTAACTTCTTTCATGAAGGCATATTAAAACCCATTTTACTTTCTTCCTTCATCTGTTTTTCACCATGTACTCAGCCACACACCCACACTGAACGTAATACTTCAGTGATAAAACTGCAGCAATGTAAATCTTGGAGGCACTTCTGAAAAACCTCCTGAGGCACTGGGAAGGACTCCATTAGACTAAGTTATATCATCACTAGTACTATCTGAATAAAATAGTGGATAAAGATTTTGTCAAATCTGCAAAACAGCTAACCTAATATGCATATATATATGTGTGTGTCTATAAAAATTAGAAAAGGGAATTATGTTTATTTTCCTCAGGAAAGCAATTTGGGAATTTATTATTGACACACAACCTAATAATTTTTTATTAAAATGAAAGTAGTTTCCTGTCGGAGACAACCGGGGTACATTCCTCTTTGGAATGCCAAGAATCAGTATTGGGAAGCCACTAAATATTGAACCAATACATTATATCTTACTGCAACACGTATTTCCTTTTCTAGAAACACTAATTAGAATTTTCTGCTGTAAGAAAAAAAACAGGAAAAGTTCTACGCCCTAAAGAAAAGAAAACAGCGTACACGGAAGCATGCTTTAGCTTTACTAAACAAACATTGACACACATACTTATCCTCTGGTCAATGATCTATGCTCAAAGAAGAACCCCATACCTAATTTCTGACGTGACTGAATTTTTCCTCTCCTCCCCAGTCCATCTTCTTCTGCTTTTGTCCTATTCTACCATTTAATTCATTTTTTATCATCTACCATCAATGCCTCCTTTACTCATTGCAAAAATGAAATCCTGCAGTCCATCTTTTTTTTTGGGAAGGATTATTAAAAACATAGTTTCAAAATTCTGCGGAAACACCGCCAGTGGTATTAGCCGGCCACAAACATGCTTTGCATCTCCTAGTTGTGAAGTATTTGGTACTCCTTGTGAAGTATTTGGTATCTGATGGCATCTGACAAGGGGGTGCCTGACGTTTCTAAGCAGATTTAATATGAAACTTTGAACTCCAAAACACAGTAAATGGAGAAGAATTACTGCTGTAGCTTCATGGCAATGACCACAACAACTTGTTAAGTAACATCTATTGAAGTATAGCACTCATATCCATGTAAGATCCTACTTCTTTTCCAGTTGAATTCGATGACAATTTTTCTGTTGATTTATTTAATGCACTTGGGTAAACCCACAACACCGACTTTGCAATGTCTCTTGCACTTAAGACTTCACTCTGTGGGATCAGTTTATTTTTCAATACAATTTAATAGTAAAATTCTTACTTGAAAGATGGCAGGCAAACCCCCGTTTTATTTTAAGTAACCAGATATATAGCAATAACAGCAAATTAATTTACTTCTAATACATGGAATAAAAGTTCATCTGGCTGTAAAAAGTTGCAGTTTCTCATTTACTATTGAATTTCAGCGGGAGGTTAGGACCCTTAGTTGAATAATGATTTCCCCTGATACCTCCTGATACTTTCATATTTATACCTTACCATTTCCTCTTAATTATTATTATTAAAGCTACAATGTTCTCCAAACTTCACTTTTAAATCCATTCAAAACACGCTGTTTAAAGAAGAGATCGATACTTCAAGAAAGTGGGTAACACTTTTCAGCATTAGGTTGCATTTTTCCTCCCTGGAAGACATTAGGGAATTTCAAAGTTATTTTCAGATTATGCCTTTTCCTTTTCAAAGACACTAGTCTACAAAAACTAGCAAAATCTGAAGAAACAGGTCTGATTGCACCTGGAACTTCTTGTTCTACCTCTTAAAAGTTCAAGTAGTAAGTCACAGAAATTAAAATTCTTGTTGAGACCAATGAAAGCTAGAAGAACGTGGAACTGTTAAAAATGAATTATCTGAAACTAAAATGAAGATATGAGGTAGAAATGTTTAGATATTGTAGATGACAGCAACCTAATTAGTGTTGCACACCTATCAGAAATACAATATTAATATTCTCTTTTCTGTACTTGCTTCTGCATAAAGTATTTAGGTACGTCCTTTGACAACAGTTCCAGAGTACATGCTTTTATTGACCTTGTATAACACAAGACAGAAATTCAGAGAATGTGAACTTGTCTTGTTGTTTCTCTAAACAGTAGATGTCACTAAACTTTTTATATTTACCATAGAAAGTAATTACATTTCATCCACTATTCTCCATTGCAACAGGACTATGAGAGTAGAGAGAATATTACTTATACTATGTAGGAAAGCTATATGACTTTATGATCACCACAGTAGTTTTCACAAACACTGGTTGTATGTTATTTTTATCTTAGTTTCAATATCCTGTACTCTCATTTTTTACTTCTCACTTCTTAAATAGAGAGAGCCTGTCACTCTCATGCAGTGAGTAGATTTATTATTCTTAAAAGATGTTATTCAAATTATTTTGTCTGAATAATACTTGTTAATTCCTAATATTTATCGACAAGAAAGTGGTATTGCAGTTAAATGAAAACAACACTAACACAATACCGTAACACTCAAAATGCTACAGCTCGTAAAATAGAATAAAAGAGTTTAAGAAAATGTGCTTATATTTTTTTCAATCCCATTTGTTTATTTCTAGCAAAGCTTACTCATTTTTAAGAGGGTATTTTCTATATCAGCGATATCTCATTAGAGAAAAGATACACAGAATCAACTCTGCAAAAGCAAAAAATTAAATATTTTTCATAATATGCATCTTCTGTAACATGAAAAAAATCTAAACATCCTCTGAAATTTCTTATCAATTGTTTATAAACTAAGAATTTCTTCTGATTTCTTACAATAAATATCATGCTTTCCATAATTAGCTTTTGACAATTACCTTTTTTCCTCACTGTCTACAAAACACTGAGTTTTCTAATGCAAGAACTTTATTTTGGTTTTACAAACAAGAACAGCCGTCTCACAAGAACAAAATAGATACACTTCTAAAATAATAGATCACATAACTATACGCATCATATATAATATTGTACTACAGTATCTCACAGCATTCTGAACACATACTTTGTGTTGTCCTTTTGTACCCTCTGATGAGCCTTGTGACCTAAACATGAGTTCAGCATGGCAGAAAGACCCGACCATTATCTGAGATTTCCAGGAACGGATTCATTGTTACTCACTCAAACATGTAAGACCAGAATTGCAGAATTACCAGCTAGCTACTAAACAGTTATGCTTTACCTATGCTGTAACAAGCACACACAATATTTCCTTCCTAACAAACTTTCCTTTTGCAATTTTTTTTTTTTCTCATTCATGCTGTAGCCAATTATGCAGTAAAAGCAGAAAGGGTAGGGCCAATGGAAAGGAAAAGTATGATATCTCAGAATGAGAAGCTCTGGACTATCAGAAAGTAAAGGAACTTTAAGAAGAGGCAGTTTTGAAGAGCAAAGGTGCCCAGGAAGGCTGGGCATACTTCAAGCAGGTGCTCTTAAAAGCGCAGGAGAAGGCCATCCCCTTGTCTCGAAAAACGAGCAGACCGGGAAGAAGACCAGCCTGGCTAAATAGAGAACTTTGGCTGGACCTCAGGAAAAAAAGAAAAGTTTACATTCTCTGGAAAAGGGGGTTGGCAACTTATGAGGACAAAATTAGAAGGGCCAAAGCTCAATCAGAACTCAGCTTGGCCACTGCAGTTAAAGACAATAAGAAGAGATTCTTTGAGTATATCAATAGAAAAAGGAAGACTAGGGAAAATGTAGGCCCACTGGTGAATGAGACAGGTGCCCTAGTGGTGGAAGACACAGAGAAGGCAGAGTTACTGAATGCCTTCTTTTCTTCGGTCTTCACTGCTAAAGCTGTCCCTCATGAATCCCATACTCTGAAGGCAAAGGCGAAGGTCTGGAGAGAGGAAGATTTTCCCTCAGTTGAGGAGGACCGTGTCAGAGACCACTTGGCCAAGCTGGACATTCACAAGTCCATGGGCCCTGATGGCATGCACCCACGAGTACTGAGAGGGCTGGCGGATGTTATTGCTAGACCACTCTCCATCGTCTTTGAACGGTCGTGGAGAACAGGAGAGGTGCCTGAGGACTGGAGGAAGGCTGACATCACTCTGATCTTCAAAAAAGGCAAGAAGGAGGACCCAGGGAACTACAGACCAGTTAGTCTTATCTCTGTCCCTGGGAAGGTAATGGAGCGACTCATTCTGGATGTCATCTCCAAACACGTTGAGGAACAGGAAGTTATTGGAAGTGGTCAACATGGATTTACCAAGGGTAGATCGTGCTTGACCAATCTGATAGCTTTCTATGATGTTATAACTGGTTGGCTGGATGAGGGGAGAGTCGTGGATGTCATCTACCTTGACTTTAGCAAGGCTTTTGACACTGTCTCCCATGACATCCTCATGAGGAAGCTGAGGAAGTATGGGCTAGATGAGGTGACAGTGAGGTGGATTGAGAGTTGGCTGTGGGACAGAACTCAGAGGGTTGTGATCAGCGGCACAGAGTCTAGTTGGAGGCCTGTAACCAGTGGTGTCCCCCAGGGGTCAATACTCAGTCCAATTTTGTTTAATATATTCATTAATGACCTGGATGAGGGGACAGAGTGTATCCTCAGCAAGTTTGCTGATGATACCAAACTGGGTGGGGTGGCTGACACCCCAGAGGGCCGTGCTGCCATCCAGAGTGACCTGGACAGACTGGAGAGCTGGGCAGAGAAGAACCTAATGAGGTTCAACAAAAGCAAGTGCAAGGTCCTGCACCTGGGGAGGAAGAATGCTAGGCACCAGTATAGGTTAGGGGCGGACCCGCTGGGAAGTAGCTCAGAGGAGAAGGATCTGGGGATCGTGGTAGATAGTAAATTATCCATGGCCCAGCAATGTGCCCTTGTCACCAAAAAGGCCAATGGAATCCTGGGCTGCATAGGGAAGAGTGTGGCCAGTAGGTCGAGGGAGGTCATTCTCCCCCTCTACTCTGCACTGGTGAGGCCACAACTGGAATACTGTGTCCAGTTCTGGGCTCCCCAGTTCAAGAGGGACAGGGAACTGCTGGAGCGAGTCCAGCGAAGGGCAACTAAGATGATTAAGGGCTTGGAGCATCTCCCTTATGAGGAAAGGCTGAGAGCTGGGACTCTAGCCTGGAGAAGGCTGAGGGGAGACCTTACTATGGCGTACAAGTATCTAAAGGGTGGGTTGAAGGAGGTGGAGCCAGACTCTTTTCAATGGTTCCAAGTGACAGGATGAGGGGCAATGGGCACAAGTTAGAACACAGGAAGTTCCGTTCAAATACACGGAAACACTTCTTTACGGTGAGGGTGACAGAGCACTGGCACAGGCTGCCCAGGGAGGCTGTGGAGTCCCCTTCTCTGGAGATTTTCAAGACCCGCCTGGATGCAGTCCTGAGTAATGTGCTCTGGGCAATCCTGCTTTAGCAGGGGAGTTGGGCTAGTTGATCTCCAGAGGTCCCTTCCAACTCTGAAAATTCTGTGATTCTGTGAAGTGGATTTAGGATCATTTTCTTACAAAATATTCGCCTAAAAACGGCACATTACCTTCCTGCTACATTTGTATACAATGTACGCTCCTTAGCAAGTATTTCTCATGTCTTTCCTTTGTGATGCCAAATCATCTTCCCATTCTGTCTGCCAAGGAACCCAGCTCCATGCTCAGCCTCACTCCCTCCTACAGATGACTGGGCAAATGCCCGAGACTTATCATGATCTCCCATCTGTAAATTAATTCTACAGCTCCCTCCCCCAAAATATTCTGATTATAGAGCATCTAAGTGTTTTTCAGTCATGTTATTCATTATTCAGGCATTGAGGTCCTTGAACAAGGAAAGCTGACCATTTTATTAGAACAAGGACGTGGATTATATGGATGTAATTCTTTAAAATTAGTTAATACTGCAAAATATTTAATTTACAAATTAACTTGTAAACCATGCAAATACTTATTAATTCAATATTATTACTCTAATTTTCATTAATCATATCATTCCATTAAGTAAATTTTGGTTTGTCAGTATGCCCATGAATGCACTGAATGGAAAACCCAAGCTATGACCCCCCCTGTTGTGGTTTAACCCCAGCTGGCAGCTAGGACCATGCAGGTGCTTGTGCAGTTCTCCACCTTTCCCTGAGACGGGCAGAGAGAAGAGGGAGAAAAGGAGGCACAAGGGAAAGGGGAAAAACAAAACTCATGGGTTGAGATAAAGACAGTTTAACAGAATAATAACAGAAAAGGAAAATAACCATAATAATAATAACAATAATGACACAAGTATTTCTCACCCCCCACTGAACTGGCACTGTGCTAAGCAGTGATCATGGATTCCCCCCGGCCAACCCCCATATATATACTAAGCATGATGTCTATGGTATGATACATTCCACTGGCCATTCAGTTGTTCTGTCTGTGCTCCTTCTCAGCTTCTACAGGGAGCTGAAAACAGACCTTGAGAAGTACAAATGTCACTCAGCAACAACTAAAACAATATGCATTATTGGCATTCTTTTCACAGCAATCACTAGAAAGAAAATCAACACTTTCCCAGCTGAAACCAGGACACCATCACACTTTAATAACAAAACCCGAGTTAATACCATGAACTTTCAAGAAAACAAGAGTGGGTTTTGGTAGTATGAAAAATAGGTGTTTTCGGCTACAGATACCACCTCTGGAAGGTCATCATTTCAATGCAGATGAGTTCAGAAAGAGGCAAAAGGATGTTCCCAATTAAGTGGTAGATAATAACTTCCATCCTTTATAAATCCAGAGAGTGTCATTTCCATTTAGTAAACAATGTATTGTGCTTTCTTTCATGAAAAGAAAGAGCAATGAGGCCAAGAAACTCTAGTGGCCACGGAAGCTCTGAAATCTAAGGAAAACTTTGGCAGGACAGGAACAAGACATCAGTTGGGGTGGGCTGGCAGGGGCAGTCTGAATGGAAACCTTGTTCTGCTGTCATCCCCAGTCAAAGGATTTAATTCACCAGGGTTGCTAGATTATTTTCTTTCAGAAGCACAAAATCTGCAAGTGTTATATTAAGGTCTCAGGTCACATATAAGTTACACATGAATACATGAAACACTCATGGTTCCTTAAAAATACAAAGCAGAGTCAGTTGATCAGAATGAAGAAGTTACCTCCTAATGGTAAATCTAACCTCTAATTGCTAACTGAAAGATGAGATGTACCAAAACAGAAAGCAAAAGTGAAACCTGTTATACACTTCTAATGGTTGTGAAAAATAACAGATCTGCAGCTTCTCCTGTGTTAGCAGTTAATGGTAAATTCTATCACCACATATATTTTTATTACAATAGTTTATTTTCAATATGGACATTGCATTTTTTAAATAACTAGTTCTACAAAATAAGTCTGCAATAACATGCCAAACAATTTATCTATTAATATCGTTAGTTTAACTCTTCATGACAATTTAAATCATCATCCTAGGAAATGTGACATACTGAAATCTCAGTCTGAAATAATTGGGATATTTCCCCATTTTATGTGGAACACATAAAAGATGATATTCAAGCACAAGCCGAATAGGGAGCACTAGGTAAAGTTTATCATAAAATGAAAATATCAAATTCATTGAAACCTTTAACAGACATTTCAAAACATTAATATAAAGAACTATTGTTGGCTGATCATACTGGATTACCCCTAATGCCATTCAGCTGATATATAGACTGTGTATTGGCTAGAGATATGAAGAAACCTAAAGGAAATTTCAATTAAATAAAATGAAATGCTGTAACTGCCTTATTAAAAGAAAATTCAATCATGGAAAGAAAAAGTTAATTCCTCTTTATTTATTTCATATGAATAAACTTCAGTTTGCCATTCCAAACTGAGAAACAGCAGAATCTAATATCCTATACTAAACTGGCCTCTGGGAACTATTCATTATTAATATTAGCCTCAGAACAACCACAGTTAAACAACAACTTTGTTTTGCACTTGTGTTAATAGATGCCTTGATAATTTAATATTTACAAAGAAGAGTAGCAAATGGTAGAGATAATTGGCGCTGGAAATTCCCAATGGCAAACAAAATCTGCCCTAATAGCAGCTGAATAAAGTAATGTGTTACTCTTAAAAAAAAAAAAAAGACACCAGAACTTGCAGTTCTATCATTAAAGTGCCAATCATTAAGTTAATATAACCATATGTGTACTGCTTATTTATGTAACACCAAAAAGCCACAATCCAAATACATATTTCCTACACGCTGTGATCAATGACTTCTCTGGTAAAGGACTGCATCAAGCATAATTCAGTAATATATGAAAGACAGCACAGTCTTACTGAGATAGGACGATATGTTGAGATTTACAGGACACAAAAATGTATTCAGACATTTCTTACATCATACTCTGACTGTCCAAATCCATGCATCTGTTACTCTAATTACAAGCCTCCTGCAGCTGTGGCAAAGCTAAATCTGAGATAGCGAATTTGCTTTTAATAGTGGTTGGGGTGAATTTCAAATAAAACACACAAGAGGAAGCGGTATCAAGCTTTACAACAAATACACAGAGAGTGCAAGAAAAAATTGTATTCCTCTCCGTTTTTAAACCTTTTGTTATTCAGCCATGCCAGAATTCAATAGCTCAGTGAAACAGAGAATAGATTAGAAGGAAGCTCACTTTTTATTCAGAAGCAACTCTTCATTGTCGTTCACATCCACTTACATTAGGGCATACTTAGAAATCAATAATCTAATTTATTACAATGAGCTTAAAGCATACAATATTCACTATATTTAATGTAATGGGTTTGGATACTTATGTTTCCCCTGTTTTCTTCCTTAATACTTTCAGATCGGAATCATACAGCTCATTAAAGAAAAAAATAATCATGTTGCTCAAATAAGATTTCAGACAACCAAAAGTACCAATTCAGAACTGATTCAACTTTAACTGTAAATGGATTTCTCTAGGATCAAACCATATTACAATGTGACAGTGGAGACGACTGTAAATTGCATTAAAAAAACCCTTGAAAACCCTTGAAAATTTATTTTTAAGAGCTAAAGCCCAGTATATCATACTCTAATCTATTCCCATATGGCAAGCGGAGCGAAATGTAGCAGTGTTCACCCATTTCTCCTCTTAGATGACAGTAGCTGAACAGCACTCTATTTGTTATTTTAGGGTTGGAAATACTGCATTTTGAAGAAACAGTAGCGTGAAAACTATGAAAAATATTTTTCTGGAGCATTTGGAAGCACTGACACATTTGTATTGATAAATGTTATGGTCCAGAATGCAGTTTCATTAGCCACTGATGAAAAAAGGATCTTGTGCAGACCAACTACCTCAACATCATCGCACCCTTGGAGCACAAAGAAAGGCTGAAGTCTCCAAGTGCCTCGGAACAGCATTTAGTGGAGTGTCAAAAAACACCACAGCCTTTAGACGAGTGCAGCACTCCCTTCTTGCATTAGAAGCAAAGTGCCAAGGGGAGCAGCACCACTGTTTTGGCAACAGTCAACACTTCCTTTGTTTAGCAACAACTAGAGCTCCCAGGAGCTGCTTTTGGAAGTTATGTTTTTTGGACACAGTTAGCAGACAGATCCTCCACTACCTGCAACAGAGCTGGGAGAAGGAGGGCTTCTGCAATCTTCCTGTACACTTGCACTCTGGATCATTCGTCCAAAAAACAGCTATGCACTAGTAATGGTTCTTCCATTAGTACCTCTTATGACCAATAGAGAAAAAAAAAAAAAAAAAAAAAAAAATCAATAACCTGTGTAAAACCCACAATGCTATAATTGCACAGTATCTTTATAATCTAATAGTCATTGGAAATACTGGTTTTAGTGGAAAAAAACTTCCTAGTTAAAAGGCAACGCAGAAGGTTGCATAAAGCATGTCCATATTAAGAAATAAAAGCTCCATACATGGTACTGTAATGTGCCAATCAAATTCAAAGTTTGACTAAAAATTATTTTTTAGCTATGACAGAATCAATTCTTGGAGCATTTTTTTTTCAACACTAACAACATACCTATATAAAGTAGCTTACAGAAAGTAACAGTTCTTCATCAAAGTTCCTGTTTGTAGTTTTAACTTCAAATAGAATGGGAAAATTTCTAATGTTCATATTGTAAAAACCATGCTTTTAAACATCATTTTATATAAAGCAGAGACAATCTTATAAATAAGGCTGGAAATTATGATTATTCATTACATTTATGTAGTGTTCCAACTGTACTATTGACAAGAATTCTCTGACATATCGATTGAAGCATGATCAACTATTATTATGAATGCAACAGTACAAATTTTTTTTTATTTCAGTAATGAGTAAATATTGTCTATGAAAGAAAGCTAAAGAAATGGAATCTTGCACCATCACTTAATTTTATACATGTAGCCCTGAATGAATCATAAAAACCTTATTAATAATGGAAAATTAATGCCTCCACAATAAAACTTGAAGAGTCCATCTAGTTTATAGAAAGGCAAGCTCATTCCACCAAAATGTAGGTTTTCTTCCTAAGTCATCAGCAGCACAGAAAATTACAGAAACTACAAAAAAGGTCTCCAGTATTGCAATTCCCCAGGAGGAAATGCACTATTCAAAGAAACACGTTGTTCTCAAGGAGAGCAACCTACTTCAGAACAGAATCCACTGGATTTAGGTAGAGAAAGCAAGCAGGCAAGTTATCCCCTCTCCTTAGGAAGGAGTCTGCTCAGTTTGGAGCCAAACCATCACTCTCCTGCTCCCAGGAGACTTGAACCACTACTGACACGCTGAACTGAACAGCACCTATGTTAAACTGAATAGGATCACTTTTCATCCTTTTTTGTGGTAGCTGAACTATTTTCCCAGGAAGGAATGAAAGATTCACAGGAAAGGAAAGACTAACTTAACTATTTAGTATAGTTCTTACGGCATTCATGGTTATGAAAGAGTTCTGACACCTCTTTCCAAAATTCTTTACATTAGCAGTTACCAGACTGACCATGAAAAAACATTCCGGGAGCAGAGCAGATAATATAAACTAGACAAGTAACAGGGAAGCGAGTATTTTCCTAGTAATTTACATGTAATTAATATAAATGGTACTTAGCTAACAAAAACTACAGAAATCCAGAATTAATATCAACAGAGCCAGGATTTCATAGCATGAAGCTAAACCATTCACTTTTAATTTCATGTGGGGTTTTTAGCAGCTAGAAAACTAAGGCAAAAAGAAGCAGTACCAATATGACTAAAATGGAAGGACTGGACCATAGAACACGATCATCTTACCAACAAACAGATCTTCTTTAATCAAAATATGGAAGACTTCCAGAACATAACTGCGTTGACTGAAAGGAAAACCTGACTAGGGAACGCATCCTGAAAGAAGTTAGTTCGTATCTTCTCACACTCATGGTGCATATATTGAAAATAAGTCATTTGAATCGAATACCAGCTTTATGTAACGTTTGATGGATGAATAGTTGAAGGCCAGTGCTGGTAACTTTAGTGAAAAAACTGACATTAGGAATGTTTATTAATTGATAACTGTAAAGATTCTAACTTTTATTATAGTTCTCTCCTAATAATGTATCTTTAAATTTGTTTAATCACAGAATGGTTTGGATTGGAGGGGACCTTCAAAGATCATCTAGTCCAAACCCCCTGCAATGTGCAAGGACATCTCTCACAAGATCAGGTTGCTCAAAGCCCTGTCCAACCTGACATTTCCAATGGTGGGGCATCCACAACTTCCCTGGGCAACCAGTTCCAATGTCTCACCACCCTCACTGTAAAAAATTTCTTCCTTATGTTCAATATAAACCTCTTTCAGTTTAAAACCATTGCCCCTTGTCCTGTTGCTACCTATCACTACAGGTAAAAAAGCCTTTGTCCATCTTTCTTATAAGACTCCTTTATAGTGAAAGGCCACAAAGAGGTCTTCCCAGAGCCTTCCCGTTATTTTCTTCAGGCTGAACAACTCCAACTCATGCAGCCCTTCTTCACAGGAGAAGTGTTCCAACCCTCCGATTGCTTTTGTGGCCCTCCTCTAGATCTGCTCCAACAGGTCCGTGTATTTCTTGTACCAAGGGGTCTAGAGCTGGACACAATACTGCAGGTGGGGTCTCACGAGAGTGGAGTAGAGCGGCAGAATCACCTCCCTCGACCTGCTGGGCACGCTTCTTTTGATGCAGCCCAGGACATGGTGGGCCTTCTGGGCTGTGAGCGCACATTGTTGGCTCATGTCTAGCTGTTCATCCACCAGCACCCCCAAGTCCTTCTCCTCTGGGCTGCTCTCAATCCCCTCATCCCCCAACCTGTATTGATACTGGGGATTGGCTCGACAGGTGCAGGAACTTGCACTTGTCCTTGTTGAACCTCATAAGGTTCACATTAAATTATTTGAAAAAATAAACTTATTCTTCATGTATTTGTAAAAGCTCTTAAACAAGGTAAAAATCAATCTACTTCTCAAGTAAAGCAGTGAAACTGTGTGTGGAACACAATAAAGGAGCACAGTAGCTAACTGAAAAAAAAGAAAAACATTTCTGCTAGTTTCAACTAGAATTATGTATGCGTTAATTGTAGATGAAGTTACAACACAATTTTCCGCACAGAAATATTTTCAAGACCTAACTGTTTCTTTGACTTTGAAAGGTTGTACTGACTATCAAATGACAAAAACAGAGGAAATCCTACACATAATTGCTTCTCTCAGTATTAAAATATTTTTCCAATTGAGATCTACCATAATTTGAATTATTTTCATTACAAAATGATGGCAGTAAAGAGAGGGGAAATTACAAACAATATGTAGGTATGCCTAAATCCTCTGAATCTGATTGTTGCAGCTTCTCTCCTATACTTCTGCAGGCTTGGTTTGAAACTAAAAATAAATTACGGACAAGTGCATTCATCACATGCAAATCAAATACTGGAAAAGAAGACCACTCATAAATGCTTATTGAACTAACTGAAATTATCACATCTCCATCATTATCTTGTGTTTCTAATTAACAGAAAAAAATGGAACTATCTAAACAATAGCATATGGTAAAAATGAAAAGCAAGAAACAATTCTTCAACCTCATGTTAATTAAATGGAGATGAAATGACTACACTCTTCTGTATATGTTCAACCACTCTTTTTATTTCTTTTAATAACATCTTTTCATGCAGCTTTTTTTTCATTTCCTTTAAGCCCACTCATTTCTGCTCTTTAAACAGAACAAAGAGAGAGCAAAGAACAAGTGGTATCTGGAGGTTAGGGGAGATGAAAATGCAGATCAAATAAACACTGACATGCATTAAGCATTTTAAGTCTGACGAATTTTAACTTCATATTTGCACCTACTGAAACACCATAGCACACACAAAAATAGAAAACAAGGAGCAGATTAGTTGTTGCACTGGCCCCACTACCGAAAGGCTAAGTCAAAGTATGACTCAAATAGCAATTTCAGAAAGCCAGTACAGATTTAGGTAAAATTTTAAAATAAAAAGGCTAAGCATAGCTAGTGCAGTTACAACAAAACAGTGGCATTAAAAATAATTTTAATAAACTCCTAAGCAGCCTTTAGTTTCATATTAACAGTGAGTCAAATGCACATGGTACTAAATTATGGTCACCTAAACTACTAAAAAAAACGTTTGAGGATTCTGAGCAAATCTTTAAAACAACAAATAGAATACTGTAAAAAAACAACAGCATGAAGCAAAACAATTTTGCTTTGCTACAATTCACATAAGAGACACTATTTCTAATTATATATTACTGAACCTTCTTAAACAGAATACAAACATTCTGCTGCTTAGCCCATCTTCTCTGTAGTTAATTTTCTTACCTCATTTTTACCTGAGAACTACTTTCAGTTGATGAGGTTTCTGACAAAAAGGAACAAATTTATTGTTCTTTCAAAAAAAATTGCTATTTTTTTTACATAGTGCCAAATCTTCTTTCTACTATGAATTAAATTGTTCCATGCTAATCTACATGCTCTCATCATTATATTTACCCGTGACTAATTACCTACCTTCTTACCTACCTAAGAAGGAGGGAACAAGGCCTCCCAAAATCCTTGTAGAGACCAGGCAGTCACATAGCCGCACCTTCAGTGCTCAGGTAAGGAGGGGCTGAAACCCCAGCGGGGTTCTGAGCCCTGGGCACCTAAGAGCTTGCTTACAAAGCAGTGGACAGTTTGACTTTTCCCTGCTAGCCTGTCCTGTCATTCCCTTATGTAGTGTGTTCACAGCACAGCACCAAAAGTGTTGCACCCACTCGTGTGTGACAGCTCCAAAGTTCCCCAAAGCAACAGATGCTCTGTGCTCCTGTGGCCGACAGGGTTTCTTGGCAAAAACATCTCCAGCCATCACCCAGAATGCTCAGAAACCCTGGGTAAATGCTCAAACACCTCAAATGGGGAACAGACCTAGAAAAAAAATTATGTACGCTAATCCCACTAACATGCATTTTGGCCTTTGGTAAAACACATTCTAAAACTTCATGAGCTACTTTCCTAGAGTAAGCATTTGCCAATTAACCTGTATTAGTAACTCAAAAGAAACCCACCCAGAAGTGCCTCTATCATTACTACTAAAATCACTAAACTTGGCTGTTTGTTGTCCTGATTCAGAAATTTTCATTACATTTACCTATCAAGTTCAGAAAAACTAGCTCATAAATATAAGCACATATTATGGCCAACAACATAAAACAGAAAATAATCTTGAATATCGCAGAAAATAAGATTGATAAAATAATATTGGAAACAGGTATTTTGATTCATTAACTTCTGTGTTTCATAAAAGTAAGAAGTTTTTCTGAAGATACCATTTCCTTGCTTGTTTGCACTTTGAAGTTGTAGTTCTCTTCAGGATAGACTTACTAAAAATTTTGTTTCTGCCTTTAAGGAAGGTGGTAGCTCTCTCTGATAACCTCCTCTGACAATCTGTGATAATAATAAACACATTTTGTAAAGATTTTGAAAGTTAAAAAGCAAACAGGGCAAAAGAACTTTTCCCCTGCTTGTACTACAGCATGTGTAACCCAGGTTGTGTGCATTGGCAAGCCCATGGCACTAACAAAACATATTAGATTACAGCTCTTCTTCCTGAATTGAGATCGATATGACACATTTGTATTCAGCTTTCTAACTGAAAACAATGAAACAATGAAATCTTCATATGGTAAGACATTGCTACATATATCTTGTCACTGAAATATATTCTCTGAATCACTATTAGCTTTGTAAACACACCGTAAGAATAACTGTTCCTATTCAGTGCTAACTGCCAGTGCGTCTTTCAGAGATACACTGAAGCCACATTATCATCTATAGCAATTAGAACAGTACTAACCCACATAGATGAGCAGGGATATCCTTTTTCCAGAGTTTAAAATAAAAGTGGGGGGGTGGGGTGGGTTGGGAATTGGGGATAACACTTCTCCAAAAATAATTGTTTCTAAAATTATTTATATTTTGCAGGCATCACATTACCATTTAATGAATAAATAGAATCATAGAATGGTTTAGGTTGGAAAGGACCTTGAAGATCATCGAGTTCCAACCCCTCTGCCATGGGCAGGGACACCTCCCACTAGACCAGGTTGCCCAAGGCCACGTCAAGCCTGGCCTTGAACACCTCCAGGGATGGGGCCTCAACAACCTCTCTGGGCAACCTGCTCCAGTGCCTTACCACCCTTAAAGTGAAAAACTTCTTCCTAATGTTCAATCTGAACCTGCCTTCTTCCAGTTTAAAGCCATTCCCCCTCGTCCTATCACTACATGCCCGAGTAAAAAGTCCTTCCCCAGCTCTCCTGTAGGCCCCCTTTAGGCACTGGAAGGCCGCAATAAGATCTCCCTGGAGCTTTCTCTTCTCCAGGCTGAACAGTCCCAACTCTTTCAGCCTCTCCTCATAGGAGAAGTGCTCCAGCCCTCGGATCATCCTCATGGCTCTCCTCTGGACACGCTCCAGCAGGTCCATGTCCTTCTTATGTTGGGGACTCCAGAGCTGAATGCAGTACTCCAGGTGGGGTCTCACGAGAATGGAGTAGAGGAGCAGAATCACCTCCTTTGACCTGCTGGCCACACTTCTTTTGATGCAGCCCAGGATATGGTTGGTCTTCTGGGCTGCGATCACACACTGCCGGCCCATGTTGAGCTTCTTGTCAATCAGCACCCCCAGGTCTTTCTCCTCAGGGCTGCTCTCCAGCCATTCCCCGCCGAGCCTGTACTTGTGCTTGGGATTGCCCTGACCCAGATGTAAGACCTTGCACTTGGCCTTGTTGAACTTCATGAGGTTGGCTTGGGCCCACCTCTCCACCCTGTCCAGGTCCCTCTGGATGGCATCCCTCCCCTCCAGCGTGTCTACCTAGCCAAACAGCTTGGTATCATCAGCAAACTTGCTAAGGGTGCACTCGACCCCACTGTCCATGTTGCCGACAAAGATGTTGAACAGTACAGGCCCCAGTACTGACCCCTGAGGAATGCCATTCATCACTGCTCTCCACTTGGACATCGAGCCGTTGATTGCGACTCTTTGAGTGCGACTGTCCAGCCAGTTCTTTATCCACCGAGTGGTCCATTTGTCGAATCCATATCTCTCCAATTTAGAGAGCAGGATATTATGTGGGACAGTGTCAAACACTTTGCACAAGTCCAGATAGATGACATCAGTTGATCTTCCCTTGTCCATTGCCTCTGTAACCCCTTCATAGAAAGCCACCAAATTTGTCAGGCCTGACTTGCCCTTGGTGAAGCCATGCTGGCTGTCACCAATCACCTCCTTGTTTTCTATGTGCCTCAGCAGAGTTTCCAGGAGGATCTGCTCCATGATCTTGCCAGGCACAGGGGTGAGACTGATTGGCCTGTAGTTCCCTGGGTCTTCCTTGTTTCCCTTTTTGAAAATAGCGGTTATATTTCCCCTTTTCCAGTTGGCAGGAACCTTGCCAGACCACCACGACTTCTCAAATATGATGGCTAGTGGCCTAGCGACCTCATCTGCTAGCTCCCTCAGGACCCATGGATATATCTCATCAGGTCCCATGGACTTGTACACTTCAGATTCCTCAGGTGGTCTCGTACTTGATCTTCACCTACAGTAGGTGGTTCCCCATTTTCCCAATCCTTGTCTTTGCATTCTGCATCGTGGGCAGTGTGGCTGCAGTCCTTGCCAGTGAAGACTGAGGCAAAAAAGTCATTGAGTACCTCAGCTCTGTCTCTGTCCCAGGTAACCAGTTCTTGCGTATCCTTCCAGAGAGGGCCCACATTTTCCCTAGTCTTTCTTTTCTCGCTGACATACTTAAAGAAGGATTTTTTGTTTGTCTTAATGTCCCTGGCCAGATTTAGTTCTATCTGGGCTTTAGCTTGTCTAACCCGATCCCTGGCTGCTCGAACAATTCCTCTGTATACCTCTCAGGCTACCCACCCCTGTTTCCACTCCCTATAAGCGCCTTTTTCCTTTTGGTCACGTCCAGGAGCTCCTTGTTCATCCATGCAGGCCTCCTGGCTTTTCTGCCTGCCTTCCTCTTTGTAGGGATGCATTGCTCCTGAGCTTGGAGGAGGTGGTCCTCGAATATTAACCAACTTTCTTGGACCCCTCTTCCCTCCAGCGCTGCATCCCATGGCACCATACCAAGCAGGTTCTTCAAGAGGCCAAAGTCAGCTCTCCCAAGTCCAGGGTGGTCAGCCTGCTGCGCACATTTCTCGCTGCCTTGAGGATCTCGAACTTGACCATTTCATGGTCACTACAGCCCAGGCTACCCTTGAGTTTGACACTGTCTCCCAGCCCCTCCTTGTTGGTAAGAACAAGGTCCAGCATAGCTCCTCTCCTCGTTGGCTCCTCAACCACTTGGAGAAGGAAGTTGTCCTCAATGCAATCCAAGAACCTCCTGGATTGCCTATGCCTGGCTGTGTTACCCTTCCAACAAATGTCGGGGTGGTTGAAGTCACCCATGAGAACCTGGGTCTGTAAGTGTGATGCTGCCCCTATCTGTCTATAGAGGGCTTCATCCACTCGATTGTCTTGGTCGGGTCGCCTGTAGCAGACCCCCACTGTAATGTCCCCTGCTCCCAATTTCCCTTTAATCCTGACCCATAGGCTCTCAGTTGGCTCTTTATCCATCCCTAGGCTGAGCTCTATGCATTCCAGCTGCTCCTTCACATATAAGGCAACACTGCCTCCTTGTTTCCCTTGCCTGTCTCTCCTGAAGGGCCTGTAGCCCTCCATGCCAACACTCCAGTCGTAGGAGTCATCCCACCAAGTTTCTACGATGCCAATGAAATTGTAGCCTTGGAGGCGTGCACACATCTCTAGCTCCTCCTGTTTGTTCACCATGCTCTGTGCACTTGCATAGAGACACTTCAGCCGTGTCTTCATTGAGGCTGACTTGGCTGGAGCAGCTGTAATTACTTTGTGCTGCTCTCCAAGCGCCATTCCTATGCCATGTATTAACAGTGCCTCCCCATTGGCTCCGGTTGGTCCAGGAGTATGCTGTATACTGTATGCTTTTTCAGTAATTGCAATTACCAACCAAGACATTACACAATACAGTTTTAATAAGATTTAGTTATTCATGTATTACTTTTCCACTTGGTTTTATTTTCTAAAAGCATAGGAGTTCTAAATGGGCACTTCTGATTTAACATTGATTTGACAGTTACAGAAATTATTAAGCACTAGAGCATTTATGAGGCTAGTGTAAATCACTAATGCTCTTGCTCTGATTTTTATGCCATTATTTTCTATGCAAACAGAGCCAGGCTGACACAAATTCTATCATGAGAGAATGCTGGGACCTTAATCCTATTTTTCCCCATTGTGCTTACAATGCTTTTCTGGGATTTCCCAAAAAGAATATTGTGAGTTAGGTTTTTCCTTTCAGTGTTTCTTATATATCATGATCTTGCAGAAGTGTTTCAGTTAATGTTTATATCTCATATTTATAATATTTATTTATGATCTTTATGTCTCATATCATTGTAGCAGGTTATATACTGTGATATTCTGAGGGGAAAAATCAGTGGAAATTAAGTACATTCCCTTTGACACAAACTCAGTATAAGCAGCTTCACAGCAGAGTCAAACTGGAGAAGAAACAACAAAAAGGAATGGTAGGAATGGAAATAAGGTACCCCAAGAGCATAATGCCTGATAATCTTCCATACTTTAAAGAAAGCTGTCCAATTAATACTTTATTATACAGAATTTGAGTTTTTCTCCCTTTATTATCTGAAAAAACTGTGGATTTTTCTGAAACACACTTTAAATGTAACTTAACTTCTTTGTTGGCCATGCAAGTATCTGTAAATTTCAGACAGGACAGATTGTTTTTTGCCATGATTCATTGTCACCGTATGAATTATGCTCCTTATAATGCAAATTATTATGGTGAAAAATCATTATTAACTTATAATAGCAACGACCTATACAGATCAAATAATGTAGTACTGATTCTTACCCAAATGAACAGAACAGCTTTGAATTAGACAAGCAATAATGAACTCCTTTCAGAAAAAGAAAGTGCAGTCTTTTTTTTTTTTTTAAATTGTAGTGATCACTCCTGTTGATAATAAGCACCATATACATACACTTAAACAGCTAGCAATTCCAATAATCAAAATCACAATAGTGAGGAAAAAAGTCTTCCTTACCTATGTATACAATTTTTAGATTCGAGATATGCCATACCAGAAGCAGCATCTAACGAAAATTTCACCAACTGTTTGGTTTTTAGCTCATCCTTCTTTTTTCTTAAGAAGGACAGGAAATCACCACCTACAAAAACAGACAGAGAGACAGTGAGACACGACAGATAAGATACCTGTTTCCCACAGACAGGACACTGTTTCCCACAGTATTCTCCTGGATAAACTGGCCAGTCATGGCTTGGATGGGCATATTCTTCGCTGGGTGAAAAACTGGCTGGATGGCCGGGCCCAGAGAGTGGTGGTGAATGGAGTTAAATCCAGTTGGTGGCCAGTCACAAGTGGTGTCCCCCAGGGCTCAGTACTGGGCCCAGTTCTCTTTAATATCTTTATCAATGACCTGGACAAGGGGATCAAGTGCACCCTCAGTAAGTTTGCAGATGACACCAAGTTGGGTGGGAGTGTTGATCTGGTTGAGGGTAGGATGGCTCTAAAGAAATCTGGACAGGCTGGATCCATGGGCTGAGGCCAATGGTATGAGGTTCAACAAGGCCAAGTGCCGGGTCCTGCACTTGGGTCACAACAACCCCATGCAGTGCTACAGGCCTGGGGAAGAGTGGCTGGAAAGCTGCCCGGCAGAAATGGACCTGGGGGTGTTGGTTGACAGCTGGCTGAACATGAGCCGGCAGTGTGCCCAGGTGGCCAAGAAGGCCAACAGCATCCTGGCTTGTATCAGAAATAGTGTGGTAAACAGGACTAGGGAAGTAACTATCCCCCTGTACTCAACACTGGTGAGGGCTCACCTCAAATACTGTCTTCAGTTTTGGGCCCGTCACTACAAGAAAGACATTAAGGTGCTGGAGCGTGTCCAAAGAAGAGCAACGAAGCTGGAGAAGGGTCTACAGAACAAGTCCATGAGAAGCAGCTGAGGGAACTGGGTATGTTTAGCCTGGAGAAGAGGAGACTGAGGGGAGACCTTATCACTCTCTACAACTACCTGAAAGGAGGTTGTAGAGAGGTGGGGGTTTGTCTCTTCTTAATGGTAACAAGTGATAGGACAAAAGCAAACAACCTCAAGTTGTGCCAGGGGAGGTTTAGATTGGATCCTACGAAAAATTTCTTCATTGAAAAGGTTAACAAGCATTGGAACAGGTTGCCCAGGGAAGTGGTGGAGTCATCATCCCTGGAGGTAGTTAAAAGACACATAGACGTGGCACTTAGGGTCATGGTTTAGTGGTGCAATTGGAAGTACCAAGTTAACAGTTGGACACGATGATCTTAAAGGTCTTTTCCAACATAAACAATTCTATGATTCTATCACTATGCTACTTACACTTATCCCTCATTAGGGGTGCGAGACCAAACAAAATGAAGCTATTAGCTGTTCTCCTCAACCTACCACTTTGAGGTTAGCCTAAGAAAAAGGAGGGAACTCATCTTTCAAAATGCAGTTTCCCTAACCTTCCTTAAATACTAGGTGCTTAAAAAGTGAAAACTGCACAGCATGTTTTTGATATATCCAAAATCTTCACCAGAGTACATAAAATACAGACTTATATGAAAATTGTAGACAAAAAAAATTGTCAATTTGTGATAAATCTACTTCTCTAATCAGAATGGTTGCTGTAGAGGTTTATAAAAATTGTGAATAAAGAGGTTAGGTCCTATTAGTTAGATGAGAGTAATTGATTTTTAATTGATCATTTGCAGTGATGTTTCTCAAATTCCACACTGATGTTATTGGAGGGGTAACAAAGTGTTTTACTTCTTGAGCAATGTTAACTGCATTTTGACACTGGCAATTGAAGGCAAACAACTATTACTGTGACTTCACAGTCTTCTGCCTTGGAGGAACAAAGTTGCTGTCCTCTTGTCTGAGGAGTCAGACATTGCTCCAGTATTTGTTTTTTTTCACTTTGCACTGAATTGACTGTAGAGATTCTCTCCTGCAAATAATGCACTGTTACATAATTTTATATATTGCCTTTCTTAGCAATGTGAAAAGACACTATATATTAGAAGTTTTATATGGGATTTTCTTAGGAGGTCATTTCTATTTATATTCCATACTGTAAGAAATAAAATAAGAGGACATTAAACAAAAAAGTGTTACTGTAATGCCCTCCAAATATTAAGTTGGAGTAATTGTAAAATGGATTAGCACCTCAACTGCCAGCTGCTTTGTTTATTTGTTTTGCCTGGGATCAGGATTCTTTTAATACAAATGATCTTGATATGATGGCTTTATAGCCTGTCCCTTAATGAAAACTCCCAGAAAATAAAGACCCGATAAACTATAGATAAAAACCACTGTTGCCATTTTGCTTGATTCCTTTTTTTGGAAACACAATAATACTACAAGAAAGCCAGAAAACACTATTTTCACAGAATCATGTAATAGTTGAGGTTGGCAGGGACTTCTTTAGGTCACCTGGTTCAACCTCCTGCTCAAGCCTAGAGCAGGTTGCCCAGGACCACGTCCAGACTGTATATGAATGTCTCCAAGGAGGGAGACTCCACAACCTCTCTGGGCAACCTGTGCCAGTGCTTGGTCATCCTCACAGGGGAAAAGTGTTTCCTGATGTTCAGGAGGAACTTCTTGTGTTTCAGTCTGTGCTCATTGCCTCTGGTCCTGTCACTGGGCACCACTGAAAAGTGCCTGGCTGTATCTTCTCTGCACACTCCCTTCAGATATTTACATACATCAATAAGATGCCCCTGAGCCTCCTTGTTGTCCAGCCTGAACAGTCCCATCTCTCTCAGCTATTCCTCATAGAAGAAATGCTGCAGTTCCTTTACCATCTTCATAGCCCTTCACAGGACTCTCCCTGGTACATCCATGTCTCTCTTGTACTGGGGAGACCAGCAACGGACACACTACTCCAGATGTGGCTTCACCAGTGCTGAGTAGAGGGGAAGAATCAAATCCCTCAATCTGCTGGCAACACTTCTTTTAGTGTAGTCCAGGATAGCACTAGTCTTCTTTGCTGAAAGAGCACATCACTGGTGCATGTTCAACTTGGTGTCCACCAGGATCCCCAGGTCTCTTTCAGCCAAGCTGCTTTCCATCCAGGCAGCCCCAAGCCTGTAATGATACCTGGGGTTGTTCCTCCCCAGGTGTGGGACTTTGCACTTCCCCTTGTTGAACTGCAGGAGGTTCCTGTCAGCCCATTTCTCCAGCCTGTCCAGGTCCCTCTGGATGGCAGCAAAAACGTCTGGTGTATCAGGCCCTCCTCCCAGTTTGGTGTCGTCAGCAAACTTGCTAAGCGTGCACTCTGCCCCATCATCCAGATAATTTATGTAGATGTGAAACATTATTGGACCCAGTATTGACCCCTGTGGTACATCATTGCTAGTTCTTCACCTCCAATTTTCTTAATTGATTCCAGTTAAACAGGCGAATAACATTAGCCAATACGTTCTTTCTTCAGTAAAAAAAATTCTGGCAATTTTTAAAATGCAGTGCACATAACAGCAGAACAGTCTATTTAGCATATATGTCTATTTTCAATTTGTAAGAGTAACAAAGGCTTTATATAATCCACATAATCCAAAACTATAGATCATCTACATATGTAAAATTAAGACTGCCAGAGTACATTGTTAAAGTGCACGGATGAAAGCAAAAGTGAGTGATCTTTTTTACCCACAACACAGCAAACGCTCTCATGTTGCGCCAATGAGAATCCCTCAGGTGAGCAAGCAAACACTGCATCCTGTGTACACCAGCACTGTACACCAGTACCCCAGCGTGCCTGCTGGCATGCATGGAGCCCACGATGCCATTTACTCCCAGGCTGGGTAACACACAGATGGAAAATCAAGAGCTGACTAGATGCCCTTGACTCTAAAGCCAATTTGAGTTTTACAAAAGATAGTTATACACACTACTACTCCAAAGTCTGACAGGGTGAATCTTAGGATACTGATTTTTAAATTCTAATGAAGTCTTAAAAGAACAGAATACTGTTGCAAACTGGACTGGGTAATAATCACCTTTCCTTTAATCTGAGAGGTTACTGACTTAGTCTGGTAACTGGCAAAAAGTAGGTGTTGCCAGCGAGAAAGAAGATAAACACTGCATTGAAATATGTGCCATTTCTTACACGTGTAAACAGCTATTCTGTTTACAGCAAACAGTTAACAATATTTTTTAAGCAATTCCCCCCTCCAACACATACAAACAAGCTGATAAACAAAATTATTTTGTTTATATATTGAGAATTCACTGCTCTGTATGTAGGAATCATCTTTTAATTAGTAAGTAGGATTACATGCCTTTGTGAACGTGAAAGTCTTCCAATCTTGACAAATTGTAGCATTACTTGAATAAGAACAGTAAATCAATAAAGGTCACAGAAAAAACATCTAAAGCCATCCTAAAAAAAAACCCTACCCTCAGTCAACCAATGTTCCAATATTGAAAACTGACAACTTCTAACAACTTACTGCAGGAAGAACTGAAATGACAGACAAGCTCAGTTTGATATACTAAAAACAACAACAAAAGACACCTTCTCACACTACCAATCTAAAAATGACGGAACGAGTCCTACATATTTATAAAAAGTGATATAATAACATCAGTGCGAGTCTAAATTCATATTCCTCATAATTAGTATAAATTCTTTGTACAAATGAGTTACTGCCCTCCCCAATCAACAGTAAAATATCTGTTCTCAAATAACAAGCTACTAAAGATAACAAGGTATAAAAAGAAAAGCTTACCATATCCATAAAAAAAATTTAGGAGTAATACATGTTATAAATTTGTTTCTAATATGCTCAGGCAATCAGATTAACATCCTAATTTTCATCAGTTTGCCTCTGAACAGGATAAAAGCTGCTCTGTTCCTTACATCAAAATATGTCAAACTCACAGAGCACAAGCATGAAACTTCGCAATGCAATCCTACCATCAGGAAGTGATTCATACTTGTTATTTTCAGTGTTTGTCATGTACTGTATGAACTTCTAGAGTTTTCAGTAAAACCAACACAGTACACCTTGAGCTGCATACAGTGTATTTTATGCCTATCATCAAAACACAGTTTTAATAAAATTGTCTTAATTTGTCCCACAGTCTCAATAGTGAAAGCAGTCAGCAAAGGTATGTTTTCGCTAGCAGTTCTGTTTTCTTGTACCTGTCCTTGCATAGAGATAACAAAAGTATCTTTTAAATACTCTGTTCAATACTGATTTGAAAGCGCTGTTACTTGCAGACAAAATAAAAGAGGAAAATGATACACATCTCCTTCTGTACAAGATACATCACTTTAGGTTAAATCTGACTATCCTCATCACTGTGATACCAACATAGGCTTAAGTGTCTGTTCTTTAACTAACAGAATTGCTCTTAGTAGTAAATTCTGATTTCTGCTGCCTACTGTGGCCAATGTTCCAGCTATTCATCTTCGTGGGAAAGCATCCACGTGAACACCTTCAAGGCTGAGTTAAGAGGCTATCACTACTAACCCTTGAGGGTAGAATTGCGGCTACGTAATATCTTTATGTGCCTCTTAAAAAAATAAGTCTAAATATAAAAAGCCCTAATTCAATATTTGTAGCACATAGTGTCAGAGAATTATCTCCAATATAATAGCCGTTGACAAAAATAAAATAAACAGACCAATTAGACTATGAAACGACTGAAACAAAACTAGATGACTACATAATAGTAAGTAATACTTTCTCTTATATGTGGAATTTCCATTGTATTCTACCTGTTATTCCAGTTAATGGCACACAACACTACAAGGAAATTAGGTTTGCTCCAACCACTCTAAGTACTACAGAAATAATCAGACCATTATAGTATTATCACCAAGCAGAAATCGACTGCCTGGTTTGGGTCTCAGGAGGATAAGTAACAGTACTGCAGTGTGTGCCTAATACGATAGAATTATTTTACTAAGTATATGACAAAATGTGCTACATAAGCAGAAGCTCCATGAGAGCAGCCTTCTGTAATTGGATTCCTGAAAACAGCCCTTCATGCATTTCACTGTGAATGTGAACTATTTCTCATTATACACAGAAATTTTAAGACAGTCAAAATACCACATATCGCCATCTCCTAGTGCTGGCCATACTTGATAGCATTAACTTTATGTTGCACATTAAGTAGTGTTTTATGGCAATATAACAGTTCACTTAATGGCACGTACAAAAGTAAGGTAATGTTTTTGCAAGAGAAAAAAATCAACTATCTGTGATCTATGTGAATAAATCAAAAGACAAGGAACAGAAATGAAATATGTTAAATCAGTTTACAAAATATGTAATCATGGCAATCTCTGACTCTAATGGCATTTACAATCAGCCATGAGTACATACTGCAGTGTTCTCCTGAGCCGATGCCCAAAACGGTACCAACCTACTTGTTCCAGGCACTCTAGGCATTATTCTGATAACCAGTATTGACACGAAACATAATTAAAATACAGTTTTGAAATTACGGTGGGAATTCTCCCACTTATTTATATCTAGATATACAGACATACATTATTTATATATGTTATATCTCTATATAGTATCACACCATTGTAATAATGTTATAAATAATATTTACACAAATATTAATAAATGGGTTAACATAATAGCAATTACTAAGAATTATATGGAATTATATATATTATTATTTAAACATATGCTTTAATAAAGTTGGAGAATTTCCTTTATTAAAAAGCCTTGTTAAGTAGCAGTTTGTTTAAAGAGTCCACTTAATTCTTACATTTATACACACATTAATCATGCAGATGCAGCGGGCTTCTGGCCATACCACTTAATGGTCACCTAACACAGAGGAGCTCCATGATACAATATTCATAATTTCTTTATATGCTATAATAATACTATTGAAATGACCTTTATCTGCACCTGTAATTTGAGGATTCATATGATCAGTCTTTTGACTAACGTAAAGAAATTTAGAGTTTCTGTATTAAATTGACTGGACTGATTGAATTTGTTTCTTAGTCTTAATCCCATATATTTTATCAATAAAACAAACCCAAACACAGCTACTTAAATCTATGAATTTAAAATAGTAAACATGCATCTGTAGCAATTCAATCATTTTTTTAAGTAAGCAGATATTTGACAAACTATTAAAAATGGAAGGGTTTAGAAATGCTGAAGCACTCATTTTCCTTAAAATAGTGTGCCTTCACTTTTCAACTAATGGATCATTTGTGTGTAATGCAATGCTTTCCCTTTTTTTTTTTTTAATTGTACATAAGTAGTAACAGAAACTGTAAATAAACCTGAGGTTTTTCAACAGCCTACAGAGTACTGTTGTGAAATCCAGTTCAAACTTAATTTTTCCTGTTCAGCAAAGCAAATAGAAGTTGCTATAATCATGCAAAGTTTGCCATAGTAATATTAACAATAGTAGTAATGAAGTCTGAGTGGAAACACATGTTTGTGAAAACAAAAGATTAAAGGAAAAAACAAGAGTTAAAAGAATGGTGTTCATTGAGAGCCAAGGACACGAAGAGCAGCAACAAACAGGTAACCACAGAGATGTTGCTTGCAGCAGGAATGCGAAGCAGATGACTTTATCTGAGTGAGACCACATGCAGACAACTCACTAGCACAAAATAACTATACTACAATAAAATGAAGATGAGAAGAAGATTACAACATATTATATATTCTATTTCACTTCCTTTTAATGGGATGACAGACTACAGACATATGATATTCAAAATGCTGAAAATCTTGAAAATGGTCAGCAACCTTGCCTTAGATTTAAGGTGGATCAAATAAACTAGAGCATGAAGCCAATGATCCCACCACATTAACTACTTACTCTCAAATGGCATAAAAGCCTGCCTAAAACCAATTCAGTCATCATCCATCAAGAAGAAACCAGAAATCATAATGAGACATCAATAGCCAGCATCCTTTGTCCTCTGTGCTGCACAAAATAAGCCTGCCCAGACTACCTCGACTCTTGTTTTGGTATTGCGGCTATGAGAATATAGGCCTATTTCAGAAACTAACTAGAAGGAAAATCATCTTCCCCCAGGAAGACTTCCATTCAGTTTTGTTTCATTAATTCCTATAACTGGACTATGCTTAAAAATCAATAATCACTAGCCTTGAAAAGGATTCCAGATTAGAAAGTCATGATAGCCCATGTGAAACACAACATACATGAAGAACAGGGTTTTTTTTGATCTAAAGAAAAACAATGAACATTTTTTAAATGCAGACACATTAAGTAATAGATACTTTTACTTAAAAATTGTTCTAGGTAAAGGAAAAATAATAATGTGAATATCAATTAATAAAACTAAAGAAATAAGATGCATACAAAAGTTCTTGCAGTTACCTAAACACTTCACTGATTTTTTGTCTTTTTTAATTTATTTTTCAAACAGATTTTCTAGTTTCATCTACTTGCTGATTTATTTTTGTACAATCTTGATACACAATATAAATCATCAAAGCCTAAAATATTTGAAAAGATAAAAATCAAACTCTAGTCTCAAATGTTACAATAGAAGAGACTGTATAGTTGGGCTTTGGTATCGTTTACAAAACAGAGAAGCTCTGAGCCGAAATTCATTTTTAATCACCACCACCTACACCCCAGCAAAGGAATCTCACTCTTCCCCCTCTTCTCTTAATATCCTCACAACGGGAAACTATGCAGCAAATAGGAAGGCAGAGGTGCACATGAACATAGAAGACTAAGAAGAAGGGAAGAGAGGAAGAAGAAATGGGGTCTGCATGTGTGCATGTGCATGTGTCCTACCAGAGGGCTGGGGAAGAGAGTGGAGTGGGACATATATATGAAGAGAAGGAATCCATGGGAGGGTGTCTGGTTCATAGGGTTACCTGCCCAACAAGAGAGGAGGTGGCAGAGGCAGAAGCACAGCAGGTTGCAGAGAAGTAAAGACAAAGAAAAATGGAAGCTGGAAGCTTAGCAGAATGCAAGAGGAAAGGATGAAAAGAGACAAAAACTAGAGAAACAGACAGGGATCATATTTGTGTGAAGAGAAACTGTAGGGTAGACAGAAGGTGCGCTTAGCAAGAGCTGGGTATTGAGGCAGATAATTTATTTGACTAGAGAAAAAAACAAAAACTTGAATGGAAAACAAAGCCAGACAGTCACTATCACTGTTAGAAATTTGCACCTTATCTCTAATTGGAATTCGTCTAGAATTTGACTGACCCTTTTTTTTTTTTTGCTGAGTTCATTTTTGACAGCGTGCAGTAATGATTCAGGATGTGACTGCAAGACAGAACACAGATCTGAAATTTGCTGGCATAAGTCAGCTACTGAGGATGCCTAATACAACCAATGGGGTAGATCATGCAAAACCCTATTAAAAGTTTTAAGGGATCTCTAAAGAGAAGCAATTGGAAAAAAACCCAAATGATTTCTATAGAGAACTCACTGCCTCCAGAAGCAGGAAAAAAAACAAAACGCACCACACAAAGTAGAAAACAGCACCTGAATCACATGAAGTGAAACTAAAAGTTAACATTTTTTTCAGCATCAATCAGCATTCCAAGCCCATGTATGAAATCAGCTACACCACAGAGACAGCAGGGCTAACCTCAGCCTCAGGTAAGCCACCGAGTACGTGTACTTCAGCTATTCTTAGTGTCAGCTGTCCTTCATTCAAGATGATAATTCATTTAGCAGAAAAGCTCAGATAATATAGATACTGTACATCATATCAACAAATAAACCATACATACCTCAGTCTCAGAGCTGAGACTTTGGTTATAAATGGGCTTATTGGCTTCAATGCAATTAACAGCAAAAATACATGGCGTCAGCTGTGATTTGGCACTATACCCTAATGCATCACTACCTACAGACAATAAGAGTAATTCCGTGAAATTCTGTTAATATTTAGTAGGTTGTACCAGCTCTACCTCAGAATCAGCTATAACGGATCTGTAGGTATTTCTCCACTTTATGCCGTGTAGCCCTCTTTTCCAGCAAAGGAAAGGCCAACAAGAAGGCTTGGCAGGTCAGGCAGAATACTGGGCTTTATTTGCAAATGCTTCTGATCTAACACACCCTGTGGAAGCAAAAAGTGCTGTAACATACAGAAAGTGGCAATGGAGTCACCTTAATTTCAGAAGAGATGGAGTGAGTAAGCCAAGCTGGACCAAAGCCAACTGCAGGTAGGACAGCATGAACAGAGGTAATCCCAGAGCCTGGATTAAGAATGGCTTATCAGATCCCATTACAGGCACTACGGAGATGACTATGCTCTTTCTGAATGTGCCTGGGAGCCAGTGTACCTGAAATCAAGCAGTGCTGCACCTGAGCTAATAAAACCCGTCACCTCTGAATTGCTTCTGCATCAATGGCACAGGCAATTTGCATCCCAAATGATTCAGTACAAATCTGAACAGGTTACCTTACCCAGTTGCAAAGATGGATGTTATGACCTTGCAGAACTCCACCTTGAAAGCTAACTACATATGTCTAGATATAAGCTGAATATACATAGCTGAAACCTAATTCAGACAGCCTTCCCACACTATTAGACTACTGGTTGTTTTCATAGCTGTTTGTATGTACAAGCAAATCACAACCTGTTTCCAGCTGCGAGTGTTCAGCAAATCTACTCTAATGTATGTCAGCATGAGCCTCAATAAAACAAGGAACACAAACTCCGTGACCAGTTAAGTAGGAGGTTGCTTTTTTGCAACCACATATCCATTGTGAAATAGGAATTCTATGGTAGTATCAGGAATGCATGCTAATATTCCAGAGAAATGTCTACAACGCAATTAGTATTAGAGTGAAAAATGTCCAGAAATGCCCACTGGGGAGGGGGTGTGGGAATCACACTCAGTGCAGATTACTGATAGAGTAAACTATAGAAGGTCTATGGCCACAGAATGTATTTGGATGCGAGCAACAACCCCTGGAAAACTGTTTGGAACTGTATGAGGTAAGGATCAGATACAGAAATGAGATCTAGGTTTCACAATATCATAACATAGAATATACTCATAATATATTATCATAATCTGTATGCTAAAGGAAGCTAAATTAAGACTCAACAGACAAGCCGTATTCTTGAATAGCCTATTTTTGAATGCCTGACTTGGCAAAAGGAAAATTCTTTCAAAATATTTCTGGAGATGTAATTTTAACTATGTTTATTATAAAAATGTTTCAATACATAGAAACCTGAAACAGAAAGTAGGCTATCAGCTTGTGATTACACAAGCCAACAGCTAAAAGGAGCAGGTCACAAAAATGTGACTACAAGCTTCCACCTACTGCACTGAATCAACCGTTGGAACGTATAAAGACATTTGCCTCTACTGTCAATTAGACAAATTCTTCCAGAGAGAGCTGGTGCAGGCACGATGATGGTGCTTATCTTGACAACCTGCGCAGATTCTTTTTGCTGGAAGGACAGAGGCACCTTTGAAAGTTCTACAAAATAAACTGTTGAAAGAGTTGCATGAACTGCAACCACAGGATTACACATATATCTTCAAAATTCCCCATTCTAGAACACACAGTTCATGAACATGCAAAGTTCCTACCTCTAAATTAAGTTCTCCTTTCAGAGCAAGCTAAAATTCAAGTAAATTGAAATGAACATAAAGATGGAGAAGAAAGAATTTTGTGGCTTGGGTTTGCTTTTTGCATCTTATAGATTACATTCAATTTTGATTTGTTTTTCCCCTAAACCTAGGAAGAGAAAAAAAAAGCATTCAAAGTTTTGAGGAAGATAATAGTGAGGAAGGGTAAAAGAGAAAGGTATTCTAGTTTCTTCTTTTCCTGTCTTTTTCCATGAAAAGATGCTGTGTTCACTCTGAAAGGAGAAAAGAACAGGAAGCAGGTTTTGTCAGCCTCTTTGCCATTTTCCTGATAATCTTCTCTATACCCTGTCAAAATCCAGCATCCATTTGTCTCAGGTTATCAGTCTGGACTCTGGCTAGCTTACAGATAATGCTAGCAGTATTCCAGGCAGTCTCTCTGATCATCATCTAAATTTGCTAAAAATGAGCTGTTATGAAAACTCCTTATGCCCTGTGTGGCCTTAAGAGACACTGGCAAATTATTCTTTTCCTGTTCTGAATACCAAAGCAGCTCCTCATAATTACCTCCCTTTCTTCAGCTTTAAGGTCAACAATGCAGGATAAAGCACAAAAAAAGAAAAACCAACCCCAAACCCAAACAAACAAAAAAACCCCAAAAAACACCACTGGGAAAAGAGGCACAGAGCAAAGAAAATAAATAAATTAACCCAGAAAGTATGAGTAAAATGCTCAATTTTTTAGATTGCTCAGGCATCACAGAAAAGTTATGTGCTGTCTTACACAGTAGTATAAACCGTACTTTTCCACAAAGTTCTGCTGTTCCTCATATTGGAAACCATCCCTGACAAAGGCTTTTCTACATTAGACAATTCCCGTGGTGAAGGCTACAGACTGCATTCGCAGTTTCAAATATGCAGCAACCCTCACTGAACAATATCAAGTATCCCACCTTTGCTACATTACTTTTCAGTCAGGTTAGTCAAGTCCATAGGACAATACAAACTCATGGTGCCACACTATCATCAAGCGTTTGGCAAATCTCAACATGGGGGGTTTCTTCTCCCAAAATTCATTAGCAATTCTCACTTTAACTTCTTCTATCTTTCTTAGGATAAACTGAGTACTTAAAAAGTATCACAACAAATTATTAAATAGTTACTATATTGTTATGAAATAATGCAGTATTCATATTTTTAGATCAGAAGATAGAAAAAAAACCCTCCATCAAATACCACCTTTGTAAAAAAACTTATCAAACCACCTCAGCCAACATTTCATTATAAAGTAGTAAGAAAAAAAGGAATAATATTACAAAGAAAATAACTTATAGCAAGCCATGATCATCTTCATAATTCTAACAGGTTCCAACAGTCTAATTTTTCTCAGCAGAATTTTTGAAAGGTATGAAAATCTTGGGCTGTATACATCAACTTAAGGCTTATACTCTGCTTTTCCTGGAGCTGACCTGAATAATTTCTACTCCTTCAATGCAGGATTTGAAATTCTCTGCATGATATTGCAATTACAGTAAGATTTATTTCACTGTATTGTAAAATAAAACATGCCTTTTTGGCATGGAGTTCTCATTAGCTGTGTGCTAACACAGCACCTGAAATCTGCTCTTGGGCAGTGGCGACAGAAAAAGAAACTGGCCATAGCCAAAAACCGCTTTTCTCTATTCAGTAGCCTCACTGGTGTCAGAATCAGTAGGGAAACTTTAACCATTGTATTCTCTCCAGCTATTCCCGGAAGGTAAAGCTCAGGGTCATAAACCAAGTTTAGAAGCTGCCTATCTGAGTAACAGCTTACTATCAAAACACTGTCCTCCACTGGATGGATCCCACTTACTGTGCATATGCTACGCAGACAACCAGCAAATGCTTAACAAATTAGACGGTGTGGCTCACTGTGCAGAGAACTCTACAAGAAACTACATTGATTCTGGATCTCACATCATGTGTTCTCTGGCTCAAAGACATCGCGCCACATGCCCAGGGAGCTGAGGTTACTTGAGTCTGTCTAGAAACCAGTACAACTGACTTACCATTTGAGCGCAGAAGGCATGTGCATACACGTTGTTCAGGCCCATCCTAAATTAACAGTCCTAACACAATGTGAAGAGTAGAAGCTAGCAATATGAAATCGGAAAATATGAGCAAAGGTAAGCGCACAGCAAAAGAGAAATAGAAGTCCAACTTCTATTAGGAACACAAAAAGCATGCAGAAAATCAGCATGTAAATACAAATCTTTATTTTTAACAGTCTTAATATTTTCAAACTGGTAACCACAGTTGTCATAGAGAAAGAATCATAACTACCAAACAAGAAGAGGAAATCTTTGAGAAGTACTCCACTAACAAAATGTTTTAATACTGTGCTGGGTTTGGCTGGGATAGAGTTAATTTTCTTCATAGTAGTCAGTATGGGGCTGTGCTTTGGATTTGTGCTGAAAACAGTGTGGACAACACAGAGATGTTTTCGTTACTGCTGAGCAGTGCTTACAGAGCTAAGGTCTTTTCTGCTTCTCACACTGCCCCACCCGTGAGCAGTCTGGGGGTGCACAAGAAGCTGGGAGGGGACACAGCTGGGACAGCTGACAATGACTGACCAAAGGGATATTCCATACAGGAAGGAAGGAAAGGAAGGAAAGGAAGGAAAGGAAGGAAAGGAAGGAAAGGAAGGAAAGGAAGGAAAGGAAGGAAAGGAAGGAAAGGAAGGAAAGGAAGGAAAGGAAGGAAAGGAAGGAAAGGAAGGAAAGGAAGGAAAGGAAGGAAGGAAGGAAGGAAGGAAGGAAGGAAGGAAGGAAGGAAGGAAGGAAGGAAGGAAGGAAGGAAGGGGGTAATGTTTGGAGTTACAGCATTTGTCTTCCCAAGTAACCATTACATGTGATGGAGCCCTGCTTTCCTGGGGATGGCTGAACACCTGCCTGTCGATGGTAAACAGTGAATAAATTCCTTGTTTTGGCTTGCTTGTGTGCATGGCTTTTGCTTTACCTATTAAACTTTCTTTATCTCAATGCATGAGTTTTCTCACTTTTACTCTTCTGATTCTCTCCCCCATCCCACTGGCAGGGAGTGAGCTAGTGGCTGTCTGGCGCTTAGTTGCTGGCTGGGGTTAAACCACAATAAATAAAAGATCATTTCCAAATAAAGTTGTTTTCTCGGTTCTTAGTCTACTATAAAAATCACAGGAAAAATCTACACCACCATAAAATTAAGGTTAATTTTTATTACATGGTAGTTGAGAAGGCACACAGCAACTTCAGCATTGGGCCCTTGTAAGGATCTGGGAGGTAGTTCTTTCTAGTTAATACTTCAATGTCTTTTAGGTACAAAAGAAAAAAAACTAATTATTTGCAAGAGTGCTTTAAAGGTTATTACAAATTTATCCATTATGCAATCACAAATCAACATTTTAAAACCATCTGCTTTGCTAAATTGCTTTTTCACAGCAGCTAGCTAGCCTGTAAATAAGTTTTTTCTATAGATCTCTGTTAACTTACAAATATATAAAATGTTTGTAAGAAAAAATATTAAGGACTTATTGGCTCAATTTCAGTGGCTATCTTGGCAATTATGGGAAGGTGAGGGGAGGAGAGGGAGAACAATTTGCTTGAGATTTCAAAAATCAATAATTTTATTTTTCAGTAACTCTCATCATAAATTCCTGAATGGCAGTTTTATGTCACATCTCTTCTATACATGTAACTTTACATGTATGTATGAAGGAGATTGTTGCTGCTATGTGCGTTTTAGCTTCTGTTACATATTACAGGAAATATTTTAATTAATTTATATTTTTATCAATTAGAAGAATAAGTTTTAGAAAGCAATAATAAATCTAAATTACACAATAAATAAATACTGTCCTACACAAAACATACCTCCCAAATAATGCTCTTCAGAATACTGCATTGGGGTTTCTTATTAGTAGGTAGCAACCACAACTTATTGAGATTTTTATCCATTATATGTGTGTGACAAAGAATAAAAAACAGTTGGCAGAATATCATAGAATCATAGAATAGTTTAGGTTGGAAAGGACCTTAAAGATCACCAAGTTCCAACCCCCCTGCCATGGGCAGGGACACCTTCCACTAGAACAGATTCCTCAAAGCTCCATCCAGCCTGGCCTTGAACACCTCCAGGAATGGCAGCCACAGCTTCCCTGCGCAAACTCTTCCAGTGCCTCACCACCCTCACACAGTAAACAATGGCTTCCTCATTTCTAATCTAAATCTACCCTCTTCCAGGTTAAAACTGTTACCCCTTGTCCTATCACTACACTCCCTGATAAAAAGTCCCTCTCCAGCCTTCTCGCAGGCCCCCTTCAGATACTTGAAGGCTGCTCTAACGTCTCCCTGGAACCTTCTCTTCTCCTGGCTGAACAACCCCAACTCTCAGTCCTCATAGCAGAGGTGCTCCAGCCCTTGGATCATCTTTGTGGCCCTCCTCTGGACTCAGTCCAATAGGTCCATGTCCTTCTTATGTTGGGGGCTCCAGTGCTGGACACAATACTGCAAGTGGGGTCTCATGAGAGCAGAGTAGAGGGGCAGAATCACCTCCCCCGCCCTGCTGGCCACGCTTCTTCTGATGCAGCCCAGGATACGGTTGGCCTTCTGGGCTGCAAGTGCACATTGTTGGATCATGTTGAGCTTTTCATCCACCAACACCTCCAAGTCCTTCTCTTCAGGGCTGCTCTCAATCCATTCTCCACCCAGACTGTATTTGTTCATGGGATTGCCCCAGCCCACAAGCAGGACCTTGCACTTGGCCTTGTTGAACTTCCTAAGGTTTGCACATGCCCACCTCCCATGCCTGTCCAGGTCCCTCTAGATGGCATCCCTTCCCTCCAATGTGTGGACCACTCCACACAGCTTGGCGTCATATGCAAACTTGCTGAGGGTGCACTCCATCCCAACATCCATGTTGCCCCCAAAGATGTTAAGGTCCTTAAATAATATTTATCAGTTTGACGAGTTATGTGTTATCTTTTTTAAAAGTCAATCTACCTACTGGCCACCTAAAACTTTACTATTCAATTGAGGAAGTACTATTACAGAATATTGTCATATGTCACCAACAAAGATGTTAAACAGCACCAGTCCCAGTACCGAACCCTGAGGAACACCACTTGTCACTGCTTGCCACTTGGACATGGAGCCATTGACCGCAACTCTTTGAGTGCGGCCATCCAGCCAGTTCCTTATCTGTTGAGTGGTCCATCAGCCAAATCCATGTCTCTCCAATTTAGAGACCAGGATGTTGTGCAGAATGGTGTCAAATGCTTTGCACAAATATAGGCAGATGATGTCAGTTGCTCTCCCCTTATCCACCAACGCTATAACACCATCGTAGAAGGCCACCACATTTGTCAAGCAGAATTTGCCTTTGGTGAAACCATGTTGGCTGCTACGAATCACCTCCTCTTTTTCCATGTGCCTTAGCAGAGTTTCCAGGAGGATCTGCTCCATGATCTTGCCAGGCACAGAGGTGAGACTGACCAGCCTGTAGTTTACCCTTTTTAAAAAGGTGGATTATGTTTCCTCTTTTCCAGTCAGTGGGAACTTCACTGGACTGCCACGACTTCTCAAATATGATGGATAGTGCCTTGGCAACTTCATCTGCCAGTTGCTCCAGGACCCTTGGATACCTCTCATCAGGTCCCATGGACTTGTGCACCTTCAGGTTCCCCAGCTGGTCTCGAACCTGGTCTTTTCTTACAGTGGGTGGTACCACATTCTCCCAGTCCCTGCCCTTGCCTTCTGCAACTTGGGTGGTGTGGTTAGAGCTCTTCCCAGTGAAGGCTGAGGGAAAGAAGTCGTTAAGTATCTCAGCCTTCTCCATGTCCCGGGTGACCAGGTCTCCCAGTTTCTTCCTGAGTGGGCCCACATTTTCCCTAGTCTTCCCTTTGTCACTGATATACTTATAGAAGGCTTTCTTGTTGCCCTTGACACCCCTGGCCAGATTTACCTCTATCTGGGCTTCAGCTTTCCTAACCTGATTCCAGGCTGCTGAGACAATTTCTCTGTATACATCCCAGGCTACCTGTCCTTGTCTCCACCCTCTGTAGGCTTCCTTTTTATTTTGAGATTGTCCAGGAGCTCTTTGTTCCTCCATGCAGGCCCCCTGTTTTTTGCCTGACTTCCTCTTTGTTGGCATGCATCGCTCCTGAGCTTGGAGGAGGTGGCCCTTAAATACTAGCCAGCTTTCTAGGGCCCCTCTTCCTTCTGGGGATTTATCCCACTGTACTCCAGCAAGCAGATCCCTGAAGAGGCTAAAGTCTGCTCTCCTGAATTCCAGGGTAACAAGCTTACTATGCATCCTCCTCACCCCCCTAAGGATCTCTTATGCTCTTATGCTCTCCTGCATTCAGAAAAACTATTTATTATACATCTTTACTTGGGCAATAGTACCAGTTGTTTATCTGAATATAGTGCCAGTTTCTTATCTGGAAAACAGGAGAACTTCTCTTTTTAAAAAAATATGCCAGTAGCTTTTTTCCTATATTAAAATGCATGTTGCCTGATACATGTTCTTTAAAATGTAAGAAGGAAGCTTATCTTGTGATGGTCATTGGGCATACTTTATTAGATGACTGTAAAACACATATTTGTTAAAATATTTATGATCTCTGAGTCCTCAGAAGAAATTGTCTGTCACCAGTTTACTGGAATCTCTTAACTTGATATAAGAATCACGCACAGCTTGATGTTTAAAAATCATCAAGACTCTCACTCCTATGTTTCCAATCTAATAGATAAAGTATCCTAAATCCATGTCACCACAAATGGTACTACCATAAAAATTTTGTTACAGAAACAAAAAAACCACCCCACAAGATCTGTCTTTTCAGGCCTTCTCCTTTCTCAATTTAAAGGACTGTTTTTTGATTAGATGTTGTCTGAGAAGTCAGAAGGACTAGAGTAACCTCATTCCAACCAACTGTAGAAAAAGATGTCATGTTCTGCTTCCCACCTGTAGAGGTTCCTGCAGAAAGACCTGCAGGGCAAGACTGAGAAGGGAAGAGACCTGGTGCCTAAGAACCCAGCTAATGGCAGGAAGAGAGGATGTATTTTTCCACATATGCATCCCTTAAAGAGAATTTATACAACATACATATGCATTACATGAAGATATTTCCCTCATTTCTTGACAGGTGGTGGATAGTGAAAAAGATAACAAAGTCTTTCTGTACTGGAGTAATCTGAATTGACACTGGGTGGATATAGACAGTGAGATCAGTATGACCACCAGCAAGTAAGTGAATAGTAAGTAAATGATGGCTCTTTTTCATGAGCATGTATCATTTCTCATCCACCTTTTCACTTTGGCTATGTATCTGCAACACACTCTGCTACCTAATTCATTATTTCGGTTAATCCCTGCTACATCACCCATCTTGAAATTTCTTATTAATGTGATTCTTACTTTAGGATACATGTCACTTGTTATGTCAGCACACACACACCAAGAAAAGGGGTCTACCTACAAAGGATAATTGTCTTTGACAACTTGCTTTATTTCTCAGTTATCTGTTGGCAACATCTGAGTTGCACAGATGCTTAAATATGCATCTGCCACCTCCTGTATTCTTTTCACTGATGATTTTATCCAGATGCATAGTTTTTAATCCCATTTACATTTGCAACAAAAGAAAAAGATTTCTTTGAAGAGACATTTTATGACAATAACTAACAGAGTAGCACCTCTCTACATAAAGTGCTAAGTTTCAAAATGCATTTTTAAGACCTGACCAAATTAACAATCTGAATCGAAATCCAAATCTGGAATGAAAAGCAGAATTAGCTGCTACTGAGCCACACCATAACAGTCTCAAAAGATGTAGTACACGTATAGCCTACATGTATTTGGGATATAATATCAGGAGAAAAAGCACAAACATTAAACCGAACTCAGAAAACACAGGAGAAATTCCACATTTTATGGAGATGTTTCTAATTTTTTCCTCAGGGAAAAAACTGTCAGACATTTATTAATTACACGCCTTGTCAACCATACATTTACAGAACACAATTCTAAGCTAAAACATGTCATTTTTAGTTATGAAGAAGAATGTCAGAGTTAAATAGCTTAAACACCTTCAAGCATAAACATATTTAAGACAAAACGCAGAAAAAAGCAGATACTGAGAAAGTTAAGTGCTAAGTGCAAGTCAACAAGCCTACCACCATTCTGTTCTTCAAAGGGCATCATTAGATACCAAATCAGAGCACTAATAAATATTATTTTAAGTAATCTCATCCAAACTTGCCATTAGAAAACAGAAAACAGGTAACATAGAATCAGTGCTTCTCTGAACTGATCTAAGTGTTTTGTCTTTCCTCTGCCACCTTCTTCAGAGCTGGCACCCTTATTGTTTCTAGGCAATTTGGTCAGTCTCACAGTGTGCTAGCCAAGGGGTAAAAGAATATGGAAAAGTGTGATGGTTTGAACATGGTAAAGTGTCTATGGGGGCAGGCAAGCACAGAAGCCAGCCAGAGGACTTACAGACCAGCAAAACAGAAGAATTATGAAGTTTCTTGCAAATTCAAAACCAGGAGACAGAAGAATTTTTGGATAGATTTGGGCTGCCAAATAGGCATGAGAATCAGAGAAAAGTTCTCAATAATTTCTTCTCACATTGTATTGATATGTTTCAAAAACTTGTCCTAGGCTCTGAAAACCTTGAACTAGAATGATAAAGATCAGGTTTTGTTTTTTATCTTCAGAGATGTCTAGAGAAGCTGATTACTAACGTATACCTTAAAACCCAGGACACTGTTTTTCATCTCCATTTTAATGAAGTTAATCAAATGTACAAATATAATAATCTAATATAATCTAATTGAATAAATTCTAACAGGTCAAAGATTTCATCAGTGCTCTTGTACTAAAGCCAGTACTCAGGAATTATAAACTATCCAAGTTTTCATGAATGAAACAATTCTTAAAACAGCTTGCTGTATAATTTTGAAGACAAATCCAGTGATACATAAAACAAATACAGCATTGCATATTAAGCAGTACTACAGGCTACCAAACCCACAAATTTTCCAGCTGCTGAGAAAATCAAGAAAGAGGTAAAATTGCCCAAAAGCTGTTATCATCCTAACAATCTGAAATTCAGCCATTGCTGAATAACATGAACTCATGATTCCAAAAATAAATTAAGAGAAACCTATAAACTGAACAATATATTTTGGCAAAGAAAAAAACTCTCCTATTACCAAAGATAACCCAAATCTGAGTTATTAAAATTAAAACATTACCCAGGCATGAAGTTGCTTTAAATACAAGCACCTTAACATTCAGTATATACCTCTACTGCTAAAGGAAGTACCATGTAATATCTTGTGAGGAGGAAAATGAAGGTAGAGCTGAAATACCGTTCAGCAAATTCTATTGTCTTCAACGGCTACAGAAAAACTCACAACAGATTTGTGGAGCTCACTCCACTCCAAAGCTAGTAGAACTTAGTATTTCCAAAGATTCGCAACATAGGTTACTTTTGAGATTAGTCGTAAGAATGCACATAAAGACAAACAGAAAACAATACATTTTACATTATGGAAACAATACCTATGAAAATATGCTGGGGAAAAAAGGAGAAAAATTACCTGGAACAAGTTCCATAACAATATAAATAGGTTGTCGTTGTGTGCAAACTCCTATAAGTTTTACAATATTAGGATGATCATACTGCTTGAGTATTCTGCAAAACACAAAGTAAGTTTATTATATTAATAAACTTTATTGTACAAACTGATTAAATATTATAGGAAAATATCTTAAACCCTTAATGTTATTTTAATGGGACGTTATCACTGTTATCATGAAGAAAAAAAAAAATCAACATAACAGATCAATTATCATTCTGTTTGAAACAGAGAGCATACTGATTCACTAATAAATCAAGATTGAACACTATATTATTCTTATTATAATTTTACCATTTGTCTACATAACATTTGTCTATGTAACTGAAAAATGGCCTGAGAGGTTTTCAGTTTCACAAGAACCCTTTTAATTAAATAGCATTTCAGTGGTGGACCAGAAGCGGAGCTACATCAAAAAAGCATTCACAGCAGGCCTCTACACTTCCCTGCTGCACTTTTCAAATGCACACTCGTTCCAATTTTACTTTAAGAGATTAATTATTACAATAAGTTTTAGAAGAATATAAGGACCGCAATTTTAATTTGGGGAATTAAACAAAAACGTTTACATCTTTTTACACAATACTTTAATAAGAACATTTGCAGCCTAAAACAGCATGCGATGATTTAGAAGTGAAATGAAGGGCAAGGAAGAATTCTACAGAGACCTTGTAACTTAAATGTTTCTCCTACTATCTGCTGACTTAAAGCACGTCCTCCTTTTTCCCTTTTCTTCTAGGATCAAGTAAAATACTAACCTAACTCTTACATACATATTTAGTGAGAAATAACGCATGTCGCCTTTTTTCAGGCTAACACTGCTCCATTAGTGGCAGGCTGCTTAACAAATGAAACATCTCTGCAGTTGCCAAGTTACAAGCAGTTTAAAATTATTCAATAGATACGGTGGCTGATTATTCTCTAAATGTAGATAGTATCATTTACTTTTTCATATTGATCATACCAGTTTGGGAGTAAAAATGAAAACATATGAAGATTCATAGCAAGAAGCAGCAAGTTAATTTAAACAATTGTGAAATTACATCAATACAACCCTCCACCCTGAGGTCGTAGAACCTACCTATCTGCATCAGCTTATACTCAGAATACTTAGCACATTGTGGCATGACTACCATTTGAAAAAGAAGTACACAATCGCATGCTGCCTGACACAGCATAAAATATCTCTACTGGCGTGAACTCTTCTTACAAAGAGAAAGTTACTAAACGGGGTTTATATAGTAACCTAGCCACGTGTGATCAGCTCTACGACTGGTATAATCACATTTAAATTAACAACATCTTCCAGTCTTCTTATCCGAGTCCTCATGGCACATCTCAGAAGAAGTTCTAAATGGGATCACTTACAACAATAAAACTGTGTTTTATGGGCATAGCTTGCCTTGCCAAAGAGGTGGTTTCAGCAAATGTAGATGCTACTGCATTCACATGTTAAAAAATGAAAAAGTATGCTTCTCTGAATTTTTTTGAAGGTCAGATTTTGTAAATCCATCCAGTTATAATCCTCAAAACATGTATATATTTCAATTAAATTCAGAGAACCTACCTGGCTTCTGACAGAAATTTTATTTTTAGTTCCTGAGGAAGATCTTCTTTACAAGTTTTTACAGCAACAGGAGTTTTATCTTTTAATGTTCCCTTATACACCTCACCAAAATTACCCTGAAATTAGGAAAAAAAAAATATTATTATAAGTAAACAAAATCTTCACAAATCTCCAGAAAAATAATGCAGACAGCTAACGTAACTGGTATGGAGCTTGGAAATGCGTTTATGAAGCCAAATGAGGTTTTATTCCAGCATCTGCCCCTAAAACAATGCAGTTCATTCAGTTCACACAGACACAGTACACCTATATGGCCACAGCGTATGAATTCTATTTTGACCTTGCTGGAAAGAGAAAAAAATACATTAATTGTGTAATTACAATTTTCTCATAAAACCTCGTAGTAACTTCTGAAGTCAACAGACACTGATAGTAGTATATTTTTTCTTATTCTTACTCCTGCACTCTTTCATTTTCACACTATTGTATTTTAGCAATAGTTTTTAACTTGCAGTCTGTAACAGACCAAAAGATGACCCGTGAAACTAGGACAAAACACATCAAAATAACATAAACATTCTCACATATATGAGAAAGAAAAAATGCAAAGTAAGAAAAATGAAAAAAAACAAACCACTGAATATTAAATTTGATCATAAATTAAGAACACCGCAAAAAACTGTATTGTCGTGTCTGCTACGAAAATGTTACACTATCCACAATTTATTTAAAAGCTAAGCTCAGCACTTCTCTATAAAGGCAAGTATGTAAGGTCTCACATTTGGGCAAGACTTTAGGAAGCAGCTCCTTTTATAATCAGATTTTTTAGGTCTTCAACAACATACCCCCAGGGTAAGTTGTTTACTTTTTTAGCTTTCAAAGAATAAAACTGAAATAATAAAGGCAATAGAATAATCTCCATCAGATGTATTTTTTAGTTAAATAAAAACAAAAGGAAAAGTAATTAGGACACAAATTGAAAGAAGGAAATTGGGGGATATATAACCAAACACTGATATCAATGAAAAAACCCAAGAGAAGACAAAAACTGAAGTTCTCATACTTTTAACTAGGTTTTGTATTTCCCAATGAATAAACACAAATCAATTTTAAATCTACGTCTGATAAATTTCCACGTGAATTCCACTTGTGTGTCCTGGCATCTGGGGCTGCATGTGACTTCAAAAAACAATAAAACTCTGCTGGAAGTGTCTTCCTTTCTTTCCTGAGTGATGAAGATTTCATTACATCATGCATTTGAATATGGTACTTCCAAAGGAAGAGGACAGAAAAGGGAAACAAGAAACTCACAGACAGAAAGTAGTAATGTGCTGCTAGTAACGAGGGAAGAAATTTATGCCTAAACACAGTTTTCTAGTATTATTTTATATACCCTAGGATAAGGAAGGTATAGCTGGCAAGCAAGGGCAAGGCATAGGATCTGTGACAGAAATCTGCCCTTCTGAAACAGCACTTTTAGAGGCCAGGACACTACTTCCAATATCTAAAACAGCAGGAGTTGCCCAAAGGTAAGAAGCTGAGTCACTCCCAACACACTTTTCCTCTAGTCTTCTGGTCAGAGGTCTTTCACTGAAAGCTGAACCAACCTTAAGGACTACTTAAGTATTGAAAATGGTTTTTTCCTTTATTTAAAATATTTAATTATTGTTATGTATCTGATTTTTAACATGTTCCTTTCATGGAACTTTCATTTTGTGGGGCATTATAGAATTAATACTGAGTAAATAAAGAGACCATTCATTCCTGAGGTGAAGGAACTTCGTCTTTTCTAAAGTTTGGATCCTCTTATGCATTAAGCTTTCATGATTTTCCTCCTTATCTTTTCCAGGCAGCTCAAGATTTTCTAGACCCTTAGATTTCTCACTTTCATGGTGAATAGCTGCAGTTTATTTAACATTTTCTCATACAGATGCTGATGGTTCCGTCATTCTTATCTTTTCTAGTTTGACTATGTCCTCTTAGAGACAGATGCATAACAGATTTATACTGTGTTCCAAGAAAGTTTTTATCCTGTTCTGTATGTTTTAAAGAACATATCCTTCTAGAATTACTTTTAAGCACTGAGTTGTCTTTGTTGAATGTTAAAAATGCTTTGCACCAAAAACATGCAATGCACGTATAAATTCACTTGACTAAATTAATCAATTTTCAGACTGCTTTAACTGTCTTTACTCATCAAGACTAATTCATATTTAACTTTTGGCATGACAAAGATTTTTTAAAGCCTGAAACATCTTTCTTTTTCTCCCTTGATACTATTCTGTTTAAGAATGCGAAGCTGTCACACTACCTGTATTTTATGCAGATACAGGTCTGTCTACAGGTAGATAACACTTTTTGTCATCTTATGCCAAAGAGATTTTTTCCTGGGTAACAGACCTTTCTGACAGTATTTAATTCCCCCATTTCTTGAACAGTTTATCAATTATTTCAGTGTGTATCATAGTAAGAAGGCAATTATTGCTTTCATTTGTCTCCTCCCCATTTAAGCCTATTTTTCATTTTTTTCAGGAAATCATTTGGAACATTGTGTCCAGAGTGGCACTTGTAACTGTCTTTGTGGGTGCAAAGGTGCTAAAAAAGTAAGTGAGGTACAGGCCTTACCTGGTTTTAAAGACTTATAGCTCCTAAGCAGAATTTGTGATAGAAACTACATTATACAAGAATTAATTTAATAAATATATGATTGTGAAGTTACCTAACACTCAACAATTCATACAAAAGCAACGAACATTTATTTTAACAAATATTGTATCTTATTGTATCAAATTTTATACATAAATACCTAAATTTTATATGTAAATACATAAACATAAATGTTTATTTGCTTTATTTATGTTTTGCAACATTTTTTGTAAGACTACACAAAGTAAAACAGACACCTCACCTTTATAGAAATCTAGTTAGCTTAAAAACCTTCTAAAAGAGAAAAATATGTATGCTAGCTAAACATTTTCAGCACACACATTATATCATTTACCAGTAAATGTGATTTACATTTATTTAAAGCACAATGCTGTGTGGTGTATTAAAGTAAAAGAATTGATATAAAAATCGCATACCGCAGTAATTTAAAAGATAAGGCAAACAGGAAATGTATAGGCTTAATGATTAATATATGCTTATTTAAATGTTATTTAGCTCACTTGATTACTTACTTTGCCCAGTAATTCTCCCAGTGTGACATCTTCATGATTGAGAACCCATTTCTTATCCTAGGGAAAGAAAAAGAAAGAATTTGTAGTCTGTGCAAATACATAAGATAAAATTTCTATAAGATATATTTCAGTAGAAATGGAGCTAAAGAAGCATTATATTCAGACAGCTCAATCAAAAGCATGACAGGAATTTTAAATCTACATGTTTATAAAACAGAGATTAGGAAACTTGCTATACAATAAAATATTGAAATATACCATATAGCAAATTTCTGTCAGAAGATTAAGCCTACAACACCGCAGTATGTATGTAGATAGACCACTATGCAGATTTTCACACAAGCTCTGGAAAACATATCTAGCACCTTGTTTTTAATAATTACCTGAGTCAAAATCAGATATGAAAAATTCATTTTAGTATATGAAATAACTTATATCAAAAAACCCCACATTTTTCTCCTCAGTGCACATGGAAAAAAATCTGATTTTTCTATTTATTAAAAAGACATATATTTGCATCTCTTACATCTTCTGTGGTAGTTTAAAATATTACAGGCATCTACTTGAAAAGACAACATAACAAATGCCAGTTAAAGTATCTGTTCCATGTTGATGACCAACACTGCAAATACTCTGCAACAGCCTAAAGACGTATAAAAAGCAATTATAAATTTCTTGCTATACAGAAATACTTCTTAAACATTTAGCTAAAATGTTAGAGTAGGATATTTTAAGTCCAACCAATATTTACTATTTTTCCATTTTTTTTCTCTGTTAGCACCTCATCTACTTATCACTTCACAAACACTATTACTGCTCCTCATGTTAGTGGTAAGGTCCTAAGCATTCTTTATCACTAATGAGAAAGGCAAATATCTAAACAAACATATGCCACATGTGCTCAGTGACAGGACAAGAGGCAATGAGCACAAATTAGAAAACAGGAAATTCATTCTGAATGTAAGGGAACACATTTTCAGTGTGAGGGTCCAGAACAGGTTACCCAGAGAGATTTTGGAGTCATTCCAAAATGGAGTCTGTGGAGACATTCAAAACCCACCTGGACACAGTCCTGGGAAACCCACAGTACCTGAACCTGCCTGAGTAGGGGGGTTGGACTAGAGAACCTCAAGAATACCCTTCCAACCTAAATGAGGCTGTGATTCAAAGACAAAGAAAAACCTTCTGTATGTATATAGACCATAGAATCACAGAATGGTTTGGGTTGGAAAGGACATTTAAAGATATCTAGTCCAACCCTCCTGCCATGGGCAGGGACACCTTTAACTAGATCAGGTTGCTCAAAGGCCCATCCAGCTTGACCCTTGACCTTGATGGGGCATCCACAGCTTCCCTGGGCAACCTGTTCCAGTGCCTCACCACCCTCACAGAAAATAATTTCTTCCTAAACCTACCCTAATTCCGTTTAAAACCGTTTACCATCGTCCTGTCACTACAGGCCCTGGGAAAAAGTCTCTCTCCGTCTTTCTAAGTCCTCTTCAAATGTCAAAAGGCTGCAATAAGGTTTCTCCAGAACCTTCACTTCTCCAGGCTCAACGACCCCAACTCTCTCAGCTTGTCTTCATAGGAGAGGTGTCCCCCTGACTCCAATCATCTGGACCCGCTCCAACAGATCCATGTCTTTCTTGTACTGGGGATCCCAGAGCTGGACACAGTACTCCAGGTGGGGTCTCCTGAGAGCAGAGCAGAGGAGTAGAATCATCTCCCTCGACCTGCTGGCCACGCTTCAGGATACAGATGGCTTTCTGAGCTGCAAACATACATTGCTGGCTCGTGTCCAATTTTTCATCCACCAGGACCCCAAATCTTTGGGGCTGCTCTCAATCCATTCATCCCCCAGTCTGTCTTGATACTGGACATTGCCCCAACACAGACGCAGGACCTTGCACTTGGCCTTGATGACCTTCATGAGGTTCCCATGGGTGTTCACCTCAAGCCTGTCAAGGTTCCTCTAGATGGCAGCCCTTCTCTCTAGTGTATCAGCTGCACCACTCAGCTTGGTGTGATGCGCAAACCTGCTGAGGGTGCACTCAATGCAGCACTGCGAATCAGCACTATTTCCTTTGACCTACTCAAGCCCTAAAGTCTGCTGTCAACTCCTAAGGAAGGTGGAGGCTTGTACAGACTTATGACTCCCTCTTTTTGCAAGGAGAAAACCATTCAGCAGGTAATCCAGAGATGTTCTGGGTAACTGAAAGAATGAAACGAGCACAGAAGAATTATGCTGCACAGTGTACTTTGCTGGGAAGGTGACTACCCATTACTATCCCCCATGCTTTTTGACTGACATGAATTCAGCAGTGAAAAAAAAGGGGCAGGGGTCACCCGAAGTTCCAGTATGCAACTCCTGTCAGCCCCATCACATGAATTCCTGTACCACAGCTCCATGTTGTGCGATAGGATCCATGCTTTGCCATTCCTCTTCCCCTGGTGGAGCACTGGGAGACTTGCAAGGAAATTCTCAATAACCATCAATTGATTTTTCTCCTATAGAGAAGATTCTTGATTAAAAGTACTGCCTCACATCAGAAGTAACATAATTTCCTTCACCTCATCCTTTTGATTTTGCTAAAAATTGTAAATATGCTGTTCACTGAAGATTTTCCCGGTGTTTTTTTCTGATTGGATACCTCATTCAGAAGCTGTAACACTACAAACAGATAGGAAATGCCATCAAATGTCACTGTTTCTTTTACCAGTGAAACTCAGGTTTAAGGAAAAAAAAAAAACACCACAAAAATGACTACTTGGAGGTATTAACATAATGGTTTTTAACATTGAAATAAGTATTGTAAAAGCCAAAAAATTATGGAACTAAATTTAATGGATTTTTACTGCTTAATTCCAAGGATTCAGTACATCAGTGATTGACTTCTGGAAATATTGACAACATGGCATTTCAAAGGCTCATTTATGAAGAAAAAATCTGATGCATAATCCTTCAGAGAACTAATTAAAGAAAATAGCACCATAAACTGGAATCAAATGATCCGTTGAAGGATTTGTTATCACTGTATCAGTACATTAATCACTACCTGTACTTTTCTTTTTATGAAAACTATCAGTCATTTATTACAGCAGTGTAATTCATTCATTACATTACCATGGTTCCGCCAGATTTTTCACAATCACAGGATTATTCAAAGTTTGATCGGCTTTGCTATTAAGTTCTTGTTATTGGTTTAGAAAATAAATCGTTATTGATGAGCACAGGCAACTTGTGCTACCCTGCTAGTATCAGTTTCACAAGGTATGAATAAGTGAATATACACCTCAATGGTATGTAAAAATTAAAAGTTTGCTGCTTACGACCGCTTTCTATGAATGGAAACCTTTAATTATCATAGAGTCATACAGCAGTTAGAATTGTAAGGGACCTTAAAGATCATCTAGTTCCAACCCCCCTGCCATGGGCAGGGACACCTTCCACTAGAAAGATTCCTCAAAGCTCCATCCAGCCTGGCCTTGAACACCTCCAGGAATGGGGCAGCCACAGCTTCCCTGCGCAACCTCTTCCACTGCCTCACCACCCTCACAGTAAACAATGGCTTCCTCATTTCTAATCTAAATCTACCCTCTTCCAGGTTAAAACTGTTACCCCTTGTCCTATCACTACACTCCCTGATAAAAAGTCCCTCTCCAGCCTTCTCGCAGGCCCCCTTCAGATACTCGAAGGCTGCTCTAACATCTCCGCAGAACCTTCTCTTCTCCTGGCTAAACAACCCCAACTCTCTCAGTCCTCATAGAAAAGGTGCTCCAGCACTCAGATCGTCTTTGTGGCCCTCCTCTGGACTCACTCCAAGAGGTCCATGTCCTTCTTAGGTTGGGGGCTCCAGTGCTGGACACAATACTGCAAGTGGGGTCTCATGAGAGCAGAGTAGAGGGGCAGAATCACCTCCCCCGCCCTGATGGCCACGCTTCTTTTGATACAGCCCAGGATACAGTTGGCTTTCTGGGTTGTGAGCACACATGGTTGGCTTGTATTCAGCTTTTCATCCACCAGTACCCACAAGTCCTTCTTCACAATACTGCTCTCCATCTCTTCACCCCCAGCCTGTATTGATGCCGGTGGCTGCTCTGATCTATGTGTAGGACCTTGCACTTGGCCTTGTTGAACCTCATTAGGTTCACAGGGGCCTTCTTCTCAAACTTGTCCAGGTCCCTTTAGATGGCATCCTGTCCCTCAGGTGTGTCAACTGCATCACTCAGCTTGGTGTCACATGCAAACTTGCTGAGGGTGCACTCAATCCCTCTGTCTGTGTTGTTGATGAAGATATTAAACAGTACTGGTCCAATACGAACCCCTGAGGGACACCACTTGTCACTGATCTCCATCTGGACACTAGGCCATTGACCACTACCCTCTGGGTGCAACCATCCTACCAATTCCTCATCCACTGAACATCCATCAAAACTGTATCTCTCCAATTTAGAGAGAACGATGTTGTAAGAGACTCTGTCAAAGGTCTTACGGAAGTCCAGATGGATGACATTCGTAGCTCTTCCCTTGTTCACTGACATAGACACTCCATCATAGAAGGCCACTAGGTTGATCAGGCAGGACTTGCCCTTGGTGAAGCCATGCTGGTTGTCTCAAATCACCTCTCTGTCCTCCATGTGCCTCAGATCTGTTCCATGATTTTCCCAGGCACAGACATGAGGCTGACAGGTTGGTAGTTCCCAGGGTCCTCCTTTCTACTCTTTTTAAAAACGGGTGCAATGTTTCTCTTTTTCCAGTCACTCAGGACTTCACCTGACTGCCAGGACTTTTCAAATATCACAGAGAGTGTCTTGGCAACTACATCAGTCAATTCCCTCAGGACTCTGGGACACATCTCATCAGGTTGTATAGACTTATGTACATTCCTCAGGTGGTCACGAACCTGATCTCTTACAGTGGGAGGGACTTTGCTTCCCCAGTCCCTGCCTTGAGGTCTATCCACTTAAGAGGTGGGGGAAGAGAGGTTGCCTGCTAAAACTGAGGCAAAAGTCAAAAAAGTTTTACCTAGTATCTTAAGGCACCTGTGGAGTGATATATGCCCTGCTAGACTGCACTAAAGCAGTTTCTTCAGCAGATAGTAAGAAAGAACCCAAGAGAAAAGATGCTGTCATCAACATCATACCAGTGTACAATTCTGGCACTAGAAAACAGACAAACCCAATTTTCTAATTTGCAATGTGTTAGATATCCATTTATATATTGTTTCAAAACAAAGGGTCACCGGTTCAGACAATTACCTTTAATTAATGAACTATAATAGGAACAGCACTGCAAGGTGGACAGTAACAAGGACAAGACTGTTTCTACTGCAAGTTTGTTGACTCACTAATTCTGTTCAAATTGCCCTGAGTTGAATATGTCATCATTCAATATTTTTGGATAGCAGCCAATAATTAAATAAATCAATCACACAAAGGAATGGATGCATATTAGCATATCATAAACAAAACTTAGAAGTCATGTCTTTTTTCTGTCTGATCATAAATTTCATTATCTTCTGTAAGTGGTTAATTCTGATTGTGCATAGAATGTAAGTATTTCTCCAGTTGTTAAATGCTATTACTCTACAGATTAATCATGTGTGAGAAAGATACTGCAAGTTACAAAAGAAATATGACAGCAAAATGGGAAATAAAAAGTAATCTTTAGTGTAGGTATAGATAAACAGACACAGTAATGCCCATCGGTCTAAGCCGCAGAAATTTTCATTTCAATAGAGTCGCTTCTAAATCAAATAGAGCAAATCCACCACATTTCCGTACCTAATCATAAACTAATCTGAATGAGACAGAACAGAACTCTTGAGACTATTAATGCCATTACTATTCCCCCCAGAAGAAACCTGCTTATTATGTAGCTCTCTTCTTGTAACAACACTATAAATCTCTCTTTACCTCGTGCTTGTTCAGATTTTTCTATTGTTAACTCTTGGACCACAGAATATAAGAGCACTTTAGACAAATCCAGTTACAGAAATTAGATCTTAAGCACACTTGTTTGTTATATTAATGATATACCTTATTTCCAAATGGAATCACTTAAGAAATCCAGAAACTTTACCACTTTCTACTGTATTTATGTCCTCTGGTTTTCCCCAGGAGGAGAACTGAACTACATACATGCCATACTTTGTAGCCAAGCACAGTAACTGACTTGGCTCAGCTCAGATAGAGCTTCAGTGCTTCTTCAGAGATAATCCTTTATCATACATGAGGAGCTATTTGGCAAAAGCATGCTTTCAAGATTCTCTATGGAAGAATACCAGGGAAATGACAAGATACCTAAAGGATAGGAAGAAACTGCCTCAAATCAGGGACTTTTTGGGAGAAAAGTGCAAGATAAGCAGAAGCCCTACTGAGACAGCTCCCGTTGTCTCCACAGCAGGCAAAGGAGTTCCCTGTTCCCTGGCTATGAAAGGCATTACTGTCTTCTGAAGTCAAATCCCCCCACCTATTTTGTTCACTGGTGTTACTCTTCCTTGCTTATTCTTCCATTAGTTATGGAGCAGCTGGAGCAACAGTGTGTAGTGAGGGCTGGCTAAGCAGCCGTGGCGGACCTTTGGCCATGAGGGCTGAGGCTCACCATCCAGCACCCACCCCACTGCCCTCGGCGAGGATGCAGGGACAGCCCCAAGTTGAGATCAGCCAAGTCTGCCGTGATAAAGTAAGTCTGGGGTCAAGCGGGGAAGACAGCCTGTGGGTTGGGGTCAGGGTGAAGGCCAGTGAGGGGAACCAGCATCAGACACTGCCCCATGACGAGTGGGCGGGTTCATAGCGACAAGGCAGTGCCACGGTCAGTCCAGAAGCCAGACGAGGACAGGGTCCAGGACCAGATGAACAGGGTGTGACCAGGCACAGGCAGGGCTGCAAGACAGCAGGAGATGGGGCTCGTGTGATCCTGAGTAGTAGATCCTCAGCTGAAAGCAGCTCCCATGGGACAGGGTTCGGTCCTGCCTGGGACCTTCACCTGGTGGTGAAGCCTCCAGCTGAGAGCTGGAAGGAGCACCTCTCAGCTGCATTATCATATGCTGGTCCTCAGCCCCCACCAGGAGTGAGGATGCTCTCAGGGTTCTTACTGAGATAGCTGTTTACTAATAACATGTTTGGAGTCCTATCACTGTATCTAACCTTTGGAGATACTGTTAGATCTGCTGGCGAAACACTGAAAAACAAATGGTCAACCAGACAATTCACACAGTGGAGAACTTGCTCAGCCTCAATGCTGCTACCCTTCCCCACTGATCAGGTACTAGCTAACAGTCATCATATTGGAGGATTATATAAACAACAGTTTGGTAGTGAGTACTTTTCCAGACTTTCTGAGCAATCAGCAGGAATCAATTTTGCATCAGTCCTTTCTTCAGTGGAGATGCAGGTACTGGAGTTGTGTGCAACGCCACTGAGGCCATGGTATGAACAGCAGATGGTCGCTGTACAAGATGCAATCTCATTTTTCTTCTTTTGAGCTATGAGACTGAAATGTTATTACTATTACCCTAAATTTCTTCCAAACACGTAAGCTCAAGTGTGAAGTGCAGTTTTCCTCCTGCCTTTCTGCCTTCATTAGCAGAAACCACATCAAAGAAATCACAAATTATTATGCCAGGAAGAAGGCTTACAAATTAGTTGCAGTAAATTATAACAGCTTTCAATAAAATGGAGAACATAACCCAGAATGAATACTCAGTGTTCAAATTCCCCTAGCATTATTTTTCTATAATTTTCGGTAACGATTTCAATCATGAAGAACTCTAAAATGATACTTTTTCAAATTAACAACCAGCAGCAAGGCAATTGGATATTAGCCATTTTGAAAAAAGACATTCTGGGAATTAGATATGAATTTATAAGCCTCAGATTAAACACTTGGATTTAAAAATCTTACAGTTTCTAATAGCAGACAGAAAAAGGGATAAAAAGAAAACGCCACCTGTGCTTCTATTCATTTTCACAGTACGATCAAACAAAACCAAAATTCTTACCCAGACTCCAAGGCAAGATTTGTAATAGAGGAAGAGGGAGCAAATCCCAATCAGGTTGCATCACAGTATGAATAAATAAGACTTCTATGTTATCATTGCTGTTATTTACTTATCTCATGTTCTCTACCACATTATTTACTCTAGATAGTTCAGACCACATTAAAATCACAAAGCTAGATGCCATCATACTGATGAAGACAGAATCTATAGCAAATTCTGCCACTGCTTTTCATCTTAACAGTAGATATAACAAAAGCAAAAAAGGCTAAAAACCTCCGGAAACTGGAAACCTTAGTTGATTTAGGGAACACCAAAACGACTCAACCAAAAGCAATACATGTTGCTTTAAGAGAACTGAAAACACAAGACTTCCCAACCTAAGAATCTATCTGAACACAGCATAGGGAATTTATCAAAAGCCTAAATATCTCTCCCCCTTCCCCCACCTGAGTAAATTCTTCATTAACATTACTCTAAAAAAAACATAAAATAGAGGGATACTGTAAGCATCTCATGAGTACAGTGCATAAACATGCATTATGCCTGTTTCTTCATGTTGTAAGCAGAAAAAATGCACTCAGAAAAACATTTTGGGAAATAGTATTTGCTCTCCTTTCAAATTAAATAGAAAATATCTATAGTATGAATTACTGTAGATAGGAGCAATTTTTGCATGCAACAAAATTGGAAAGTCAATCTTTCATTTTCAGTATTAAGGATAATTAGTGTCTTTTTAATAATGGCTAACAAAATCATAATCATAGATAATTTTTCATCACATCGGTATTCAAATATCACGTACCAGAACTTGATGAACCAGAGAAAAAAAGGAAAGTAAGTAACAGTTGTGTACATGTGGATAGGGCCTATCAATGTGGAAATGAGAAACGATCTTCTTAGAGAAGTACAATTTTTGACACCTCCTATGCCAGTAGATCTACTGTGCGTAACAATTTCATGAATCATAAACTATGTGTTTCAATTCCTTCAGATTAAGTACAGAAATAAAGGTAGCTAGCAGAAAAGATTTTTCATAAGAACAAGTGAGTTTTACAAGACGGGTTTTGAAAAACCCCACTGACAACTTCTTTAAAACTGTTTCAGAATAAAGATTCATGAGCTGTAAAAATTGTTATAGAAGCTGTTTTGCATTACTATCAGAACTGTATTAAGCCACAATGATGAAACTCAATGTGAGCTGTAAAACAGAGTAATGGTGAGATAGGTTTACGTCTTTGGAAAAAGTACTATTTCTCTTGATTTGTTACTGTTCCATAAAAAAAACACTGTGAAGTTTAACCTTTCTACTAAACCAAATTCTAAATGGCCATAAACCAAGAGGATAGAATTGAAATTTGTAAAATCTACTATGCGGCATATAAACTGCAGAAGTGACCTGAGATCATCTGCACAGCTTTTCTTTGAGCATTCTTTCTTGAAGATCAATAGGCAAAATGACTATAGAAGTCAACATATAAACCCAGTTATCTTCACTTTTTTTCAAAGTATGTGCAGTATTTCCCTAAGTTTATATTCTCTTATTCATCAAAGGACTAGAAAGATGCTGAGGATCTTTCAGGAAAAATACAGGAAGGAAATAAAATAAAAATAAAAATAAAAATAATAAAAAAAAAATGAGCAGGAACAAGACATAGAATGTGAAATCCTTAAGCACAGGAAAAAGAAAGTAAAATTTACAACAAAACCATTACTATTTCAAACACATTAAGGAAACTTATAGTATTCCTCTCTACTTAATACAGTAAATTCAGCTCCCAAACCAAAGTACTCTGAATCACCTGTTAACCAAATATATGCAGAGAAATGAATCACCCTTTATCATATATGCCTTTCAAAACACTGACAGTCTTCTGTATGCTCAAAAAGCAAATAAAACTGTGAGATACTGTTGTTTTTCATTTAAACATTCTGTACCATTTAAAGAAAGAGGAATGCAAAAGCACAGTCATTATGCATGCATAGAGAAATACACTCAAATGGTTAAAACAGGCTAAAATATTTTCACATATGCACAAACAGATTCTTATTTCCACCCATGTGCACGAAGAGCTACGTACAGCTGAGGCTGGGCAACTACAGATATATATTAAAATGTCCAAAAGTGTCTCCTTGAACTATGTAAGAAACTTAGCCACATACTTCGTTCCATCCTGACTTAACTTCAAAATATCCAGTTGCTTGCAGTTAGATGGTTTCTTTTCCCCAGGAAACATGTAATAATAATTATTATAATAAATAAAACATTTAACTAATTCTTTTGTCAACATTCACACACTAAGGTATACTCTCTGCAAGACTGTTCTTTTATATATCCAACAGTCCTTCCTAAATAATTTCTAAATTACAGTGGTTAGTATGCAATACCTTTCAAAGAGCTGCAGTTCCACATTAGAGCTTCCACCAAATTACTATTTTGTTCAAAACAAAAGCCTAAGATCTGTCATCCTATCCCTTCCTAGCCACATCTGCTCATCTTGCATTGGCTTTCACAATCTTCAGGTAACATGTTAAAAGCACTGAAGCAGAATAGAATTAACTTGGCAAAATTTCAAATAAACTGTTATATTAGCTTAATTTGTGATTGGGAAAGAGCAGGAAAAAGGGAAAGCTACCTAGAAAGGAAAGGAAAAGGGAGCAAGAACACCCACCCTTCTGACACATACACACCATTGTGGGACCAACACTTGACTCAGCTATAACATGAAACTCCAGCCTTAATTTATGAGAGTTTTTCAATGCGAGTATCTGTAAGCTCTGCCTGCATTCCAAGCAAGACAGATGATGGCTTTGACATCTTTACAACTTTACATAAATGGCAACAGTTTAAATGAAGCATGTTGCACTAAGTTTTTTACATCAGATACACATTGTTTTCTAACAAGATATTGCTAGCTTCTCACATATCACTAACTCATTCAGAATAGCAAAAGCACTCAGAAATCTCTAATGGCAAAAAAAAAGCCAGTCAATGAAGGGAAGTGGTACAGACACATCAAGTGGCTCCGCTGAATATTAGCACCTTCTATTACTACTTCTGTACTCTTCTGAATGCCATATTCAGAAAATATTATTTTTTCCTCCTGTATTAATGACTTTAGCTTGACAAAATTTTCCTATGAGGTCTATGGCAATCTACTCTCTGTTGCACCTCACTGTATCTTTTGTATCTTCTTCTAAAATTCCAAAGTCTAAGAACTAATTATGCAGCGTCCTCCTCAATGTGTCAGAATTTTTGAACAAACAGGTCTATAATTAAGCAAACAAATTTACTATTCATACTACTTAATTTAAAACATGACCACAGTGAGATCAGCGAAAAACATCTATGTCTACCATTTAACTTCTTTACCTTCCTTTTGTTAATTGAAAAGTACTGTGAGTCTACAAGTTTTTCTGGTGGTCATCCTGTAAAATATTCTAACTTAAAAAGAATCACCCCTTTTCACTTCGTTCATTTGTAGAAAAGACATCCATTGAAAGCAGTGTTTCAACTCTCACAAGCACCTCACCCTCACCACAATCTAGTCCTTCAATGTCCCTTCACAGAATCACAGAATAGTTGAGGTCTGCAAGGACCTCTGGAGGTCATCTGGTCCAACCTCCTGCTCAAGCAGGGCCAACCAGAACCAGTTGCCCAGGACCATGTCCCAGGTGGCTTTTGAGTATCTCCAAGGAGGGAGACTCCACAACCTCTCTGGGAAACCTGTGCCAAGGCTCAGTCACCCTCACAGTTTGTGCCCATTGCCTCTGGTCCTGTCACTGGGCACCACTGAAAAGAGCCTGGCTCTGTCCTCTTTGCACCCTTCAGGTATTTATACACACTGATGAAATTCCCCCTGAGCCTTTTCTTCTCCAGGCTGAACAGTCCCAGCTCTCTCAGCCTTTCCTCATATGAGAGATGCTCCAGTCCTTTCATCATCTTGGTGGCCCTTTGTGGGACTCTCTCCAGTATGTTCATGCCTGTCTTGCACTGGAGTGGCCAGAACTGGACATAGCACTCCAGGTGTGGCCTCACCAATCCTGAGTAGAGAGGATGGGTAACCTCCCTCAACTTGTTGGCAGTACTTTGTAATGCAGCTCAGGATTCTGCGGCCTTTGCTGCAAGCGCATGTTGCTGCTGCATGTTCAACACTTGGTGTCCACCAGGGTCCCCAGGTCACTTTTCTGCAAAGCTGCTTTCCAGTTGGGCGGTCCCCAGCATGTACTGGTGACTGAGACTGCTCCTCCCCAGGTGCAGTACTTTGCATTTCCCCTTGTTGAACTGCATGAGGTCTCTGTCAGCTCGTTTCTCCAGCCTGTCCAGGTCCCTCTGGATGGCAGCGTGACCCTCTGGAGTATCAGCCCCTCCTCTGAGTTTTGTGTCATACACTCTGCCCTACCATCTAGTTCATTAATGAAGATGTTAAACAGGGTCAGAACCAGTACTGGGGTACACTGATAGTCACTGGTCTCTGACTAAACTTTGTGACACTGATCACCACTCTCTGGTGGTGATCTTGAGGTTAGTAATCACAATGGATACACTATGTAAATCGTTGACAACCCTTTTAGGATTCCAACTGACTGAAAGGACAGAACTAGTAATAGGAGTTGCTCTGTTAGGAACTGATGATGAGATCCATGCACTACCCTAAATAGCACACAAAATACAGTATTTACCATGTAAATAATGCATTCTGAAGTCCTACCTAACCTGGCCCCTGAATTCCTCCTCAATCAACATTTAAGTACTTCTCTCAAACATATCCGTCTTGTAATTCAGACACTATTACATACACCTGATGCACACACTTGATGCAAGAAAAGCCCTACACTTACTAGCATGTAGCTTCTTTTGTGTCTATCCTTTCCTTCTTCACAGCTGATATTTCAGAAGACAATGGATTTCACCAATTAAGTTTAATGCTTTTGTGGCTTCATCTTGTAAAATAACGTATTATCTATGTGATGAACTGCCAAGAAACTTAAGCGCAAGCAACCCTTAAGAAGTACTTGTATTTTTGGTGGCAATTACAAGACAGGTCCGGGAGATCCACATATATCTGTAACAAGCCCTATGCCATTGCCGATACTTATGGAAGAGCTTGTTTCATTCGCTAAACGGTAGCTATTTATTTAGGAATTCAAGAGCTATTTCCAACTGAACTGCTCACTTCGTAATCACCTGCAGTGCAACAGGTATAAAAATAAGCACTATACAAACCAGAGGAGGGCCATGAAGATGATCAGAGGGCTGGAGCACCTCTCCTATAAAGACAGGCTGAGAGAGTTGGGATTGTTCAGCCTGGAGAAGAGAAGGTTCCATTCATCAATGACCTGGATGAAGAGATAGAGTGTACCATCAGCAAGTTTGCTGATGTGGCCTGTATGTCAAGGGAGGTCATTTTCCCCCTCTACTCTGCACTGATGAGGCCACAACTGGAATACTGCTGCCAGTTCTGGGCTCCCCAGTTCAAGAGGGACAGGGAACTGCTGGAGCAAGTCCCAAGATGATTAAGGGATTGGAGCATCTCCCTTATGAGGAAAGGCTGAGAGCTGCGACACTCTAGCCTCTTTAGCCTGGAGAAGGCTGAGGGGAGACCTCATTAATGCTTACAAGTATCTAAAGGGTGGGTTGAAGGAGGATGGAGCCAGACTCTTTTCAGTGGTTCCCAGTGACAGGACGAGGGGCAACGGGCACAAGTTGGAACACAGGAAGTTCCGTTCAAATACACGGAAAAACTTCTTTACGGTGAGGGTGACAGAGCACTGGCACAGGCTGCCCAGGGAGGTTGTGGAGTCCCCTTCTCCGGAGATTTTCAAGACCCGCCTGGATGCAGTCCTGAGTAATGTGCTCTGGGCAATCCTGCTTTAGCAGGGGAGTTGGACTAGATGATCTCTAGAGGTCCCTTCCAACTCTGAAACTCCGTGATTCAGTGACACAAAACTGGGAGGGGCGGCTGACACACTGGAAGGCTGTGCCATCATACAGCATAACCTGGACAGGATAGAGAGTTGGGCAGAGAGAAACCTTATGAAATTCAACAAGGGCAAGTGTAGGGTACTGCATCTGGGGAGGAATAACTCCATGCATCAGTACAGGTTGGGGGCTGACCTCCTGGAGAGGAGCTCTGTGGAAAGGGACCTGGCAGTCCTGGTGGACAACAGGATGACCATGAGCCAGCAATGTGCCCTGGTGGCCAAGAAGGCCAATGGCATCCTGGGGTGCATCAAGAAGAGTGTGGCCAGCAGGTCCAGGGAGGTTATCCACCCACTCTACTCTGCCCTGCTGAGGCCACATCTGGAGTATTGCGTCCAGTTCTGGGCTCCCCAGTTCAAGGACAGGGATCTGCTGGAGAGGGTCCAGCAAAAGGCTACAAAGATGATTAGGGGATTGGAGCACCTTTTCATGAGGAAAGACTGAGGGACTTGGTTCCTAGTCTAGAGAAAAGAAGACTGAGAGGGATCTTATCAATACTTATAAATTCTTAAAGGGAGGGTGCCAGGTAGATGGGAACAGTCTTTTTTCAGTGGTGCCCAGTGATAGGACAAGAGGTGATGGGCACGAACTTGAGCATAGGAAGTTCCATCTTAACATGAGGAGGAACTTCTTTACTTTGAGGGTGGCAAAGCACTGGAACAGGCTGCTCAGAGAGCTGGTGGAGTCTCCCACTCTGGAGACATTCAAAACCCACCTGGACGCTGTCCTGTGCAACCTGCTGTAGGTGACCCTGCTGTGGCAGGGGGGTTGGACTAGATGATCTCCAGAGGTCCCTTCCAAACCTGACCATTCTGTGATTCTATGCCAAAAAACAACATGCACTAGAGGTTGACATGTAACTCACACCCTTAAACTCCTATTCTTTAACTACAAAGTCTGTCCTGTAGTTTGTGTTATCCAACTATCTTTTCTTAATAAAATAAATAAAACACACACAATCAATCTGTTCTTTAAAGTTCTGTTGGAAAAGGAAGCCCCGAACTAAATGGAGAGTTAAAAATGAATACAAAAATTACTGCTGTGACATGTCAATACAGAATCAATTCTTTTTATGATGTTTTCCACATTTACACAAGATCGTTCTAGGTCTGGAGTGGTTAATAACAGGACACACTCCTTCACTTTAACACTCAGCATCAACTTGACCTACTTGCACTCTCCATGCTTAAAGCTTAACATTAGGTTGTCCTTTATGGAAGTAAATAGACATAGACAGTACACACAGAGAAAACACCTTCCAATCCTCACATACACTGCTAAATATATTTTGATTATCATAATGTTTACTTTATTAGTAAGCTTTAGATGTGTTAATTCTTGGTGTTCTGTATGTGAAATCTAACTCAATAATAAGATTTTTCATGATGCTTACTTAAAACAAACAAGCCTTAAGTCCACTGCCCTTCTATACACACAGCCACAGTCACATGCACACACACACATGCAAAAGCGAAAACTACATATTCCTGAGGTTTCCTTCCATGTATGTGAATAGAGTTTACATTCTGAATACAGGTTGCATCTAAAGAAGACAATGACGTGCTAAAGGGCAGTGGTACATATTTGCCAGCAACTCCATGGAAGGTGTAGGTACACTAAAGGTTGCAGCCACAGAAAGAACAGATATCTATTCTCTTATTCGCTTCTACCCAGGAAAACCACAGGAAAAAAAAAAAGTTTGCTGTGATGCCATCACTTTCCACACAAGTTTCTTGGAAAGGACTTTGATGGGAATCTATGAACCACATGCACCATCCTACAATTCCATATGAACACATGTGCTGGCTCCAAAGCACTGCAGAATCTTTTAATGTTAGGAATCTTCCTGAGAGGAAACATACTTGCTCTGAATAACATGTTCTGTTCATGATATGGATACTGGCATTGCTGGTCCGATTTATATCCAGCAATTTTAGTTTGCAAGCCATGTAACTATCATTATCTTATTCTTCCAGTATATACTGCTGTAAACCTCAGGTGCTTCTGAGATAATCTATGAAGATACATATATGTAAACCACTAAAAATTCCAAAGAAGCCACCTGCTACAGCAGACACATGATTTGCTGCAATCACATGACGCTCCACACAAACTAAGCTACACTCATGTAGGGAGGTAGTAAGCCATTTAATACCAAAATAGTTCAATTTTAACAATGTCAACCTAAGCACTAATTTACTATTAGAAACAATTTTAACAGCTCTAATGGCAAGAAAAACAACTGTTCAGCACTCTTCCTCTGCCCAAGTAGAAACATGACATATTGCTTAAGCATCTGGCAGATTTTGATGGTAGACATATGGTAAGCTATTTCAACATAACTATGTACTTATTGATAAAACCTATATAAAATTACGTTCCTAATTAAAAAAAAAAGAAACCCAAACCACAAATCTGCATTTAAAATTTCTAGCTAATAAGACTTCTTTTCTTTTAGTAAGTTTAAGTACTTACACAATGTCACCTACAAAGATGAATGCATCTGGTACCAAAAAAAAAGAACAGATCAAACAGGGAAATACTTAATGACAAAACAGCATGAAAAAATAAAATGGAATCAAAACCCATGTTATATTCCTTACTACCACCTCTGACAACAACCCTGTGTTTTCCTGGTATCTTCTGGTCACATTATAAAAGGAAAACAATAGCAAAAAGCCTAGCTTGCATATTATGTATGTCTTCAGCTGATTTGTAGAAAGAATCTGTTCATACTAATCATCTCTTCATCATCAGAATGCAAAACGTTTTTTGGCCATTCTTTTGAGCCTCTAAATAAAACTCTAAGGAATAATGTCTCTTCTTTCTCCCAGAATAATTTGCACAACGGGGACACATGTGGCAAAACACATATAAAGTTAACACACTCATTATCTTATTTTCTATAATTCTACAAAGCTGTTTAAGAGCACAGACTCTAATTCTTACTCTTAATCTATGCTGTGTTTTTTGACCCATGAGAGACTACATTCAAGTAAGGTTTCATACCTGTCAGCCATGTCCTATGAAAATATTGTGAACTTAAAACATTATTTGTACTAAAGTCACATTGACTGCAGTAGAAAGAAAAAATATAATTAGAGGCCTACACAAAGTTTGTAACTCACAAATTTATAAAAATTATTATACAATACTGGCATTCCAAATGTGGAGAAGCAGTCAGAATCCATAAAAAAATCAGGATGCTACTTCAGCAGAAAATCAATTCACTACTGCAACCCTACTCCATTCTAATGAAATTCTATTATTGTGCTATATTAACATCTGATTATAAAACTTCTGATAAAGACACTGAAAAGCCACAGTACAAAGCCCCAGTTTTTACAAGTGTTCCATAAAGGTGTAACTTAGACCCAGAATACTACAGAACACAGTCAATCCTTTGATTTTCACATATATACACAAAATGTTAGCAATAAAATCTGGTAAATCCAAATAATCTTTGCTGAAGGATGCTTTAAATTGACATAGTTTCTTCTGCTAGTTATCCATTTTTGTCAAAAAACCCTTCCTCTGAAATCTCCATTTAATGCTTTATTTTCCCCTCCTAAAAACATACTTTTTTATTTTTTAGTAAGAATGGCTTACTTTCACTTCCTGCTGAATAATTTAGGTTCTTTTTCCTACTTCCTACCGTTTCAGTTGTGTTTGAGATAATTCCTTTTGCTCGATTGACACCCCACATAACAATGTAGTGCTCTCTGTTTTTTTACATGAATGTACAGAAACCAGGAATGCATATGCAGCCAAGGTGCCCATTTAGTATATCTAGGACAAAGATTTTTCTCTAAAAGTTTGCTAAAATGGAATTCATAAAATACACTTTTTTCTAGGTTTGAGCATAAGCTAATGCTTATACCCTTTAAGAGTGTTATCTTCCAGTTTTATTCTAATCCTGATAATGGAAAGAAATACCATAAAGACAAGACTGAACCAAAAACATTCATTAGAGCAGATCTTTAATGCCATGGCCTTTCGAAAAAAGCTGCAGAAAACTTTGATCTCTGGATACAAAAAAAATCTTTGTTCAGGAAGTTTTATGTGCCGCTGCTATTACAATATATTAAGAGAATTTTTGAGAAATTTTCAAAGCAGTCAAGATAGCTGAAATTATACATAAATTTGGTTTAGTACTTTGTTAGCACAAAGAGAAAATCACTCTCTTGTTTCCGTTTTCTCATTAGGATACAATGTCTTGACAAGTATGGGCCATCATTATGGAAGATGTATTCCTTTTGTCACCTGACAGAAATACTGCAACCCTCTCTGCTAAAAAAACTTAAAAACAAATCCTGTAACATCTCTAAATTGTGTGGAAATAGGAACATAACTGAAATGCATCTCTAGTATTAAGCTACGAAACGCTGTTATCAAATATCAATAGCTGCAGGCATTTCTTCAGATTCTGGAATTAAACTAAAGAACCTACTGAAAATCTGCCTAAATTCTCCTATTACACTAAAAAAAAATACTGCAAATTTCTCTGACATATGAATCACAGGACTTCTGCATGATCATAACAATGGCAAATAAGTGGCAAAAGATTCATTTCATGCTTATGCAATAAATACTGTCATTTTCTGTAATTACATCTTTTACGTATTATAAATCCTCACTTCTCAGTGTGGATTTAATTTCCTTAAAGAAAATAAAAGGTATTTTAACATTTTAAAATGCATATATCAGACTTCAGTCATTCTCACGAGAATTACAGCTTTGGCCAAAAATCAATACATAGAGACCATGACAACCAGGTGCTTCTTGGCATTCCTACAAGCCTGGCCAGATGTGTGGGTACCACGCAGGTAATTCATAGTGGGATCCTCTTTGGAGCTACAAACCTAGCCCAGGTAAGCCTAGGTAAAATTGCGATAACTGAATTGCTCACTGCTATAGCCTGCTTCTTCCTTTCAGCTGAGATTTCTGCTCCTACAGAGCTGTGCTCAGGTCAAATGCAAGATGATCTTCCCCATAGGCAGCAACATTACTGCAGTTGTTTCCCTTTTCAGCACTTTCTTTCCTGTCACAAGATGAGAATCTCTAATTGAGTCACAGGACTACTTTGTGATAAGCTTGAAAGTCTCCTTGTTAAGACTCTTTGCTTCTCTCCAACTTTCTCAGCAGACCTAAGAAGGCTTGCCTGAAAGCGAGGCTATTCAGCAACCTCCTTCAATTCCTCCTCCGTGTCGGTCCTGCTGCCCTGAGAAACCCATGCTACCTGCACCACCAGCACACATGTGGTCTACAGCAGTGAAGTTCAGCTTGTTTTTGCAAAATAAAGCAAAACCAACCAAAACACTTGCAAAACCAACCAACACTAAGGGGAGCCAACAAACAGGAAACAATTTTTGGTTAGCTTTGCATGGATAAGCGCATGTTAACTAATTGCTAAAGGAGACAGTATTCGTTCTGTGATACTACTAAGAAGCTGAAACATGGAGCAGATAGATTGCTTATGCTTTCTATCTTTGAAAGCCGAGTTCAAAGACTTCTAAATACAAACTACAGCTCAAATTGGTTCAGTGACTGAAAAATGAGGGTCATGTCAGACTTTTATGAGTGCATTTTCATGAAAAGAATCTCTCTACCTTTATGTTCTCACTTAAATTTGTATTTCTTAATCATTTCTTTCCATGTCTAACTCATTAACGTAGTCATATCTTCCAAGACAGCATCAGATCTGCATAGAATTCTCATGTCATTTGCAAACTTAAACATCAACATTAGAACCACTACTATGAAACGCCTCTTCTTTTTTTCTTTAAACACTTTTCATTCATCTCACTCAACATTATTTACAGTTCATCATTTTCCCATGTACAGAAAATGTTTGAGGCCATATCACAGGCTTCTCTGTCACTTCAAAATAGATCCAGAATTTTTAAAAGAAAGTTATTGGCAACGAATACAGAGCCTAATTAATCTGAAAAAGTAGCAGTTAATTTTCTTTGATTAGGTCAGAATTTGAATTTACTACAGAGGATCCAAAGACTAGAACTACATTAGCACTAACAAAATAGTAGCAGATTTCCAGAGTGAAGCAGTTGGCGCTGAGGACCTGAAACATACATCTAGGGTAAAAAGCATTATTTCAGACTAGATCTCTCCTGGTTCTGAAGACTGAACTCCCTCCCATCAGCAGTTGTGCATCTTCCTGTTTGGTTTCAGCTGAAAGCTAAAGTTTGAATCCTTGGAGACTACTCAATGATGGAAGCACAGCATCCTAAGTGGCACTGGGCAGATCTGCTTCTAAGGTATATTTCTGATCCAAGCGAAAACATTAATGCAGATATATCCAAATAAAAATGGTATTCCTTACTTCCTTGATGATTCTCTTTTCTACTAGTCAAACTAATACAGATTTCTTAAAGGTAAAAAATGTATTTCAGAAAATTTAAAATACTCCACAACATGAGGTCAAAGATGTTAGAAAGGTAAAATATATTTAATATTGCTAAAATAGCATTTCTACTAATAAAGTCCTTGGGTATGCACTGAGGTTACACAAGGGCTTTAGGTACCAGTCATTCCATCAACAGTAAATTGAAGAACACAACATGCATTTTTTTCTAAAAGATTATAAATAAATATGAGAGACTTTTCCATTAAAGAAAACACTTCAGATATCTTTTTAATGCCCTCAGTTTTTCTAATTTAAATTCTATTATTACAGTATCATTAAAATTCCAAGCAAGCAGATTTGGTCTACATGAAAAGGGACATGGGATAGGCCTTTTGTGACACAATTAAGAGTCTTCCTTTCAAGGGCAATGTCACAGAAGGTGAATGCTAATTTTACTAATATGGTAAAGAAGGATGAATGACTGTGGGAAGGAAGGAAAGCAAAACCAAACTACAATGCAATTTTTTTTTTTCTGTGAAGTTCTCTGTCATATTTAACTTTCACTTTCTAAATAGGTTACTACAGGGACAGCAGTTTGCATAAAAAGATTAAAGATCGCATGAAACGTCAAAGACTGCTTTGCAGCTATAATAGAAACAAAGACAAAACAGAATTTTAAGGAAATGATCAAAGATACTGTGATAATAGCACGTTATGCATAAAATACCCCCAACACTAGGTATCAGAGTCCATATGCTATTTCTGAAAATAATTTAAAACGTCTCTACTTTCCCATACGACAGCCAGAGCTCCATGCAACTGAAAAAGGAAAGCTCACAACATTATTTTTCTTAGTTCTGAAATACTTTTTTCCCAACATCTAGTTTTTATCAGATGGGAGAACTAAAATCATCATAAAATCATAGCTTGGACTGAAAGGTATTACAAAACAAAACAATTTAAATATCTTTTAAAACAGCTGCCTTAAAGCAATTCAAATCATCTAGCTAATACCCTTTTCAATACTGCCTTACTTGGTTGAAACTGCTGGTCATGAAGCACTAAGTACACTACACAGGGGGTTTAGTTTACACGAAGTATAAGTAGCTATCAGACACTCAGACTGTATTTCATAAATTCTTGAAAGTCTACATATAATATAAGTTATATGTATATTTTACAAAACCTACACAATAAAGTTTCTCATCGCCCAGTACTCTTTTAGCACTACCAGTCAGTGTTATCAAGGACATCCTTTCCATTACTTCACGTAGCCTATCAGAATGAAAATTGAAAATTGCATCAAGCCTGAAGGAAATACTCTTGAATATTAAGCCTGACACACACCAGCACAAAGTCATATGATGAAACAAATGGAGCACACACACAAATCCTGTGTGATCGGATTTTATGGATACATGCCAATTACTTGCAGCACTTTGGGAAACCTGAGGAGTTGAAGTACTTTTTCACTGCAGCTCAAATCAACTACCAGCTGGTCATAAAACTAGCATGATACTAAAACTAGCACTAATTTTAGTTAAGACTATGACTAACTCAAATCAACAAGTCCAGAGAGGAGTGGGCCCACTTCATTTTCCCCCTGAAAACAGGAAAAACAAAAAACTGACCTTACACCCAGTTGACAGCAGAAAAGCTAAAAAGTCTGTCTTAAAAATTGTGCTCCATCAGTTTGTAAGGAGGCTATGATACATCTGAATGTAGTGGTAGTGGTATGGGTTCAAGTCCTGGAAAGACCCACCACTCATTCGTACATGTCTGCATGGTTATCAAAGGATTTAGACTGCGCATTTATGCACATTTACCTCTCAAAGGCCATGAGATCAAGTACAGTAATGGAGAAATGATCAGCAAAGTCATTTGGGACCATACCTCTTCCACAGTATAGGTACTAGAAAAATTCTTTGACTACATGTAATTACACAAAACTATGCATAAATAAAAATTAAATTTATTAAAAAAATGATAGCAAAATGAAACATAAATGTCAAGAATTTGGAAACTCCCTCTCTTCAAAGTAAACAACAGAGAATGAAGCGATGAATTTTTTCAGACGATGTTTTCTTAATTAACCTTAACAGAGAATAACTGAGAATAAGTTCTGTTATCATTTAGTATGTAGTAACATACTGCACTACAGTTTTCACTTGCTAAAACAGGGTTGCTTTCACAGTATGCACATTATATAAAGGCAGAAAAAAAGCCAGGAAACAGAAAGAGCATTAAACATTTAAAACAAATAGGGTATTATAATAAAAATTGCAAAGAGATACAAAAAGATTTCATTTTGAGTTTGACAGCCCTTTATTTTTAGCCTAAACAGTTTATATTCACGCATCAAAAATAGTCCTATGCTTTTCATAAGTTCTACAATGCATTTAAGCAATATTTTATGTTCAATAAAGTGTAAATTTGATAATCAGCAAGGCATTAACCTAAAATGTGTATTTACAAAGCCCCTTTCTTTAAATTTTAAAATTATATGAAATAGGTAAGCACAAAAAAGTGTAAAAAAATCACGTTATTTTTGAAAAGGGGAATATGCTTTAATTTCTTAGGATTATTAGCAGAAAAGAAAAGAACTAGGATTTTGGACTAGGAAACTAACTCTGAAATATAAATTGTGATGCTTCCTAAAATTTTGTAGAACACAGAAGGTGCTTTATACATATTTGAAACTAGTCTTTTTTTTTTTTTTTAATCAAGAACAAATAGCTTACTTATAGCTGAAATGCAAAGATTTAAGTGGAAAAGAGTTAGCTGATGAAGGAAATATCAACTGAGTAGACACTAACTGCAAAACTACCAGAAGAAGCCAAGGAGACTCTTAAGCTTTCTAAACCATGACATAGTTTAATATTTCCATCCCTTTTCGTTTTCCTCGGGGAAGACTTCCTACAGTAGCTTACTGATTTTAAAAAGGAATTTTTATTTCAAATTTGCAATGATGCTGGAATAACAGTACCTTTTGCATGCCTGTGTAACTTATTTCTGAGATACAAAGTAGAGACAAAACAGAGTTGTCATAACTCTTTCAAATTTCATGAGAACTTTACCATTTAAAAAACATAATTTTATAAAAAAAATAAAATTCTTCATCACAACTTTATAGGCAATGAACTACTACTTTCAATTACGTAGTAGTGAAATCCAAACAGGAAACGAAAAAGAAAGTAGGAGGATATTTTGTGAGATGCTGATGCTATTCTTTCAAGACAGTAAAGATTTATCATAAGAATTGGGATGAAGCTTTATTTTAAAGGAGTGTGTTGCACAGGGCAGAGAATGTTGAAAATGCTCAGAAAAAGACAGTCACAAAACAAGCAAGAATGAAAAATCTTCTGAGAAGTTGCATAGGAATATATTTTGACAATAACAATACAATCCCCCCATATTCTTTTCAGTTAAATAGAGTTCTTGGAATGTATGCATTACCTTAACAACAGGATTCAGCAGAACAACACCTGACTTCTTTGTAATAACTTGCTTTGTTGTGTAATGATGTTCTATGAGCTGAGGAATAGTTGGAAACCCAGTTCCTTCAAAACGATACTGATTCTGTATGGAGGTAAAAGGAAATAATTGTTTCATCACCAAGCTTTCCTCACTAGTAACAAAACAAAGAAATGTTTGCTTTTACAGAACTAGATTTCTTTCCTGACCTATTTAATAGCATTTCTACTAAGTTAAATTGAATGATAGGAATATGATAAATTAACAAATGTGAAATTACTGCATCACTTATTTAAGGCAATATGATAGAATAACTATTTATTTACACTCTTAATTTAAAGAGCTAGGACAGATAAACTTAAAACTCTGACAGAGTGAAATGAAAATATTCTAAACCAGAAAAAGCAACACAAACTTCCTAATTATTTAAGGTTCTAAGAATTACAGAAAACAAACCGAAAAATAAACAGCTGACGACAAAATAAATAGGAGATAAGTAACACTATCTTGCTTAGATCTTAATGCATTTACAGTGGTTGATAAAATTAGTAAATCCATGACACAGGCTATAAGATGCATGATTGGTCTTTAATAAGGGGTATATACCAGAAGAGCCAACAGCAACTAAAAAGAAAGGCAGGTCACACATATAATTCATAGAGAAGTTGGGAAATACAAAATTCTTCCCCCTCTGCTTCATAAAATTATTTCTTTTTATATACATAACCGAAAACAATAGAAACAATTAAATCTCTTAATATTTTCTTAGAAGCACATAACATTTTCTTAGCAAAGACTGCTATGACATATCATTGTTTCAGGTGTTAAGGGGAAAAAATGTATTTTCATTGCTTATCTTTGCCCATACACTTGACAGGGGAAAAAAAAAATAGTAAAGAAGCGTTTATTTCATTCTCCTGAAAGTCTTAAATTATACATTACAGCTGACTGGGAAAGAGGATAAAGTCTTGTGCCTACACAAGAGTCAGAATCTACAGTTAGAGCACAAGAGAGGAACTGCCACAAGCCAGCCTGAAAATGGCCACAATAAGTACTGCAATTAAAAAAACTTAAAGCACAGATGGTGATTCAAGTTCATTTACACAACTGGGCAATGAAAAACTCTACCAACAGTATGCAGACCTTTTTTCTTTCTAGCCCCCATGGTTAAATTCCTCGCACAATGCATTCTAAGTTTCTCGTCCTTAGGGGTTAAAGCATTAACTTCCTGAAACATGTTATCGCTGTTAGGTCATGTCACCTATTTTTAACACTCCTGGTTTTCTATCATAAAAATGTTTCCATAGTCTGAATGACTTGTTGTTTATTTTGTTGTTTAACTTCATTCTTATTCAATAGTGACTCACTTTGATTGACCAGTAACACAGCTCCCATTGCTTTCAAATAAGCCCCTTCGTATTTCTGTACTGATGATTCAAAAAACCTGATGTCCAAAGAGTCTCCCCAGCACAATAACCAGTACTGCCTATTATTTCCTCATCCCAGGGCCAGCCACACACCCATCTGCTGTCATCTCTGTAAGACCTTCAGGGCAGACAGTGTTCTTTGATTCTATGTATTTACACAGGATCCTGACCATTAAGATCACTAACAAACAACAATTTGAAAATAGCATAGCCTTAAATAAGCAGAAGTGAAAAACAACAGTAGCCCTGCATGACAGCAGTGAATTTTGATGCTTAAAGCTGAACGATGAACTAATTTATCATGCACACAGTTTTATTGAGATTAGTCTTTAAAATAAAGATAAAACCAGAGAAAGAACACTTAAGCAATTAAAGGACCACTGTTAAAGCAGGTATACGTCCCACTTTGCCCTTCATTATTTGATTCAGAGGAAAATTTGTACATGGAGTTCAGTCTCCATATGGGGACTTGTCAGTGATCCAAGAGCGTCATTTGACCAGTCACTGAGACCTGATTCCACATTGTTCATACCAATGCAAACAAAAAAACAAATCCCTTGCACTAAACTCTCCTCAAACTTCCCGACCAAAATGTTCATGAATGCAATCACTCTTGTTGTAAGACCATAACAGTCTCACCATCTACTAACTCCTTTTTAGAGCTTAATAACCTTTTTCTCTTTGTACAATTAGTGCGCTTTTTTTCACTTTTTCGCAGAAAATTCACCCCATAAGAGTGCATAAGGAGTCCTGCATTTCTTTAAGAAAAAATATTTTAAATTCCGTGATTGTCAAGAGAATCTGCCATAAATGAATCCCAAGAGCAGATGAACATGATGCCCTATTATTAAATGTACAAGCAGACCAGTCTAGTGACCCGACAATATTTGGACTGTCCAAGTTATGCAAATTTAAACAATATCAGTCTTACATTTCAACTGTATTTCTTAAGAGAAAGTAGTAAAATTATGGAAATAAAGATAGCTTTTTAACATATTTTTTGTGGAAAAAACAATACAAAAACCAGTCAGCTTACTGGTAGGAGTGGCCTCAGAGTAATACTTATTAAAAAAAAAAACCTCTATTTTAACTAAACTGGAAGTCCAATCTACATTTTTTGAACATCTACTTGCCACATACAATGATTTAGATAAAATTATTTGAGCCACACCAAGTATATAATGTGTATTTATTTCTGCTGGGTTGGGATCAGAACTCCAAGCATCTTGTAAGACTCTGTGTGTCTAGGTACAGGTAATTTTATTGCTCTTATTTTCTCATTCAGTGCTCTGACACATCAAAATATTTTAAGGTCATAAAATCAAAATAAAATAAACATTGACTTTGTGTGAAGGTTCACTTCTACAAGGAAAACTCTAGGTGAAAATTAATGAAAGCTCCAGCTGGACAAGTAAATCATTGATCCTACGGAAGCCTTCCAACTTCTATGGAGTTTGAAAAATATCACTGCCTCTCTCAAAAAAGAAATAAACCAGGTATATAATATTGACCTCCCCCCAGGCATGCTGCATCCGTCTGAGATTTAGATGAGGAAATTCCCTCTGTGTAAACATCATTATGCAACTAAATTAGTGTATTTTTCTGTATATGGGAGATTTTATTACAAGAGACTGAAATATGTTTTGGGAGCATTACTGAATCAAAACTGAGAATAATTTGCTGCTATGCTATACTTCAAGAAGAATTTCCAGTAATGTTATGAGAACTGTCATATTTTGAATGATTTTAAAATTCTGAAAGGTAAAAAATATACATAAATTTTAAAAACCCTGAATAATGCATTAAGAAGAATAAAAAGAAATACATTGGATAAAGTCATATAAAAATTAACATACAGTTTAAAATGACTAATTTTTCCTAAGTTAGAGCAACAAGGGGATCAATTCTGGTCCTTAGAAGCATATATGCTGTTCAACATCCACAAGTGTTTCTGTTATCCCAAACAAAATAATATCCATAGGGCAAAAAAGAACATAAGCATCTCCAGTTCAGCAGGGACCTCAATTCCCAATGGTTTAGAAACCAACACAGATTATTTTCTTCTCCGTGAATGCTTCCATTTTTCAGGAATATTCAATGGAATCTTTACAGTCTGAACCAAAAGTAGCCTAATTAGCACCAACTACGCAAATGGGTTTAAAAATAAATAACTGTACATGTATGGATTAGTAGCAACAAGTTTGGGATTTCAAAACATTCAGAGAAATATCTTGGCTTTTCTATGTAAGACAAAAGATGCTCAATAACCTAATACTTCATATTTTTCTTTTGTTTTCCAAAATGAACTTTTCCCCTGATTTCAGCACTGATGAAAAGACTTCCAACAGTTTTCATATTTTCACATAAAGGCTGAAGCCATTTGCAACCGTAAATTATCTAGATCCTAAATTGCTTAGCTGAAATTATAAACTTCCTAACATTGAATATTCAGTACTATATCAGAGACGTACATCAGCATATTGTATGATAAAGTGTCTCCGTTGTCCATCTGAAAACACAGAAAGGACATATTCACCAGGTTTCCCGTGGCTCTCTCGCACCAAGAAGTCTCCTTGCTGTTTTAACAGCTCCTGGGCTTCTATTCTTGGAATTGCACCATGATACCAGTCTTGCTCAGCCAATGGTTTCTCAGAGGTTGATATTACATCAAAGAACTTGGGAAAAATATTGAAGAAAGATGTTACTATAACAGTACATTTTTAGAGTTTACTTTTACATGAAAAGCATGACAAACAACAATAATTTGTATTTCTGAATCTAAATTACGTATTTCTATTAACAAACAAAATCAAGGCTTATATTTACAGAAAAGGCATACTGATCACCTTCTTTTCTATTATGTAAAAAATTAATATATAAAAAGCAGAAGTTTATGGAAATGTCCATAAAACCATGTAACAGTTTTCTCTTGGCCAACTATTTTTCCTAAGCCATACCAACCAATTCTTTCTCACACACTCTGATGTGCTATTAACAATTGAAAGTGAACCATTTCTTTATCCAGACAGAAAATTCTCAGGCATAAAAATGTAAGAAATTGATTTATACAAAGCATTTGAATTGGATAAATTATTTTCACAGAATTTACCAATTGTATCCCACCTGAATTAACAGCTCCATGAGATGTTTTTCCTATCATTTACGCTGTAGGACAGAATATATACCTGGGTGTACTGTGCGTATGAGCATAAGAGTTTGTGAAGGCCCAAAGTAAGAAATTATTTTCACTGGTTACAAATGGACAGTCATGAGTTTTAACCTACAATTTCACATATTAATATTATTACAGATTTTGCTCCATTACAGATTCAGAGGTAGGAAGGACTACCTAAAAAATAACAACAGCTTGAACAGAAAATGCACAGTTTTTAGGAGCAAAAGATATACTCCAAGGTACTGTGTTTATCAGCATACTGAACTACTAAAAGCCCAAGATATTGTTTGGCTGAGAAGGTAGTCGTATATTTCAATTTCATCAACAGTTAAATACATCTCAGATCAAAGCTGTCTGCCACTGTTAAATTACACTGTCATTCTCTTTTAGAAATTCCTAAAAGAAAAAAAATAAGCTTTCAAAATGTTAGACAATGTTATTTACTTGAACATTTATTGTTCAAAGATGCCAAGTTTGACTTGCCAGAAAACCCAGACCTCCGCTACACTATCAAGAAATGTTAAGAGATTCAGAGTAGCAAAGCCTTTGCCACAGAAACATGTTTTTACTTGAGAGGAAATGTTTTAAGGATAAAAGGACAGTTTAGGGTCAATAAACTTGGTTCTTGGTCTTCACAAAGGAAGGTTAAAAAAATGATAATTTGATACGCAACTCATTTTATACCTTACTAAAAAGAACGCCACCAGATAATAAAACCTGAAAATGTTCAAACTGGGTGAAGTCTGAGTCACTGTTCAGACAATCATGATCACATCCCAGAATAAAACATCTTAAAAGGCTTTATGACAGAGAAAGAGCTTATGGAATAACAACAGAGCATTTTAGACATTGCTAACTATGGCATTGCCTATGACACTAACATCAATCTTCCCCCTTTTAAATTTTGTTAAACTAGTATTTATTACTTTAGAAGGAAAGAATGAAAATTCCACAAGGTATTCTCTGCTGATTGTCTCCTACTTTACGTCACTTTCAGTTTTTGTCATATAATATGGGAGGATCGTGATCAAGGTGGTTTCTCTGACAAAACAAGTGGCAATTATGTGTGTTTTGAGTGTTACTAAAATTGCACTATTTTTATGAACAAGTCTTCTGACTGCAACACATATTCTGTATGACACAATATTCACCCTGACCCTGGCTATGAAAAAAAACATAGCTGAAAGACCGGAAAGTACAGTACAAATGCGAGATACAGAATCATGTTATTATTGATTTCAACTCAGTTTACACCACTTAGTGCTAGTGTTTCTACTGCATTTTACAGTTAGAATTAAATGGTTTAAATACAAGAAAGGCTCGTCTTTAAGGAATATAAAGGGAAAAAAGCTACCCGTACAAAATTAAATTCCCATCTCTCTTCTTTACTGAGTTTAAATAACAGTAAGCAACTTAATATGACTAATTAGATAACTGACAGAACATGTTTGCATGTTTTACAATTTCACTTGGGGGATGAGATCTCTTATTCATTTGTATGTACGCACTTATAAAAGCACTTCGTGATTCAACAGCTTAAATGAAGAAATATTTTTCTAAGATTTTAATTGTTAATTTGAATGGAAGCTAAAAATAAACAATTAACAAAATCAGACAGAAGGAAAGGATTCACACTGTCCAATTCCTGCACTCCTTCCAAACCCTTCCTTTTTTTAGCCTTTTCTTTTCCTATTAAGATTTCCATTAATATTTCACTTGTGGGTTATTTGAAGGGGGAGTGACGGTTGGGATGTGTGTGCCTTTACATACTTCATCATGCTTTTCCTTCTGAGAGGAGGGAAATGCCCTCATATACTTCATCATGCTCCTCATGGACCTAGTACTGTCCTCTTTACTTATTTGGACCCCCCCTTCTCTCTCCTTATTTAACAATCCATTGAAACAGCAGTTTTTGTCCAACAGTAAAATGAAGCAGTCCCCAGCTGCTGCCCTTAGTCAAGAAAAAAATTGAGCAAAGAAGTGCGTATTATTTCTAACTCCAAAAAATGAGATATTATTCCTGTACTTATACTGTCAATGAAAAGAAAATAATAATGGCAATGATATTTTAATAAACTAATAGCTTACTCAGTAATGTATTTTCACACATATTCTGAGCTGAAGCTTTGCGTACTTCCCCTTATTTTCTATCTTAAAGCAAACAAAACATTTTGTAAACACATTTTTTCTCTCACAGTGTAAAAGAGAGGTACAGACACAGATGAGAAAGTAAAGCAATATACTTAGGTTGATAATTTGAGACAATTCCCTGCGGAATATTCTCCCCCTTAGCCTCAGTGTACCTGTCTCATTCCCACATGCTAATATACCATATGAAAGCAACGTTAATTCTACCTACTAACCTATAAATAAAAAAGTTATCCTATAAACAATATCAGATGTCTGTGCCAAGCTCAAATGCTGCAGTGGCAAAAAAATGGACAGAAGGGCAGGAGCTGGCATTCATGATGCAATTCATTCAGACTCTTTATTCACTTCATTCATAGCACTGCATTACCGGTATATGAAAGTTGCCCCTTTTCTTGTGTTTTCTCTCCTCATTTGATTAAACTTATGTCTCTCGCTATTATAGAAACCTGGCTTGCATTTTGTCCAAGAGAAGCCACCTGAATCCGTAACCTTGCTGTTTTCTCTTCTAACAATATTTTTTTTTTCCTGTATTACCCATTACCTTCTCATTCTGAGAACTCGTAAATCATTTAAGTGCCATTACTTAAGTAATAGTTAAACTTCTGGCTGCTTTTGCAAGTACACGTTTTCTCTACAACCTTCTTCAGATGACACACACACAAAAAAATTGTTTTCTCTATTTACACACAAAATTCATCTTCTCCCACCAATTAAATATGGGATGGTGCTTTTAAAATAGCACTACATTTAAACCAACAAACAGCTCCATTTTTAAAGTTTCAATATACTTAAAACATATTATACAAAAACAGGTAGTTAACATCACAATTTTAAACTATACTCTATCACAGGATCAGTAACAGTCCTTCACCTACTCTGCTTTGAGATCCTTTTTGGTACCAGTCTAGTTAACAAAATAAAAAATTATTTTATGTACATTATTATTATTTTATAATACACCTTCAATAATCACTTTGCATACTTTGTTGATGGATAATAAGTTTTAAGTACCAGTTTATACATGTAGCAATAAGCACCGTTATGTAATTGCCAGCAGAAAAATCCAAGCAGCTAACCACATTAAGAGCTAAGTACTAAGTCGTGAAGCAAATTTTAGCTGTATATGCATGGTTAGCTTTTCTAACACAAAAGAAATCGCTAAATCAAAACATAAAGCAAAACGGATTCGTTTATATATTCTGACTTTGAAGCTTATTTAAGTGACAGGTAATCAAAAGTACACTTGTTACTCAGATTTTAACTTCTGCCTCAAATGACACAATTTCAATTTTATTTCTCCCAAACATATTCCAGGGCTTCAACAATCTTACCTACCTGGTACATACACACAAGCATATACCAGCTTCCATGGAATTAATACTGATATAGATTGGTATGAAAATGAGTCACATAGGTTATCTAAAATGACACCTTAATTAAAGCCAAAGAAAATTTTGACATTGACTTCCCCTGATTTCATCTTAAATGTTTTATCTTTATTCCCTTCTTGAAATGTTTTCTCTTCCAATTTTTCTCTGAAGCAGTTTTAGGTAGTATCTTTATTTTTAAAAAAAACATCTCATAACGAGTTGTATAACACACACAAATAGACAAAGTTGAAGGCTATGTCTCACCTACACAAAGAACAGAGGTCACAGCACTATACGTTTTAATATGCTTTTATTATGAAATGTTGCATTTTTACATCAGTTAGAAGTTTTATAAGCCAAAGATCATGGTAACGTGGAGATTCTGTTTATCTCCAGAAATTTTTTAATATTTTAACAAGGTTTTTCCAAGTATTTTTCAAATATTTCATACAACTTCCACATTTTTCATCGGAAAAGTCTTCCTGTCCTAGTATTATCTCATTATCATAGTCATTATTCCATTCCTTTATCACTGTATACAATTTTCTTATGTATACACATGTATATACATATATATATGTATATACATATATGCAATTGTAATCTCTTCCACACATTTTGCTTAGCTTAAATAAAATTTACTAAGCCCTTTAATGGGTCCTTGGATGCAATCCTGCAGCATAAAATAGAAGGCCCACCCATTCTAAAGTTTTCTCAAAAAAGCTATTTTGGTCTAATGTTGCAGGTGACAAGATCACAATTAAAAGGCAGTTCTTAAAAGTTTTTTAAATTCTGCCCAATTTTGGGGGTTGTTTTTTTCATTTGTTTTTTGGTTTGGGATTTTTTTGGCAGTTGGCTTTTATGTTGGGGTTTTTTTTTGTTTGTTGGGAGGGTTGGGATGATCACATGTTCCACTCCAGGAAAACACAGAAGGAACAAAAGCCAACTAGAAGAGATACTCAACAACCATTTTTAGTGTATTAGATTGAAGCAAGACATATAATAACTCATTACTTAAATAGTACCAGTTATTGAGGAAGAAGTAGTACTAGTAATAATAATAATATGCTTACACACTGGTGCCTTTATAACAAATATGAGGAATACAATTATTGCAACAATGGGTAAAAGATGCATGACCATCTAATCTACTACAGAATAACATAATATGCATTTCCAGCAAATCAGAGTCACTGGGAAGAGTACTCCTAAAAGCACAGCACCAGTCTGGGAACTGCAAAGAACATAGAAATTCTCTTTTTTTCCTGAAGTGCAACAATTTGTTCTACATACTACTATGCCACGATACTATCATGTCTGCTGATCACTCAGAACAGTGTTTTTATAATGGCATTTTAATGCAATTGCTGTCCATGTAGATGGAAATGCGTGATGCTTCAGAAAAAAAAAAAAAAAAAAAACAAATTCCACTTAAGCTGTAAAAATAGCAGAATGTTGTATAACACTACATTACTGATACTACTTACCGACGATGAACCCAACATGGATTTTGGAGACCTTATAATTCCAGCTATGGAATGACGTATAGTGTCAAATCTTGAGACTTTGTCCTTCTTGTCCTAGGAGAAAAAGCAGTATATCTGGTAAAAACAAGCAAATTGGTATGATAAGTGAATTACTGGAGAATGTGGAATGTTCCTGGATTTAAAGAAAAGGTAGGGGCCGAGCCTCTCTGATACAAACCAGTGTCAACACCAGTGCAATTAAGCTAACTCATATCAATTTAACTGTTGACAAATTTTATAAATCCTTAAATACTTTGCACAATTATTTTAAGTATCACTATTGTTAACTATAAAAAGAATTGAAGTTTTTTTTGTACCCTAAAAACAAAGGATATTTCTCAGTTCTCCTGAAATACCTATTATTTTAAAAGGACACTGATTTGAAACCATCTAATAAAAAAAAGCCCACGTAATAAAACTTAAAAATATGTATGTATATTAGCTTTATGGGTTTTTTTTTCCTTTTATTAATTTTCTTCTCTAACAATACACTACTTGTAAATATTAGTACCAACCACTTCATGTTAGAGGATCCACTTGTTTTCTGGCACTACCATAAACCATGGGTACAGCCACCATCTGGATTTTAAATTCTGTAAGAAGAGGGCTCTAACTGGAACACTGAAACAGCCTTTTACTATCCCTAGTTCAGCATAAATCAATGTAAATCCCAAGGGGCTCATAACTCGACTTGATCCAAAAAGTACATATTTCTTAATCTCTAATTTACAATCAACTCTCAAAATTAATATTAAAGAATCTTTCACAAAGTACAAAAATGTATTTTTCACACTGACAAACTAAATTCATTGCTTGTAAATCACCCTCAGAAGCAGCGAAGATATTTTAATTAGTATTTGCAAAGTAATTAAACCTGAAGCAGAGAGACCACACATTAACAGCCTCATTCCAATTAGCTGTAGGTTACCTAAACTGTAAGAAACCGATAATGGAGACAGACTACAACTATTTGGTAGTGTTACAAAGAAAAATTCCTTCCAAGTTCTGGACATACAACCTTGAGCGAAGAAACTGAAAATCTGATAATGTAATCAATGCAGCTTCCATTTATTCCAGGACTCCTAGAGAAGCAACAAAATATATTCATTCTGAATACAGAATATACCAATGTTTCAAAATGACTCCCAAATACAATTTAGCTTGCAGAATATAGGTTAAACATTGTCTTAGTAAAATACATTTATTTATTTGGTAGGAAAATTCTGCAATGTGCCTTGATTTGTATGCTGTGAAAAAAGTGCAAAAATCAGTCAAATAGTCACAATACTAACAGGGAGTTTACTAACAGAAATACTCGTTAACTACGTGCCCACTTAACCATCAACAACATTTTTATTCCTCGTATCAGACTCAAGTAATATTCTATGCCAACTAATTTTCTTATAATAAAAAAAAAAACCTCTGTGCTGAGTCCTGATTTTTATTTTTATAATATTGACAAATTAAACTGGCTACACACACACACACAAAAAAAAAAAGTCATTAACAACAGGGGGACACAGAGTCTAATTTTGCTTGCATGATTGGTGTGGAATGATCCACTCATTTCACACATCTCTTCAGAATTGAGCCATGAGATTTAACTGTAATTAAATGTATACTTCTTATATGACAGGAAAAAATGAGTAAACAAAAGATGCATGAATTCCACTACACTTCACCTTAACAAACTCAGGAATATTCTTTCTATTTTACACTAATAACGTCCTTATCTAATGACAACCTCAAACTACAAGTAAGGTTCTCCATTCACCTGTTTCTCCTTATCAAAAAATGTTTTTAACAAAAGGGTTTTTTGACTCAAAGTACCAGAAAGACTCATGGACTCGGCCCCACCAGAGGACTTTGATAAGCACCACCCAATGATATATAGAGGCTAATAGTCACATTAAATAGAATGAGCACTGAAATGCAGATTTAAGGGATAAGCTCTGGCTTTCTTCAAAATATAGCGCATGCCCTGTTCAAACTGCAATACATTTATAAACACTGTTTAGTATTTTCATAGCACTTTCCCTCTGTCATCCGGAAACTACTCTGTATCTTACAGCAATGAAGACTCACAATTTGCACAGCAGGCATTATCAAACACATGACAAACACAACTGTAGTCTGTACTGAGTTTATTTATTCCGTTTAAGTATTTTTAGGGCAACCTGAATAAAACTGAAGAGCAGCAACAGTGGTCTTTTACTGATTTTTTTTTTTTTTTTTTTGCAATTGCCCAGCTGCACACCACCTTAGAAGGACCCATTAGATCTTGCAGGAAAACAGTTTTCACTGAGATCACTATAATCACCAGTATGAAGAGATTTTTTTTTATGCATATTAGGTACAATTTTTTTCCTAAAGTAGTATAAGAATACAATCCAGAACAGCCCACCTATTTGATATATTTTTATATATGTGTGTGTGTGTATGTTTATCTGTGTGTGTATGGTCTTAATAGTTAAATCGGGGTGTTATTTTAAGTCTGCTTTCCAAAATAAAAGGAAATACACATCAGAGCTGTGTTCCAGTGATCTCCACCCTCGCCACAGGAAATATTGTATCTCTCAGCCAAGGCCCCCAAAATTTAGCAAAGGATTTAGTAAATGAAAGGTTTATCTCAGGGTATTAGCTTACATAAAATTTCTGAAGGAAGCTAACAGAGAGCAGAGACTCTCTGTGTCCTCAGGAAAAATCGTTTATTATAATTCCACACAATACTCATTCCAACAAGCAGCAGACATCTGGCCAACCAGTACAACCACAGTGGCTACGGAGTCACCACTTAGGCTTCAAACAAACTCCTAAGACCTGTTCCTATTTGACTAACAAACTTGAGAAGGACACTGGAAAGGAATTAGTTCTGCATCAGGGATGCTGTAGAGAGCATTACGGAGTAGCAGGCTTGCTAGCATACACAATACAGCTACTAAAACATATTAGCTGATTCAGTTTCATTTTGACTTAAATGAATTACTTTCAGAGATATTAGCAAAATGGTAGCATGATTTGTCAGTTACTTTATTTTATACTACACCAATTTTGTTAAAAAGAAAACTAATCTATGGGCCATAATATTTTATGCAATGACCAAATTACTGCAGAATAAATTGTAGTTTACCATTAAGAAGCTAGATACATATGAAAATATACACTGTCATTACAGGACCTTTTTAATCTATCTCTTTGACTGTGTTTAAAAGTACCAGTGGCATGAGAGCACATCATACAAGGAACTATGAAAAATGCATTGACTGATATTTCCCTTTTAGGACTGGCCATATTTCTAATCAGTCTCCAGAATGAATTAAAATGAATCTCCACAGACTTGGGACTGGTAGTTAGAACAGGTCATGAATTTTCTATCCATTGGACAGGTACACCTTGCAAAACTGCTGAAAATCCAACTACTACTACTACGGGTGGGACTTCTTGTCATTATACTCTTTGGTAAATAATGCAAAGCACTACTGCTTTTATTTCCAAATAATATAGAAAAGATTTACCAGGACAAAAAACTCCTTTATTGAGAAACTGATTGACAGCAACTAATTGTAATCATCAGATTAGAATGCTCTGTCATATTTTACAACTGGTTTTGGACACAGCAGTGTTATAATTCTTCTACCACAAAACAAGGAATGCTGAAACCCTGTTCCCAGTTGTATACACCTCAGCCAGCCTTTTTGTTCCAGTTCTTTTTCCTTCTTAATAGTCGAAACAATTACCACAGCCCTTTTAAAGAGATGCCATAGCAGAAGACAACCACATTGGCACTGTTTAATTTGCTTTCCATTTTTCTCTTCTGACAAGATGCAGAGAGGAAAAACAAAGCACAAGAACCCAAAAAGAAGTGCAGGATTCAGGACAGTTGAAAAACACAAGTGAAACACTCCCTACTTTGCTTGAGGATTTCCTCAGGCACATCTTTATATATGACATACAGGAAGCTGAGCTTGTGTGTTTTGTATTTCCACTTTGGGGATCTTGCACAACATGAGGTCTTGTCCACTTTAATGGATTTTCCACTAGAATTTATCTTCTATGGTCGTGCACTACAACTGTTAGGCTCTTGTGGACAAAAACCTCCCTTTTGCCAGACATGTAGTTCTGTCACTGCACAAAATCACTGCAGATCTCAGAGTGCATGAAAAATAATATAATACACCCAGAAATGTGATACAATCAAAATGACAGGCCATAAGAATCATATTCGCAACGGTATTTTGAATGAATGTGAGCAAGACAAAGCAAAGACAGGGCAAAAGATTTTGCTTAAATTGAACTGCATAACGTAAAAGGCCAAAAGAGCTTTTTAGCTGTATAAATCCAGAAAAAAATGGCTATATCTTAGATGTTATTATAAAAGAAAAATAATCTATACTCTTTTTAGAAAAGCAAGGAAGTAAGAAGCTGGGGAGAGATCTAAGATAAAGATAAAACAGAATTAATGCTTCTGAGGAACAGGCAAACAGTAACACTATCGCTACTGATCAAAAGGTAGAAGATTAGCAATAAGAAAGACAACTGACAACACAGCATATGTTGAATATTGCTAAAAACACTAGCCAGATATGTACATATAAGTGATATAAATAGGCCAATACTTTAATATTATTCCATTTAAAGAAAGACTGCCTAATGAGTCAGATACGAACCGTCAGCATGGATACAGAAGCTGAATGTGGACTTGCACATGAAATTAGAGAACCTTCACAGGAAATTTAGAGGAAATATGAGGAGGACTCTCCAACTGAAAGAGAAAATATTCTCAGAAGAAAAGGAGATTTCAATTAGAAGAACATAATCAGCGATATCTAAAAGATAAGCATGACAGCACTGTTTCTGAGATTTGGCTAGGGAACTGGTCCTCAGAGATTTTGATGAAAAAGATTTCAGTACAGTACAAGAGCTCTAAGATAAAACCAGAAGGAAGGAATTCCTGGTAATTATTGCAAATGATATGTTCAATGAATTTACAGATAAAAAAGACACCAGACAGTATCTGCCAGAGCAATTAAGATGCTCTCCTTTTCGTAAGCCAAATGCCAGCTTCATTTCTGGTTTGAAGACACGATTTCCCTGATGAAAAAGGTGCCAGAACAACATTCGTCTTAAGGCTTCAAATTTAGATTATGGGGAGAACAAGGAAATTTTTTTTTTTTGCTTTCAAAAGGCTATAGATGTCTGGCACGAGAATGGAGTTTTGTGATTTATAAGCAAAAATTCTTCAAAGAAGCTGTAGAGAAGCTAATTTTCTGAAAACAATCCTCTGCATTAGTCACTTCAGCAGTGGAGATTAAAACTTATTTAGGACAGGCCCCCAAACACGTAACTATGGCACTAACTCAGTCCTGCCTATTGATGAATGGATATACTAACCACAAAAACTTTGCCTGTCTGTTTTATTAGTATTAGCACATACTAAAGGAGATGTATATGCTGACACATATTAAAATCTCAACATAAAGTAGGACATTCTTCATGTCCCTGAAGTCTATGATTTGATTTCAGAAATAAGACTAATCTCATACCCCAAAAGGCTATTTTTTTTTCTCATCCATGACACAACTGGGTATCTCAGAAAGACCACATGTAGAAAACCAGATGAAGAATCATGCTATCTTTACCAAACAAAACAGTGTATTTTAAAGTATTAACATGGCACTCACACATAGAATGAGTTACTGGCTGAATATGAGCTGATTATTTGAGCTGAGCAGATCATCTATCTTTGGAGCACCTTCACAGGAATTATATTAATTTGCTATTGTAGATATCTAGAACTGGGAGCAGCACTGTGCAGAGCCATGGAGATGTAAAATAGAGTTATTAAAAATTAAAACATTCAAAACTGCTTAAAATATCTCAAGTGCACAGTGAAACCAATTAAACAACACAGCTATTCAAAAATCATTTTTTGATAAGGTAACATTTTCTGTTTTAAACACAAATACCTTGCAAAGCAGCAGAAATCACGCATAATTGTACACATATTGTAAAACAATTCATTGGATGTAAATTAATGGTCCACCTTCTGAATGGCAAGGGGTTGCCTGAAAAACAAGACTTACTGGTGTGAAAGTTAAGAACAGCTCTACTTTCTCAGACCAAAGATACATCCCAGGCGATTCAAGTGACCTGACAGTCTGTAAGAAAAGGAGAATGATAATTCTTCAGAGCACATCTTTGTCCTCTGAAGAACTGTGGTATAAGCTCTACCTTAATAGTGTAAGAAAGATGTGATGTAAGATGACATGCAACTGTCACAGAAGGATTTTCCTTCCACAAATCTTTTTCAGCTGCTTTCTGAATCTATATAAACTATTACAACCCACTGTTGTAGCAACCAGTTGCACAACTTAATTACATGTTTTTGAAGAACAGGTTTGTCGTCTTGCTTTGAATCATCTGCCTACTGTGGTTATTTGATGGCCCCTACTTCTTGCTTCTGAAGAGACAGTGAACAACCATTATTCCCTATTCACTTTCTCCACGTCAGCTAACACCCCCCAACACACTGTATTCATCTTTATCACATTTCCCTTGTCTGTTTTTTCAAGTCTGAAAAGCCCAATCTACTTATTCTGTTATTCTACAGAAGCTCCTCCACATATCTGAGCATTATTTTGCTTTTTTGAATTCTCCTATATCGATTTTGTAACATAGGGAGATGAAAAAAAAAGTGATTACATGGAGCCAGACTCTTCTAGGTGGGACACAGCAGCAATAGACAATTTGCACAAAGAAAAATTCCAGTTAGACATAAAAAAACCCAAAAAATTCACAATGAGGACAGTGATCAAATACTGAAACAGGTTGCCCGGAGTGATTTCCATCACTGGAGCTGCTAGAACCTCAACTGTAACAAGGCATTATGCAGCCTGATATATCAAAGACGACCCTGCTCTGAGCAAGACATGGGACCAAATGGCCTCCCTGAGATCTCTTCCAATTTAAATTATTCAGCAGTTCTATGGCATTTGGGAAGCAGACACACATCAATCTATACAGTAATGTAGTGTCTTCTCTATTGGCTGTTCCTTTCCTGAAAATTTCTAGCATATTTTTTGGTCTTGATCACTAAGTAAATAGTGATCTAGTATCTTCAGGAACAATTAGACCTTATTTTGAGTGGTTCATTACCAGTATATGTGAAATCAACCACTGTTACTAAAATCTGGCCTTCAGGAATGCAATTACACAATAGGATGCTAATAGTAAAAACTAAAAAGACCATTAGAAATAATATGTATAATTAACAACAAGTCAAGGAATGCACTCAACTTAGTATCAAAAAATATTTTCTTTATTTCCAAATAAAGTTTTCTGCTCTTGTGATGACTTATACGCATATGATTACTTATATACCAGAATCTTGAAGGTGCAACACAGGCTAGAAGGTAATTTTTTTTGTTCAGGGAAAAAGCAATAAGAAAGAGCATTAATTGGTGAACTATTTGGAAACAAAAACCTGAAAGCCTTTGACAATTATACTTAGGAAAACTCAGATTTTAGCAAACACTCTGTGTAAATAAATCGGTTTTTAAAAAAGGAGCATGAATACTATGACTGACCCTTTGCTTTCTTTTTGAATTACTATCTATCAGAACAGAATGTGCAGTTAAGTTGTCTGCATTATGTTTTCTGTTTTAATTACAGTTTCAGAGGACCAATTTTTCAAGATACATATGAAATGTCAGGGAAATGTCACCTTCATCTTTGATTAGTAAGTCTTCCAAACAAACAAATACGTTTTAGAGGTCTTTAAGGAAGTAGAGTACCTCTTAATGGGGGCTAGCAATAATGCTCCCAGAGACATGGCACATTTTAATTATTATATACTAAACAGCCTTTCTATTTTTTTTAAAAAAGATAAGATTTTGATTTCACCTAATTATCATCAAGAATGTCAATTGTGCTCTAGAGAAGATGACTGAATGCACTGTACCTAAGCTGAGGCACTGAGATCCTGTCTAATAACTATCTTTGAGGAAGGAAAAACTAGCCAGACAAAAACTCTTGCAAGGCAGATAAAAGAGGCCTCTGAAATTCAGTAAGGAGTTGCTGCTTTGCTTAACGTATGTATCTGTACACCAACAAATCCTAGAACACCTCCATCCACTGATTGTATAATGATGCCAAATAAAGAAGAATTGTTTTCAATAAAGGCAATTTAACCAACCAATTCAGACTTCTGAAAGCTTAAAGGAAAATTTAGAATTAGTACATATTTTTGAAAAATAAGGTTTAAATGCCGTTACCTTATGTAACTAGTGAAACGTGTAACAGGGAAAATGAAGGCTTCTGTCCTACAAAAACATCAGGCTGGTAAGTAGATGTTCGGATATTAATTGTTTCACTGATTTCAAGAGCACTGTTATCAATAGTAATGCTATTATTAACTGAATGTACAAACATTTTATTAATTCTTTCACTATCACTTTACTAGTTTCAAGTAATCAAAAATGATCAAATTTCAGTTTGTACAGCTCTTGCTATAGCTGAAAGGGAAGTACCTGGTCATAACATAATCCTTTTCCTCCTTGGTTGTCATTGACACATCACAGTAAGAAGATCCCCAAATACACACACAAGGCCTCTCTTGTTATAATTCTTTGAAGTTGCAGTGGGAGAACATGAAACAGACTACACTGAGTGCTCCTGGTTGTACTGCAGTACTTAATGTTCACAAAAGCAAGAAAACCTACATCTTCTCACATCCTCTGGCAGCTCACCAACCAAAATATCAAGATGATGAACTAGCTGCTGGTCAAAGTCACCATCTGCCAGGACATCTTGCTCAACATTCAGGCTCTGCTGCTATTCGAGAAAACCAAGAATCACAACAAGCCAAAAGGCAGTGAATGAACAACTGCCACTGTTCCAGGCAAGAAGCGACCAAAATAACGTGAATGATAGTCAAGAATGGACGCAAGATAAGAGTATACAAACAAAATGGAAATGTATTACATTTCTTCAAATACTCTCCCTGTTTCCAAACATTTTCATCTTCCTAAGCCAGATATAATTTTTAACCTAGAAACCTGTGGTTTGGCAGTTGCATATACTAACAACATCAAAATAACCAATCAGTGAAATTTCATGAACGTGGCTTGAAATTTCAAGAATATAACAACAAATTTAAAAAACAACATAAAGCTCAAAATATGTTAGAGAAAAAATGTTAAGAGATCACAAAACATGCAAAGCAAACCAACTGTGAGGAAATTTTATATTTCCATCAACTAAACGTTACGGTTTGTCAGACACCTATGAAAAGCATACACTTTATTAGCTAGAAATAAAAATGCATGAACAAATCATTTAAAGTTAACAATTCTTAGGAGCATTTTTGATGCAAAGATGTGAATTATTGCTGCTGTGGAGGCTAGTCAAAAGATGTTCCAGAAAAATACAGAACAAAGGTAAGGGAGAAGGACAGTTTGGCGGTTTCTTCCTGAAAACAAACTTTCACCTATCCTCAACTCAAGCAAAGGTTGCCTCCAAAAGGAGATTTGCTAAGGAGGACTGCATCTCTTCAGAGTTCAGTATTTTGTCTCCAAAGGAGAAGACATGGATAGGCAACTCAAGCAACTAACTGGATGCTGTACCAGCTGCAAAAAGCAAAAACTGAAGCTATGGGAGCAAGTAGCCTGTACATCAGCCAACAAACAGAGCACTGTGCCAACTGGGGGTTATGCAGCCCAAAAGATATCCAAATACAGTATTTATAAACATAGCATGAACTGACTATAGCATGCTGTTAATGGCTGCCCTTAGTATACAGGTCAATTACTTTAATTAGAATGCATTACTCAGTAACAGAAGGAATGACATAGTCTTTCCAGATCTCATTAAATATATATTTAAAAAGCTGTAGTTTGGATTTGATTGCTTTTTAGTCAAAGATATACACAGTAATGCCTGCTAAAGAAATGTGTCTGACAAATCTAGTGGTGGAGTCCAAATTTTAAGATTCAAGCCCAGGAAAGTCTGGACCCTGGAAAAGGATTATAGACATTGAAGCAGCCATACCCTGAAGTGCCAACAGCTGCTAGGGGAACAGTGGCCAGAAGTAAACGTGTAAGGAAGGAACAGAGAACAAGAACATCCTCTTTATGTTGCACAACCTTGGAATTCACAAGTAACTGTAAGTCCTTCCAGGGTTCACAAGACATCAAGAACTAAATATTCAATAGCTGGGGACTCCCAGATTGTAGGCAGGGACTTGCAACCCAACTTTAGCAGAGGTCCATGCCAATCTACAGAAGACAGTACTCCATTGGGCGGAGGAGAGAGGGGGACGACACTCCCAAATTTTCCTCTAACCTCAAAGGAAGTTTCTATAGGCCCAGTCACCCACTATGTGAACTCAACAGAGGTGTGTTGTCTATAAGTTTCTTATCATAATGTTCTGACTGGTTTAAGGTAACATTTGTTCTGCCCTCTCCACATCATCACCCAAAAACTAGCACCTGCCAACGAAGATCCCTCTTATGACGCAATGACTGGCTCTAATTGACCCACTGAATGGCTTTAATGAAGCCACCCTGGCAAATGCTACGTCAAGTGACGTGAAATAGCATTACATGTTATATGATCGGACAGGATGCAAAGCCTTTTTCTTCCCCCAGTAAATCTTGTTACTAAATATGAATGGGCGATTGTATCCTGTTTTGAAAATCATATCATGAGAGGATGCATTTGTTTTATCACAGTAAAACAAAGCTTCATGGAGTTAACCTTGAATAGCTTCAGTCAGATGGGACACAACAGGTTCTTAGCCAGATCCACATTTACGTTAGCTGTATTAAAGAATACAGCTGATCCTTTCATAACCGGAAAGGTTTTGTAATATGACCAGATTAAAATTTGATCAGGTATTTCTGTTTGACAGCTAGTACAGTCATAATGTGATGTTTGCTTTTGGTTTTTACAGACCCCCACTTCAGTGTATTAACAAAATCAGCTTTTATATTAGCAGATAAAATGATAGAGCGACACACAACTTCAGCAGTGTATCTGAGGTAGGCTTAATGAGTAATCTTTGTAGGGTGCCAACTTAAAATTAAGCTTTTGTTTCTATAAATAATATATACTGGCATAACTTCTAGAAATATACTAGTATTCTTGTTCAGAACAGACATGCATAATGCACAAATACCCACCACTTTTTCAAATAAGGGAAACAGCAAACCAACATAGTGTTCGACGCTTTTACACTTTAAGTAAACACCCCCACAAGTATCTGCCAATTTAAACAACAGGAGTACAAAAATGCAAACCCAATAAATAAGGAGTGTTCAAATTCTACTCTGAGTAAAGCCTATGGTCCACTGAACTCATGCCATCCCTCAGATCACAGCTGTATAAATCATAAAGACAAACAAGACTATTCTGAAAATACAGACATCAAGGAGGAAAGACTCAGTGTGCAAGTCTCAGTAATGGTACCAGAGAGTAACAGATTTCAATCCCATCCAAAGCTAAATTCGTAAATTGTATCTAGCAGAATAAGCCAAAATAAATTAGGTAGCATTTCTCCTGCAGAATTACAAAAAGACTTTAAGTTGTTATGCTCACTGGTCAAAAGGAGGAGTCTTTCACCTCTTTCAGTCATTACTCATTAAAAGGGGACCGTCCAACCAATGGGTCTCTCCTCAAAGTTCATCAGTAGCACCTATTAAGCATGCTCAAACTGCTTGTCAAATCAAAGACCAGCCTTCTCTGCTACAGAAGAAACTTCTTTCGCCCTCCTGTCTCCCCCCAAAAAAGAATCAGTAATTTCTACAGATTACGGGTATAGTTATATATGACTCAATGCATCAACTTCTTAATAAGTATGTTGAAGAAAGTAACTGAGATAATACTTCAGTCATTTTGTCAATAATTTTCATCACATATTATAAAGTTATGTTTCATTATCAACTGTTCCTGAGACACTTCAATGCCAAGATCAAATTGAAGATACAATGATCCCTACTGTGTTAATTTACAAATTATACATATAAATCCCACAGACTCAACAGGTTAACCACACAAAAGTAGCAAACATCTGAAGTGGACCAAAACCCTCTAATATACAGCCACAGCTTTGGATACTGCCACACTGGCTTTTAGCAGAGCTCTCCTAACAACCACATCAGTGACCTTAAAGAGGATGGTTCCCCAACAAGTGTAGCCTTAGAAGAAAACAGTCAGATTTTTTCAAAAAGCTACTCCATCGCCCCATACAAAATTACTTGAAGACAAATCATCCCTCCACTAACAGTACTTATGTAGTTGTCACATATTACTGTAGCCTGGAACTTGCATCAATGAACACTAAACACGCAAAATTACACTGTAACAAGATCCTGTTAGGTAGGAAATGCTCACAATTCCCACCTGCAGGTTTGTCTTTTTGTCCCCCTCCATAGAGATAACATCTCCCCTCTACGCTATAATAGCAGCTGACTTTTACAGCAAACTAGTTAACATAAGAAAAATGAATTTTTATCAGCTGTTCTGAACCTTCATTTTTCTTGAGGATTGGGGCTTCTCTTGCAGACTAATGAAAGACTTATGTACCTAAAAGTTTCTTTTCTTTTTTTTTTAACCCAGAAATTACTTTTTAGCTTTTTTGTTTGTTTGTTTAGAAGAATTATCTGAATATATCTTCGCTTGCTTAAAATTATTATAAAATTCACATCCTATTTTCATACAATGGTATACGGTCACCTCAGTGTAATGCCTGCTCAGCCACATCAGCTTCTCATGTATTGCAACATTCTCTGCTCACACAGAATGAATTCAGTATAACAATTAACAAGGGCGAGAGCTGCTAACACAGAAGATGAAAACTTCAGGTTATCATGATACAGAAATTCTCAAGACTGTCAAGCATCCCATTTTAGCCTCCTCCGACCCTGGTACTAATATATTCAAGTTTCCATTTCTCTCTCTCTTACCTTCAGTTCTTTGTTATCTTTTTTATCACAGTCACTTAGTAAATGCTAATTATAGATTTCCAGAGTGAGGTAATTTCACTTGCTAGCCATTGTGAAAATTCTCATTGTCACAAAGTTTTGGCAAAACAGTAAAATTAATTAAAAGGGGGAATGACAGAAGTTTATATTACATACAAAACCAAATATTGAGTGATTTTATTTCATCTTAGTACTGGAAGCCAAGATCTGGATATAAAACAAGTAATTCTGAGGCACACCAAAACCAAAAATTTGCAGGAATAGCTCCCAATTGTTTAAATTCTTAGGCTGCATCACTTGTATCCTGTATTTTTCTTGACTGTACTATTTAAGCTTTGATTTAGCACCCAAGCATCACTGTGACAACATGTGTTGAAAAAGGCAAAGCCACAGTCTCATGGAAATATTCTCTCTCATGGAATTATACTAACACTGACAACCTGTAAAACAGCACATACAACTTGAAATTGTCACATTGGATCCATTTTCTCATCCTCTCTTTCAACTATTCTACAGAGTAATAAATTAAAGTAGTTATTTTGGCAAGCAAGTAAGCCTCTATTAGAATATCAATGTCAGGGTCCTGAAGGCACTACTAGGCTTCAGTGGCCCTGACCATCCTCACCTGGAGATTCATACCACCCCTGCCCAAGTGCCCACCAACCCCATTTCAGCTCAGCCCTATGCATCAAGTCTTGGCCTGAGCTGTATCACAGGTACCCGTTTCCAGCTTCATCTCCAGCCCTGCCTCCTGGATTGATCATAACTATGTTGTAGCTTTCTCCAATACTGTGTTTGGTCCTGTGTCCGGGACAGTCTTTGGACCCATGTTATAGTCTTGTCTTCAGCCCTGCCTCTGAGACCTTTTCTGTTAGCTCCTGGCTGGACTCCTAGTCAGACTCTGAACCCGATTCATTGCTCTGATGTCTCTGGAGCTGCCCACGGACCCTGTTGACATCTGGCTCTGCCACTGTGCTCAGACCCTGTGGGGTGGCACCCCATCAGTCAAGGCACTGCCCAGCTTGGGGTTCCCCTCATCTCCTGGATCACCCCTCCTCTTCCAGCAGTTAGCCCTTGCTGCACCCTAACAACCATTTAGGACTCATTTCCTACCATATCTTTGGATACTGCCTATGTGACAAGATTTTCAAGTGCAATTGAATCTCAAAGAAAGAAAGTGAGGAGACTTTTTCCCCATAATTTTATTCACATATATCACAAATTCCTGTGATACACTAAGAGAGAAAATATCTATAATCTTATTTCTCTCAAAATTTTGTGTTTATGAAACTTAATAAAGCTGCCAAGTGTTCATAAGAAGTCCAATAAAATACCTTTTCCAGCTGGTTTTAATAACTCTCTAAAAGGGTTAATAAAAAAGAAATTATGTGACTAAGAACTTTACTTGCTCAAGTAAATGCTGATTACGAACCAAAGGACCAGTTAGGAGCACCTGGTAAAGAGATGATCTGAATTCAGCATCTCACAGATGTTAGATCTGAACTTTTCCCCCAGAACAACCTCCTCTGCTGAGAGAATCGTAACACATTCTGGAAGAGGATGTTTCCTTTTTTTTTTTTTTTTTTTTAGCAAATGTCTTATTAAAGGCACTGAGTGAGACTAAGGAAAACAGAGGCAGACAAGTCATTCTCACCTCTATCCTTAATTTGGTTTTTCGTTTCAGGAGGGTTTTTTGAGTTTTACAGATCTATAACCTAGTTTTGAGACAACAAACTCTTGCTTGCAAAAAGAAGCTTGGGGGAAAAAAAAAAAAGTTTAAAAAAATTACTTTGTCCACAGAAAACAAAGCTACTTTTGACCCACATGGTGTTACAGATTGGGAATGTTATTTGATTAAAAATAGAAGTAATTCATCAGAGTTCAACAGTGCCGCAAAAGTAAAGGTCTTAAATACTTTTTCAAGAATGTTGTATTTCCACGCATCTTGGTAGTGATACTCCAAGCTTCTTCTTGGGATGAGGATGTTAGTTTCAGGAACTCCTGCATATCTACTATTATCTTCATACAAATGTCACTGCCATTCTCACACTACCCTAACACAACAGTCAAATAAAGGTAAGTTTCTTGTGGCCTGTTTCTGTACCTCCCTAAAAAAAAGATGAGGTAAGTAATACTGGAATTTTTTGACTGGATTACAGTGACTATCACATCTCACATGTAGATTTTTTGAGTTAAGATCTTCAAAGTGTTTGCTGGAAAGTGGGCTTCACCCATTTGTATATAGTATCTAGTATTGTTTATAGGTTAGGTTATCCAAGACACCTACGCAGGACTGGACTACACAGGACAATCACAGCTTGATGTTAGGCAGGATACCTTATACAATCTAAAAATAGCATTAATGTTGATGTTCAGGCACCTGGATCCCAAGTTGACCACAAATATTTTGCATCTATCTCACTGCAGGATGACCCAAAGAAAAAAGCACAGCGATATCTGAAACATGCTATTTCATTTACCCCACTGTTAAAGATCACCAACAGTAAAACATAAAAAGGACAATAAAAAATGATCTGGTCTGTATCTTAAGGGGCATTGTCTGAAAAATGAATTAGATTGTCATTCTGATTTCTCAATATGTAGCAGGTAAGAGCTTCCCCACATGGCAGAAAAGAGCAGAAGCCACAAAGCAAATAATAAAATCATATGCTTCAAATCTGGCAATAAACTACCAGTGGCACTAGTTTAAAATCATAAATCCTAATTCCAAGAAATATTTTATAGTAGATTTGAAGACTTTTAAAAGCATAATAATTGCCTTTAAGAACAAGGGTATTTTTAGTCAACCACGTAAAAAGGAAAAAAAAAGGAAAGAGATTGATTTAAAACAGCCAGATTCTATCACATTATTTCCTTTGTGTTGCCTAGAGGCTATAAGAAGTTAATAGCCACACTAATTCAGGCCCATCGCTATGAAAAAGATACACAAAGTCAATGGTGATAATTCTGGCAAAGAATTACTACTTTCCTCCCAGCACACAGACAAACATTCCAACACATACTGAAACATATGTTGGATACCAGAATGCTATTTCTTTTCAAAGGGAAACTTCTGAGTGAAGCTTTCCTAATTCACAGAGAATATTTTGACTGAAATGACAAATCCCCAGTGGGTATGCAATGCTGCAACACTACTATGATGAAGCCTGCTTCCTCAAGGAAAATTGAAAGCTCTCGATATATTTTTGGCAGTTCAAGAGAAGTATATGTACTTAACTCAAGTACATATACTCTCCTTCATATGGAGAGGGTAAACTAATTCTGCGCTTAAATTATTCTGAGAGTTTTGTTTACTCTGAACGAGCCACCTCCCTCAATTCCTCCCAAAGTTCGTTCACATTTCTAATTTTGCCTTTCCCCAAGACTAAATTATGGCTCAACACTTTTTGATTGATAATATGGTAACCTTAAGAAATACATAATTTCTGAGCCTTAGTCTATGAAAAGATTACTGTCAGGTTAATCTTTTACTTTACAAGTTTCTAGGCATGTTCACTGGAAAGAGGCTTGACAGGTCCATTGACCTCCCATCTTGTAAATTCTGGACCAGCCAGTAATACCCGCGCAGGACAAAGTATGGCAGTGTTTATCTGTCTATTCCCTTAGTATTTCCTTTTAGACTATTCCTCCTCTGATGTATGTCCATCAGGCAAGTAGGATTTACTAAGAGAAGAAACAGAAACTAGAACATACATACTCTGAGAGCAAGAAGGACTGAGTTCATCCTCCACACTTCCTAGAAGCATCTGACATTTGGAGCACTTTTGCTCCATGTTAAGTTCTGGCTGTAAGCCAGAAACGCAGGTCCCAGCCAGCAAGCTTGGAAAGTGGCCCAAACCAAAGATCACTTAGTTGAACTTCAGCTGTCCAGGCATCCAACAAATACAACTGTTTATTTCCAAGTCTTTTATGAATTAATAGGCACAATTTTTACAACATGACTGCACTGGCAGTGTTTCCTCTGCTGAGACAAAAATAAGAGAAAGGCTAAGGATATCAACGCTGTACAGACTTACTTTGTCCCTCTTTCTATCGACAAGGAACTTAAAATCTTGGAATAGCACAGTGGAAGTCTACAAGGTTTATAAATATAGAAATCCAATAACTGGGAAGGGGTCCCCTACCACTTCCTAATATATGCCCTCATATAAGCTTAGTTTTATATAAATGTCATGAGCCACAAATTAGTAGAGAATTACTTACATGGACAGATAAACAAGGCAGCCGTTTGGCAATGCATTACAAAGCATAGGAATTCCTCAATTCTTCTGAGTCCGTAAGAAAAAAACCAACAATTTTATCTCTACTATCAAGCTTTCTGTTACTGCTGCAATGGGCTGTCACCGAAGCTAACTATTTCCCTGCCAATAAAGATCCTATACAGCCTGAGACAGTATGGGAAAACGAGGCCCCCTAGAGTGCAGGTACACCTCTCAGCAGATTATGTTTCAGGGCCTTATGATATATCATCTAAAACACATTTAATGAAGCATCTTTAATCACATAACCAACTCCTGTAAATGCTCTTTCATATTTACATAAGTGACTTCAAAAAATTCAAAATGTACAAATTGATTAAATTTGTCAACTATAATATTACTGAGAATCCTGAATTTGCCTCAAACTCAATCCTGCAGAGGAAGACCGTAAGACTATTGGTTTGTTGATCACACTATTAGAAGGAGCACCGAGTCATGGATTCTAGAAAGCGGGGATGGAAATATAAAGCATTCACATTAGGAAAATAAAAAGGTACTTCTAGAATAACTTACAAACAATGAAACTAGCACTGTAGCACTGTTTCATGCATTTAATATTTTTTCTACCATAACCACTGAGAACACTTTTTTTATTTACCACAATCTTCACTAAAAGCTGGCTTATCTTACTTTTAAAGCAATCACTGACAATAGGATCTCTGAAGTCCTTTGAAAAGCAATAAGAAACAGTAAAACCAATTAGATACGCAATGAACTTTTTTGTTTCCTTTTGGATAATTCTGCTACAACAGATAAAACAGAAATTCAGAAACGTAAAATCTCATACTAATACCCATTTTCTGTTACACCACTGTGTACAGTTTTAAGCACGGCACTCTCCTGAAATGGTGCATAAACAGTTAGATCCATTCCACTAGCTGTATCATGATATCATGATGATTCAGTTTCTTTCTGCCCTGTGTACCTTTTATGAGTTCATGTTACCAGAGGCATTACAGTGTCCTTCCTGACTCATCTCCACTCACAGCCTCCCATCCTAACCAAGCTGAACTGGAAGTTCTTTCAGGAGCATATGGAGAAAGAACAGTGACTTTGTACTATTGCTCCATGGGCACTATAGCTGCACAGCTCTTTTAGTTGGCTTACATGCTGTTGAAGACCATGTATTAGGTTCTTTCTTCAGTTATATTTTATTATTTGTAAAAAAAAAAAAAAATCTCAAAAAAATCAGACTGAAAACAAACCACTATTTCAGATAATTTAGACAGATGAGAAAAAACATTTTTTCCTCCACTTTTCTGTGTCTCATATGCCTTTTTTAAACATATGTAATGATGAAAAATTTTGAATATTGAGTCATAACTAGTCTTCTGGCACTGAGCTCCACCTGCTGACAAGTCTTTGAAATATTGAAGAGTCTGTATACCAAGTCTCAGTTTTATAAGCCGTTCCAGTATAATGACGCAGTATGCAAAATAAATCTATATGAAGCATTTCTATAGTGAGAAAACCATATAGTTTTAAATACGTATTATTAAAAATAATGTGTTTGCACCTTTATAATATCTGGTTTTACCATGTGAGGAAAAAGGAGAATCAGTATTAAAGTGGGATACAGCTTTTACTATATTATTGCTAAACAAAATTAATTACTATTTTATATTAACTAAATCTATCGCCAGGCTTAAGCACTCCCTGAAGATTTCCTATGCTGTAACAATCTCCAAGTCAATACTGATGCTGTAATTTTGAAATCTTACTAAGAAATGCAAACCACCATGATTGTACTTAACTACCTGAGTAAATGTTTAACTGGCACTGCAATATTCCAAATATTACTGACGGTTTTATTCCTAATCAGTTCATTAGACATATAGAAGTTGTTGCTGTTTTCTTGGTTTTAACTATAGTGGACTACTGTTATGCTCTGTAGATCATATTAGTAGCAAGAATAGTATATGTATCTTAGGACAAATGACAGGCCATACATCCATTGACTGAACACCTAAACACTGAAAAGTTAATTCAAGCTTCCAGTTGCTGGTTAATTTTTGTAAAGTGACATAATATGCAACAATTTGGATATTACCACATTTTGGCAAAACCCCAGCTGTTTACAAGGAATAACCAGCTTTTTCTTAGTATCTATCTCCTTATTTTAATGTAAATATAGAACAAAAAGTTAACTATGATTCTCCTGATCACATAACTCTAAGGGGCTCAAAGACATTATTTTAAACTTGTAGCACCTTCACCATTAAAATTATCTCTGACTTGCATGGTTATCTCAGTAGAATAGCATAAATGATAGAAAGAATGTTTTATTTTTCCACATATGATGTTAAAATCGTTAAATACCATGTTCAGAAATGGCTAAAAATAGAATGTGTTCAACTTCTTGCCATACTACAGTGATTGAACAAAACAGAATCATCCAGCAATTTCATTTTTTTTTTTAAAAGTGTATTTGAACACCAATACACAGCTAACATTCCACAAACAATAAAGTCCATTGACCAAAGCAAACCACACTGAAGACACTTACAAAATATGAAAATTCCTACAGTTAACAGAGGAAAAAAAAAACAAGGAAACAAAGGATGTTATAACACACACATAACCTAACACTGTCTATGAAAACACATTAAACAGCATTTCAGTATTTCATTCCTTGTTAGCATTCTATTGTACTGTTACCTAATATAAGAGATGGAAAACAAAACAATCTGTGAACTATTCCACTATGAAATTGGCTGTATTTATGACACCACATACCTCAAGACATGAAACTTCACAAACTTGTTTTGTGTATCATATTTTTAATTCTAAATTACAAAAAAAAATCCACTTGTGACTGAATACATGAAAATTTACTTCATATGCATGCTCACAACACAAGCCAATTATGGTTTTGTCATTCTTAGGAAAAGAATTTGTAAGACAAGTGTTTACGATGAATTTCTGAAGAAGAATAAATAACCATATTCAAATGCAGTATCAGACAACATTTAGATGAACTGCTTTTAGATAAAGAGGAAAAACCTAAACAGATTTATAGCTGAAGAAACAATGATCCTCTTGAATAATACCAGGACGAGCAATCAGCAGCAAGAACATTTCATTTCTGATCATTTAGCAGCCATGTAATTTTAAGGAGTTTTACTAAAAAAAAATCCCATTACAAAAATCACCAGGATGCTTATTTATACAAACTGCTCATCAGTGTATTATTTTTTCATCTTGAGATACAGTCAATACTGCCCTCTCAAGGTACAGCAATTTGAAAAAAGTTTCATTTAGATTGCAGTTGTACCTACTGCTCTTTAGTCAATTTTACTAGTACAGGATATCAACTTAATAGTTAAACAAAACTTAAGTGGTATTTGCCTGTCTTAAATAACTTACTCAAGGGAAATCACCAAGCACTTAAGTCATATTCTTTTATTTTCATGGTGTATATGAATTATAAGACTAAATCCTCTGATGCCAAAACAGCAACAGGTTTTTTTACTCTCGGCAAATTTATTATATGCAAAGACATATTTCTTGCATCATTCTAGAAATCTTAGTATGTACATCCTCCAACAAAAAAAAAAAAAGATAAATTATCATGGATAGTTTTAATTAAAAAAAAAAAAAGAGGTCAGAATTCTTCATTGGGTATTGTACATATAAGCAAGGATTATTTTCTCTCACTCACTGAAACAGAGATTTGGACACCAGAAAACACATTTTAGAAATCTTGAACAGAGGTGGAAGAATACCATTCTCTTGATTAGACTCATCATCTCAACTAACCCTTACAGACAATACTCATTAGCACTACTACAGGATATTACATGAAATAACTAACAAGATATCCTACCCCAAAAAGATTCCAAGCCTCCTAATCTTTCACAATTATTATTCTGATCCTTTCTTTCTTCTTCTCCATCTTTTTGAGCTTTATCAACTCCTCCTAGTTCATGACAAGCATACAAGCTTTGTAAAATAATGTTTTTTACCAGTGAAAATGGCAATCACCTGCCAGTGCCTGTAAATATTAAACAGTAGTAGTGGAAGCAAGAGAATACTGGCAATTAAGTGTAACTGTAGAATGGGAATTGAAGAAAACTCAAACTTGGTTCCACAAATGGAGAAAAGAACAGCATTCCTCTCAGATACAACCACTTCATTATTACTTCACTGAGTTACTGCTCTGTGGGCCAAAAGAAATGGCAGGCTAAACCGCTAAAGAAAACAAGTCACAAGCATTTTGTATGTGTCAAACCTAATCCTTAAAAGCAAACACTACTGCTTGTCCCTTTAGTAAACAGGTAGTGTCTGTTTGCCTTTTTATGTGACCTGCTATCTCTACACATAGCTGCATGCAACTGAGAACAGGAAGTCACACAAACATTAGCAAAGTACTTATTTAAGTTCCTTGGCATATCATCACAGCACAAAAAGTTGCTTTTGATTATTAAGAGCATGTAAACATTTAAAAATAAGTTGCAAATAAACCAGTGTTTGTTTCTGTTTAAAGAAAAGAGTAATTAAAGTTCATAAAATTCAGTTCTCAATTACACAATGTGTGATTCCAAGAGCTTTTACAGTTTTCTGTCTACAACTGTGAATGTATTTCTTCAACACAGCCAATGAAATTACCCATAGCTACTCAGTCATGGTTACTAAATCTATTTAAGGATTTACACTTTTGACTATAAAACAGTCTAATGAGACTTTAAGCATCAAGTTTACAGAAAACCAAACCAAGTCAACAGACATACAGAATCATCACAAGTTATCGCAACTTTAAAAAAAAATCACACAACTGCACCGTTTTTCTGAATCAAGTCCCTACAAATGCAAAGTGAAGTTTATTCACTTCAGTCATCTCTGTGAATAACTTGAGACTCTGATCCCAGGACTAAAGTAGAGTAGCAAAGCTGCACAATTCAGCAAAACAGATGTAAAACTTACCATGGAAGTCACTGATCTGGCATCTTCTTCATAATTCACTACAGGTGGTGGCTCTTTCCCATCATTCTCTTGAACCTTTTGTTCCAGTAGTTCTTTCTGGGCTGCAAATTTTGCCTCAGAGCATCTTAATTGCTGAACTGTTTGCTTAAGTTCTTCCAGCGCTTGCTTTTGGCTCAGCAAGAGTACAATACTGTAGAGAAAAATAACAAACAATTTAAAAATATATGTGATTTAAAATATATACTTTGTTTCATAAGAGCTAAAAAAAAAAAAGCACTGATATTCCTCAACAGAATTATTTGTTCAAAGATATGATCACATGAAGCAATTCTAGGAAATTTTCAAAGCTACAAGACAATGCAAGCAAACACTTACTTTGCCATTCTCTTTTCTCACTGTATCACAAAAATCGTGTTGTAATAAATATAGATGAAATGACTATTTTCATCCACTTTTGATTGAATTTATAAACACTAGGGTTCCCTATCCTTTAGAGAAGAAATACATTTTTAGATTATCATTTCCAGTGGTGAGAAACCCACTGCAATCCACATAGTTGTTGTAATAATAATTTGCACTATTAAACTCACTTTACATCCAGTATAAATTGGTCTGGTGTCAAGTTAGAGATATCTGTTGTCTCTCCTGTACTGCGTAAGTATTTCTGGACTGCAGTCTAACATTCTTCCTATGAAGCTGAATAAATTGAACCCTATAAGGAGCTAAAAGCAATTTTTTCTTGTCTTCTGCATGTTTTTAAGGCTCTTCTCCGAATACCGCTCATATCCCTAAATACTCCAAGACAGACATAATTCAATCACTATTGAAGGACTGGCAGATTATTTAGAACATCTACATGTACCTAGATGACTCTATTATCCGTAAGAACCAAAGATGGACAGAAGCTGCCTGAAAGATAGAACCATCCACAGTACAATACACACACTCTTAAAAGCACTCTACTGGAGCCCAGTGATATGTGGCCAATAAAGAGACGTAGAGTTCTCACAGTCTGCAAGAACAGATGAAGGAGGCAGAGGGACCAGAACTACAAAGAATTAGGACAGTATAAAGAAAAATCCCAGTATTCTGTCATACTGTATCTTCAGGATAATCCCTGGAAGACAGACTCTCCTGCAAGCCCTATCCTTGGAGAAAAAAAATAAATTAAAAGTCTTTGATATTGAGATTGTTCCTTCACAAACTGATGCTGAGCCAAATGACTATTTAAACAGGTTCCAAAGTGATAAGGGAACCACCTTCATTGGCAGGAAAAGATAAAAATCATATTCATATAGACAAGCATTGTACTGAGTCACCAAAGAACAGAACTCTGTACAAATAGCAGAATGATCATTCATGTAAAAAGGATAAGTATGATGTATGAAGACACAATCAGAGGATCTGAAACTGAGGTTTGGCATGAGACTGCACACATTTAAAAGCATCACACAAAGAAACGAACAATTATCATGGCATTATCCTCAACATGATGTTTTTTCATCTGGTCCTCAATATGAGAGAAAAAGAGATCACCCTGTGAAAATTATGGCCTTCCACCATCAGCAGGGGTTTCGTTAACAGATATTGGCTAGAATGACAACATCCCAAACACCGAATGGTTTCTACTCATCATGATCTGGAGACATACCCTACATGTTAAAAGTCACGAGCTATTCTCTTTCCTGAACTGTGGCAAGGTAGATTCTTATCTAATTCATTTGCCCAAATCCAACATAGAATGCTCCCCATTCTGTCTATGCACGAGGAATTAGAACCTATAAAATTATTTGCCTATGACTTCCATGAGTGGAAATTTTACAGTCCTTGTGGCTAGCAGGAGCTACTAGCAACCTCACAGAGTGAGATCTTGTGTGAAGAATCCTGGCAAGACCAGAACAGAGCAACAGGTTGGGAAATGGTAAACAGGCAAAGTGAATCAAAACCCAAATATTCAATATGCTACCATGTTGGGAGGGCAGATGGTATGCTTGACATACACATATATACATAAAATATAATTAAAACACTCTCTGGGTTGCAGGTGATATTGTAATTTGAAGGCAGAAAGGGATATTAGCACCAGGGCAATAGTACCAATAGAGCTAAATATTGAGGAGGAACACAAAACCAGAGGTCTGGAGATATACTTCTGTACGTACCCTAATGAAAAGTGCGCTATGCGCGAAGATCGATTTGTACTGTTGCCAGAATCAGACACCAAGAAATGCTTTCAAGACCCACTCAGACTGCCACTGCAAAGTCTGTAAACAACTCAGAACTTGTGGTACTGAAGCTGTGTCAGAAAAAAGTGGAGAGACAGCTGAAATATAAACTGGTCAACTGAAGAGTAAGAAAATAGGATTTTGCAGAATTTTACCATCATTTTGCCCAGATAAAGCAGACAAGGAGATTTCCTCAGCACTGCAGCAAAAAGCTCAGAACCTTGAGTGACGGTCAACAATAAAATAGGGTCTAAAGTTCTTGCATTTGGAGTGGACCTCCTCACTTTCTTTCCTGACAACAGACTTGCATTGAAACAACAGAATAACCTCTGGCTCAAGAGGCAAAGCTTTCATTTATTGCTCAACTACTTTTACCTTTCACCTTGCCTTGCACCACTGAGGCCAGTGCCATATGCTATGACAGCAGTTAAGAACACACAACAGCTGCATGAGATCTTCTAAGGACTATAAGTTCATGCAAAAACATCCTGATCCTGGTTAAAAGGTGAAAACAGGGTCTGTTGGAGGAAGGCATGAGCAATGAAAAATCAGAACTGGGGTGATTTCAGGGAAACTTTTCTCCTACAACGAGAAATCTAAGCCAGATTTCATGCCTTTTTAGAAAGACCTCCATCTCAACACCACAAATATCTGCTACATGATCAGACAAAGGAGCTTATCCAAAGCAAGAAACACAGGGACAGCCTGAACTATTTTCAGAGAGAGATAACTGATAACAAAACAATACTGAGGGAAAAAACCAACTAAAAAAAAACAACAAAAAATACCACCACACCACCAAACTCATCTAGTTAAAATACAGTTTAACCTGTAAGTAACATGCAGCAAGGAAGATAGGTCAAGAACCCAAAAACTGGAAAATATACTGTGAGTACGTGTGAACTTCACCAAAGAAAAAACAGGAAAGTAGCAAATCAAAACATTGATATCAATATACATACATAAAGTTTTGGATATGAATGAAATACTAGCCAATGCGTCAAGTGACAAGATGCCTTCAACAAGGACCTTCAAGACTTCTTCAGTGAATGAAGACAGGATTACCTGAGGACTTGCATTCCAATTCACTGGTATTGTAAACTAATATTTTTGATGAAGTAAGGTTATGACTGATTGCAACAAGAATCAGAAAAACATCACTACAGGCAGAAGTTTTCTTTATCTGTTGCATTAACTTTAGACTGGGATGCGAATATTTTTTCTAACAAAAGGTAGGAAAAAACCTTAAGATCTCGCCCAAGACTTATACTTTATAATAATGTTTTATTTATGGGACTGTAAAACACTCAGTAATCCCTCATCTTCATTATTTACTATGCGGTGCTACAGGATATCAGATCTACATTCAGTTTTGTAAAGAAAATGCAACAAAGAATGAACTTAACCCAATGAGTTCCAGCATATTATTGCATAAGGAAGAGTACATGTCTTACACATGACTCTGAAAAAGTCTTTCACAAAATTATATCTACAAAATAAACTCAGTCAGAGAGGCAATCTGAACTGACTCCTCTTCTTCCAGCAAGCTGAAGTTATGATACTAACTAAAGGTCCAGTTCTTGAGCTGCCCAACACTATGACAATTATATTAAACTAATGGAGCTGCTCAGTTCTCCAATAAATTAGGATTTTTTACCTGTGGGTAAGGGTTATTTTAAAGATGGGAAACTAACTTCACAGAATCACAGAATCACAGAATTATCAGTTGGAAGGGACCTCTAGAGATCATCTAGTCCAACTCCCCTGCTAAAGCAGCATTGCCTAGAGCACATTACTCAGGACTGCATCCAGGCGGGTCTTGAAAATCTCCAGGGAAGGGGACTCCACAACCTCCCTGGGCAGCCTGTGCCAGTGCTCTGTCACCTGAACAGTAAAGAAGTGTTTCCGTGTATTTGAACGGAACTTCCTGTGTTCTAACTTGTGCCCATTGCCCCTCGTCCTGTCACTTGGAACCATTGAAAAGAGCCTGGCTCCATCCTCCTTCAACCCACTCTTTAGATACTTGTACGCCATAATAAGGTCTCTCCTTAGCCTTCTCTTCTCCAGGCTAAAGAGTCCCAGCTCTCTCAGCCTTTCCTCATAAGGGACATGCTCCAAGCCCTTAATCATCTTAGTTGCCCTTCGCTGGACTTGCTCCAGCAGTTCCCTGTCCCTCTTGAACTGGGGAGCCCAAAACTGGACACAGTATTCCAGTTGTGGCCTCACCAGTGCAGAGTAGAGGGGGAGAATGACCTCCCTCGACCTACTGGCCACACTCTTCCCTATGCAGCCCAGGATTCCATTGGCCTTTTTGGTGACAAGGGCACATTGCTGGGCCATGGATAATTTACTGTCTACCACAACCCCCAGATCCTTCTCCTCTGAGCTACTTCCCAGCAGGTCCGCCCCTAACCTGTACTGGTGAGTAGCATTCTTCCTCCCCAGGTGCAGGACCTTGCACTTGCTTTTGTTGAACCTCATTAGGTTCTTCTCTGCCTGGCTCTCCAGGTCACTCTGGATGGCAGCACGGCCCTCTGGGGTGTCAGCCACCCCACCCAGTTTGGTATCATCAGCAAACTTGCTGAGGATACACTCTGTCCCCTCATCCAGGTCATTAATGAATGTATTAAACAAAATTGGACCAACTTATTGTTGTTTTTCACAATAATCACTTCTACAAAAGCAGATCAAAATTAGTGGAGGTTATTTCTTATTTAAGTGTTAGGAATTGTATAATAGACACTTTTCCCTCAAATTATTATATTTTGAAACTTCATTTCCACTTACTCAGACTTCTTTTCACAAGTCTTAGAGGACTCTTCTATTTTCTTCTCCAGTTCCAACACAAGTTCCTCTTTGCTCAAAAGAGTTTGCTGTGTCTGAATCAGTTCTTCTATTACTGTTTTTAACCTGCAAGACACAGATTTCAGAAACCCATGTTGTGAATACACAAACTGCATGTATTTGGGAATATAAGAGGACACATAAGAACATAATAATAAATAGATTTTACAGTGCTAGGAGCTAGTGCAGCTTCTCAAAAATCTGCACTGCTTCATATGTTCATAATAATCCAAATAAAAGAACAATTTAAAAAGTGACTAAGAATGCAGACCATATAATATTGAGGTAGGGGGAAGGGGCTGAATGTGAAGAGTACAAAAGGATTATTCTGGATCTTATGATACACACTAACTGGACTGTCATTTAGAAGATCAATTTAAATACATATTCAAATAAGCAAATATACAGGGGGAAAAACAATTCAAAGCTTTATTTATGTAGTGAATGACTCTAAGATGATCATTACCACTCAGAAATGAGATCTTAGAATTAAAGTAGATGATTCCATGAAAACACTGGCTTGATCCACTGCAGTGGTCAGAAAAATAAAACTCTCTAGGATTTGTTAAAAACAAAGCAGAACAAGAGTACTGGAAACCTCAGTATGCCTCCCTCTAAACTATGCATCTGGACTACCTGTGCAATCCTGGCCATTCATCTCAAAAACAATACAGTAACCTTGAAAACACTCAAATAAAGATGACAAGCTTGATAAAGGATATGAGTAAGTTTTGTGAAAGGACAGACTAAAGATAAAGATGGCTCTGAAAAAGAGATTACAGATTAAGAGTATGACAGAAGTTTACAATATCATATGCAGAAAGGAGTAGATTTTTTCTATTCTCTTCCAAAAGAAGAGTTTAAGAGCCATAAAATGAAACTAAGTAGCAGGTCACATAATAGGAAGTTAATCTCTGGAATTCCTTGACAAAAAATTCTGTGGAGAGCAGATACTTGTACTTACTGACACTGACTGGACAAATTCATTAAATAAAAATACCTCTAAGGCTAATATAAACTACCTGTAAGGCTAAACAAATACTACTTCTGTTTCAAAACATTTCTGAGCTGAAAATTATGGGAGGCTGAGAGATCATTCTGAGGAAACAGCATTGTACTATCATTCTGTTCTTGTCCTCCTCTCTAGACTTTTCCCTGTTGGCTAATGCAAGAGAGAAGAAAGTTGGTTAGGTCAATCTTTGGTCTGACCTAATTCAGTTAAACTTTTTTGCTCAGAGTCCTAAATCTCTACCAGAAAGTGAACACCTTAAAGACAGCAACGCTTAAAAGAGCTATTTGATTCCTGTTTCAAAAATAATACCACACCATAAAATTTGTCTCTGTAATTCACGAAAGAATTTAAAGTGGGTGAATGTAAGATGTGTAACAGGACACAGTGGAAACTGTATTGAAAATGTATATATGTAGGCAAATATGCAGGCACACATTTATAAACACAAATATGTATTTCATCAGAATCATTTACTAGAAAAGCAGCATTTCATATCTTTCACTTAGACATTCTGATGTCTTATTTCTAAACAATGGGATACAGAGGACAAGCTGAACAAGAAGTTATTTCTCTTTTTGAGCTATGGAAGGCAGAATCTTTGAAAACTTGTAATACTTTGTTGAAAAGGGAGATTCAGTATATATTTTTTTCCTGTTACTGTGCTGAAGTACATCTAGGTGTACATCATTTACACAGTTTAAGCAGAAATAATGTCAATTTAGTAACAATGCAGAATATATTATAAGTAGAGATATGTTTAAAGGGAAGGGAGGGGCTTTATTTATCAAGGGATCCTTTCATAAGAAAGATGAAGATGCTTCAGGACTAAGGAGGAGTCTAACAAAGGAGACCGAAACTTCGTATTAAAAAGGTTATTTCAATACCTATTAAGGAATAAATTCACAAAAAGTAATCAGATTGCAGAGGAAAAAGGAGAGGATTGTTAATGACCCTGAAAATGAATTAATAAAATCCAGAGATTCTGTCATGTTGAGAAAACACAGAGATCAGAATAATCCGCAGAAGACACTACAATGTGTTTACAGTTGAAATACCTCACTGATATTAGGACTCACGATGATTTTGGTTTTCAGAAAAACCTACCAGAACTAAGGATCATAGTTTGATTAAGCAGATGAAAACTTTCAAAAAACTTAAAAAAAAAACACAATAAACCATTGATACCTTATTTAGATCAGGTTTGCTTTCTAAAGGAAAAAAACTTCAAATAAGTCAAACATGGACTGAAATACAGTAGAGAAAACAAAAACATCATCAACCAATGAAATTCTGAATCTTCCATTTTAAATTGCTATGATCAGTATAAAAAATTTAAATGTACAATTAAGAGTTGCAATCTCACAAGTGACTGAATCAGACCATTTTATGTCAAAAGCTGAGGCTGATAATATAATAAGAACATAATAACCTCAGCAGGAGATTTGCTCCCCAGTAACAAATGATTAAAGGTGAAGTTGGTTTCCAAAAGTAACAAAAAGATTTAACTAAGCAATATATTAACAAATACATAGAGTGGTAGTTTATCACCCTGGATAGCTAAAAGCTCCACAAAATGCAATACAACAGCTACATCTGTGTTAGTAAGTTAATGTATTTCAAAGGTTATAATAATGAGTAAGAATTTACTTTGGAAAACAAACGCAAACAGAAAACAAGTAAAATAAACATATTTATGAAAATTTTCTGCATGGCAATTCAAATCACTGACTACGTCACTGTACTCAGCGTTTTCCTCAAACGATTTAATTATTTTTCATGGACTACTGAATGTGGAAACACTTTTGGGAAGATGAATCAGTATGTTCCCAAGAAGGATTCATGATGGATTTGAGGCATTGTATAAATTAAATGGCAAGGAGAGGAACATATATTGAAAGTGTTGGCAAGCTTTTAGGGAGACTGAGGAGGAGTATTTTGTGCAAAGGAACAATAAACCAGCATGGGAAAGAGTCTATACCATGAAAATATTATTTTTGGAAATGGACCTTAAAAATGAGTACACAGCTATGCAATGATCTGAGTGAGCCTAGATACAAGGTATAACAGCATTTCCAAATGATGAAAGGTTTGTAAAGAAAGACTTACGTGATTTGTAAACTTTCTGCTGTTAGATTATTCCACATGATCTCATTAGCTTGAAGGTTTTCATTTTCTTCTAGCAGAGATGTATCAAACTCTATTTCTTGTTCAACACCTTCTGTAGACCTAATTTAGTAAATAAATGTTTTATTTTCAAAATTAATATGTATGTTTCAGTAAACCATAAACCCAATCATTATGTTTTGAATTATTTTAATAGCTAGAATATAGTTAAAATTACATATGAAATAAAAGGTAGCAACTATATACATATGATTTTTCCTTTGAATAAAGAACATAATCTTAAAATCATACCAGATGATAAAATGGCATAAAATTCTTTGAATCAAGACCCCAGTATAACCAAGGTGCTCAAGGCGTATCAATGTGAATGGGTCCACTCTTTGCTGATCCTGCTATAAACCTGCACATGGCAATTACCAATTCGCACGTAACAACAAAAAAGATAATGCAAGTAGTCTTAGGACTATTTCTGCATATACTAATACAGAGTAACAGTTCAATATATGGTAAATACAGTATATTTTTAAAGTAAAAAATTTCTTGCATGATCTGCATACTCTGTAGACTCAGGCACTGCTCAACCTGCAATAACTGCAGAGTGCAGTTACCTAGAGCTCACTTTAAACTAGAATATGGGCAGTAAGAAAAATAAGGCCGAGCAACTTAGTTTAGCCCAGAATGTAAACTGCAGCCAAATACACAGTAAAGGAGCTCACACTGAATCTGGACTGCCATGTATAGTCTGCTGTCAGTACCAAAGTTATGGCTCTTCACGTGTAATAACAGTGACTGGAATTTTGTTTTATCAGAGCCAGCCAAAGAGATGGATGGTTAAAGAAACAGTCTGACTTCAGACAGCTTTCTATACGTGCAAGTAGAACAATTTTCAAACTAGGATAAAGCTTTACCAGCAATGTTGTAAAAGGAACCAAACAGAAACAAGTTCAAGTTGGATCATTTAAGCAGTGTTGCTAGAGTTTTCTTAAAAAGAAACATGAGCGTGTTCACCAAGAACAAATGTATACCTGTGAGTATCTATGAAATCATTATACTCAGAGTTAGGGTCTATCTGTTCCACCGAGGTCTGGATCTCTTTATGGACATTCACAATCTCTTCTGTTACAAGACTGGTGATCTGGCTATACTCATCCAAGATTCCTTTTCTAGAGAGGAAAAAAAATTCTAGTGTATAACATGGCACTGAAGGCATAGATGGCATGGAAGATACTTCAAACTTTCAATTTGCTGTTTCTACAAACTCTTGGTGCAACTGGCTAAAAAGGGAAAAAATAAGACAATATCTTACTCAAAGAAATAACAGATCAACTGTGGCCTTTTTTTTACAGATGAGTGAGAAGTCCCTAAGACCAAGCTCCCTGTTTTGATTTCAGTGCATCTACATACAGGATAGCTAAACTAAAAACTGTAGAAATCACAAGGAAAAGGAAGCTATACAGATCATTGATGAGACTCCTCTTCACAAAGGCCTTATCATGCTTATTATGACCTACACTAAAGCTTTTGACACTCTGACTGACAAAATAAATATATTCTGGCATAAAGCAAAATGAGTCACAAAATAGTGTGCATTTCCGGTAAAAAACAGTTTTCTTTATTGTTGCAACTATCTTCTTTCATACCTTTACTTTATAATTTGTCACTCAGACAAAAATAAGCATAAATCACAAGTTAGCATATATGTACAAGAAGAAACAAGATCAAGCAATAAGTTCCTGTAAGAAAGTGCAAGCCATCCAGTGTTGCCTTAACCTGTTTCCAAGAGTGGGAAAAAACAAGGGAATAGGGAATGGTAAAGGAATAGGTGATGTTGTGCCGCTGCTCTTAATAGCATCCAGTAACACATCCTCAGAACACCCTCCTATTCTATTTAACTTTTAGCCTTCCATAAACGAACCCTCATAATCATTTCCTAATTTATATTTATCTTTGACAAACTTGCTCACTTGCCAGGCTCTCAAGCACGGTGAACTTTCTTAAACTGCCAATGAACTTTGGCCAGCAGAGAGGAACATGCACAGAAAAAAATATCAATAGAATTTTCAAGTTATGTTTACTGTGTAAAAAAATTTAAGTGATTGGATTTTTTGAATGCTTTTCCTGAGGAGAAAACAGACAAGAGAAGGCATCAAATCTTGCCTTGCCTGTGAAGAACATACATGAAAAAGTTCCACAAAATAGTTCAGAGTGGGACGAAAAGATAGGCGAATGTCAGCTCCAGCACTGCCATACCAAAGAGAAAGGGAATTTATGTCGATTACCAAAAAAAAAAAAAAAAAGATAAAATTCATTAGCAATGTTAATCTACACTTCTTCAAGTTTACCAAACTAGTTCATCTGCAAAATCAGGATTATTAAGGGAGTATGTTTCACACAGATGGCCACACCAAGCTCTACACCTGAAATCACCACCTTTTCTTGTACACTGAAGATACTAAAAAGGAGTAATTTTCCAATACATTTAGATCTCACAAAAAATGTCTATGTAGTGACAAAAATATTTTTACACTTTTTTACTGCAGACATAGCAAAGGTTAGTGGGTTCAATAGGCTCCTGCTCCATCATAAAATTCTTCAGTGAACTATTATACCTCACAATTCTGACAAATCACCTTAATTACAGCACACAAATTTTACATACAAAATTAAGATTAAAAGGACTGTACAGAGACTACTACAAAGGTCTATTTCATTTCTATACCTGCACCAGAATTAAATTAACTAATATGATACCGCATAGGGCAGTTAATGGTGCCTGCACCATGTAAGCATGTGAAGCGTGAAATCCTCAACTCTCCCTCACTTCCCCTGTGCTGAAGTTAAGATGAATGTAGACTTCAGATAAGGTAAGGTAAGGTAAAAATGAGTTTAAAAAGACTGCTTCACATCTAAATGAACAACAACTACAAAAAAAAAAAAAAAGTAACTGCCCTTTCTTTTAGGCTAAGTGATTTAAATAACACCCCAGAAAATGACCTACAGAGCAGACTCCCTAACCAACTCCCATTCTTCAGGAAAGACAAAGCGGCGGCACAGTGGTTACAAACCAGAAAAGAGGGATTAAGGTCTTCATTGTCTCTTCTCAGAGATCATCAGTTTGCACACCTTCTGTAATCATGTAAAAAATGATCTTTCAGGAAAAAGGTAATTGCATTTTTAAGGTTGGATTCCTTACAGTGAGATCAGGTTTATATGATCATTCTACTTCTCCCACACATATGATTAACAATGCATCTGCCAGGCCGTCCTCCACAATGATGTTCAAGACAGCTGGCCAGTTTAAACCAACTTTGTTGCTGGTAGAACTTCATAAAAATGAGACTACCAGAGAGGCAACAAACTTGTCATAGCATACCAGCTGAACAACAAAGCATGAGCTCAGCTATAAACACTGCAGTTAATCTGTAAGATTTGAAGTTTCATGAGAAGACAGTGTCTTGCTAGAGTGTTTAAGTAACCACTCAAAACTACTGTCTGCATTATTTGGACAGACTTTTGTATACACAATTACTGTCAATTGAAAGATGAAAATACCTTTTTTTGTTACCCCTTAATATAGAATCAATTAATCACATTTTATAGTTTTCAAATAATCATATAAATTAATCAAAATACTACACATATAAAATCACACAAGTTAAAAATATATAACAATATATCTTACAGGGCTTTAATCATTTCTTCTTGCATCTTCTGTAGCGAATCAAGTAACAGAGGAAGCGTGGTATCATAATACTGGTGCTGATGTAACTGTGCTCCTTTCAGTGCCAGCACATACTGATTATGCAACATATGAAGCTTCATAGTGGCTTTATCACACCGATCTTTGGCTTTCTCAGTCTCCTTTCCTAAGAGAAAACAAAAAAAAAAAGAAAAATGCACACAGTGATTTAAAAGTATACAAACTTGTAGATGACATAAAGCTATTAGACTTATGGTAAGTTTGCACCTTTTTCAACAGTAGTGTTTTCAAGTAACTCCTCTGAAGAAGGTAAAATCTGACCATTTTCAGGTCTTTAGTAAGATCAAATGTCTGGGTTTCCTAATTAAAAGACTAAGTAAGAAAAAAACTGCTGTACTTTCTTTGAGCAGAAATATGAAAATTCTTTATCTAAAGTATATGAGAACCACTATCTACACATGTATAAAAATAATATAACTATGAATAATAATAAACAAAACACATACACGACTATCACAAAGCTAATCTTTTATTAGCCTCAAAGCAAATGAACATTTTTTAATGAAGAAAGAAAAAGATGTCCTAATAGGTCAGATCCATGATTCATTAAAAATCTGTTTATTGCGAGCAAAAATTCTATTGCTACATATCATCCCAATAAAGCAATGGTGTAGTCTACATAAAAGTAGCTGAACTCTTACACTGTTACTCCTGTCCAAAATGGGCAGCTTCTCTACTACAACTTAACATTCCCTTATCACTGTCAGTATGATGATCAGATGATCAGGAGGTTGCCTCCACAATCTCAGCTTTACATTAGTAGAGACTAAAAGTCCTCAAGTTCATGCTGACAAGACCACTTCAGTGCTGAACCTGAGAGCTACAAGGTATTGCAAGAGGTCACCTATTCTATTCTTTGCTACAGTAATTGCACAAATATGTGGCAGATGTTTTTATGATTTTTCTAAGATCTTCAATAACAGATAACTTTGCAACTTCCTAGTATCATTCAGGCCTAGTGCTATGCTAGCTGAAAGCATTCCCCCACCTCCCTGCCCCTTCACTCTCCAATGTAAAACTTAACTGCTTTAATTTAAACCCTTATTTACTTCACATGTGCCATGGGTATGAGAAATAGATTCTACCATCCTCTACAATCCATCTTTTATATATTAGATTATATACTCTCCTCTTCTGCCCAATGTTCTAAACCTCATACTAATGGACCTATAGGTCTTCTTTTATAGGTCCTGTTGTCTTTTTGCAGTTGACTGGTTCACAACCTTACACAAGTGCATCTTCAATCAAGGCTCAAAGCTAAAGAATAACTTTACATTCGAGATACTTCTAGTTCATAAAAAGATAAGAAAATTAAAATTAAAACAAAAACAAAAAACATGGGTTTTTTTCAGACTATACAAACATGGCATCACTGATTACTTTTGCTTTGGCATCTGATCCTGCCAAGTAATGCTATCTTTTTGAGACTCATTTCTCAATTTATCACATTATTTTTAATTCTACAGCTGCCCTTCAGTGCACTTTCAATCCCTTCAAGGCATAGTGGTGCCTGTGCATTTAATAAACAAACTCTGAAACAAAGTAAATATGAAACACCGAAAGACCACCCAAACCTAATCTCAACATACATCCTGCCAAGTCCCATAGGATACATTATTCTAACAGGACCTCGTTAACCACCGTTCTCCAGGCAGCTTTACGCGAACAGTTGTGCACCTCTACTACAATACTTTCAACTGGATCGTGCACTGCCCTTGTCATAAAAGGACATGAGACTATTTTGACATGATGCCTTTACTGAGACACATAAACTCTTAGTCATATCCTTCTAATCTTCTTGATATTTATGAATTGTCTCATTACTTTTTCAGGAACTATGGGCATTTTAAATGAATCCTGTATCTGCAATTATCAAGTGCAGATTCACAATCACCTGCACAGATAAGCATACACTAACTAAACAAATCTCATTCAGACCACTACATTTCTTATAATCTCAAAATAATTTAAGTAATAAAAAAGATTGGACTTTAACATTTCTACCACCTATTGCAAAGTAGTTGACTGAAAAAGAAAAAGGAAGCATTCATAGCTAAACAGCAGAACAGAGGTTTGGGAGCCGTCCTTGAAAAGCTGAAATTGTGTCATATGAGAAATACAAAAAGGATTGTGAACTCCAATAAATTAAAATACACAAACACGTTAAGGTACATAAAAAAAAAATGTTGACGGAAAAACTTGTAAACCAGTAACAAATCCTCTTTCACATACATTGAAGTCAGCAACCTTGCAAGAAAATACAAAGGACAGTCACTATATAAAAGGAGCTGGTAAGGAAAAAAAAAAAAAAGCTTTTTTTTTTTGCATTTGTGTTCACTATGAAATACCTTCAGAGATTTCCAGGCTGAAATGCCTCTTTATGAAAGAGTCAATGAAGCTCTCTCTTCTGAGGTGTCAAAAGAAGAGGTTAGAGAATAAGTGAAATAAGCAGAGTATTGGATGGTTTTTAGCTTTGGAACTTTAAAGGAACTTGAGAAAGTTTTAGCTGAAATGATCAGTTATTACAGGAGAAAGCAGGCACTCAGTGGAGTACCCCAGGAATATCAGTTGGGTCCTGATACATGAGTTCATAAAGATAATGATGAAGGTGCTGTCCAAAGGAGGCAAATAGGGGAACCAAATGCAAAGAACTGGGAAAAAACCTTAAAATGTACTGATTAAATTACAAAATGGTAAATTATAGTGTGAATATTTATAAAGATACATATGGGGAAAAAAATACTCAAGCCTAGTAATCTTTTGTAAGCATACTAAATGCATTCAGGAATGAGATCTCAGGGTTAGTACAGAAAGATCAATGGAAATGCTAACTCAGTGTTCAGCAGCCATCAGACAAGATATTATTTAGCAAAGGACTAGACAGTGTCATTATGCCACTGATTAAGTCCACATAAAACAGTATGCAGTTCTTTTACCTCAAGGAGGGAGTGTTTGAAACAGGAAAGGTCTAGAAAAGGGCATCAAGCATTATAAGGTGGGAAACACAAGGAATCCAGGTGGAACAACTAAAATGAGGACTTGTGAAGCACAAGGAGCCTGAGGAGCAACATGAGAGAGGGAACACATGGTTAACAGACCTTCCCAACTTCTTTCAATGTATCAACTGTAAGGCATTATATGGAAATAGTATGTATTTTGTTAAAAACAAAGGACATTCTTCTTCAACTACCATGTAGCTAACCCATGCAATTTTGTGGTCAAAGTTATTGTAAGCGTGAAAAACTTATGTGGTTTAATAGTGAATGGACATGTGTAGACAGAAAAAAACGTGGAAAGCTGCTAAGAACTAGGAGAGACAGCACTTCTGACTCAGTAACTCCGTACATAACAAATTACCATGAAGTTGAGACAGCTGTCTATCTGTTTGTCCTCCAATAGGCCTCTCTAGACATTTGCTACCTGATCACGGTCAGCTACATTTTAAGCACAGAGTAATAAAAATTACTTAAAAAGGATGTTATGTTTGTCATTTAATTTACAACACTCTAACAGCTGACCTAATTTTATACATGGAAGGAACAGATTTCTTACACTGCAGTTTAGCTAAATAAGCAAAGTTACTCAGCACAACAAAGAAAAGACACATCTACAGAGTTGCCACCAGAGAAATATTTGTCATTTAGGTATGAATGAAACAACCCACTTTGGAAATTTCTGTAAAACAGTTTTGGAGAGACAAAAATCTCATCTCTCTCTAAAACTTTGCCAGAGGTAACAGACTTTGTCTTTGGCAAAAAATCAAAACTTGTGGTTCACGGGAAGACTAATTTTTTTATTTCCCCAAAACAACAACAACAACAAAAAAAAAAACATTGCATTATTTCTAAATTAAATACAGAACATTTGGAGGAAAAAAAATATTCCAACACATCACACCCAGAATAACATCCCAGAAGTCAGATACCACCAAACGTGCATGTCTGACACCAGTGCATCAATATAATGGGATGGTATACAATCCCATTTTTGCATCTGCCTTGAGGACTAAATTCCTTCTCTATATGCATTATTCCTCATCAGAACACCTCAACTAATTTCAGAATAAATCAAAGTATCATACACACTCAGTTTCCAAATACAGGAGGCTACAGTGTCAACCTGGTAATCTGCAGACCAAGCCATATACACTACGAAGTCTTTCTGGAGAATGAGGCATGGGAACATGGGGAAACAACACAAGGTGACTGAAGAAGGTTTGGAGGTGAAAAGGTCAAGTGGTAGTTAGAATATAGGGACTGGATAAAAGAGGAGATGACAAGGCAGCTGGAAGCACCAAGTTATGCTTGCCCTGGCCCATTCCCTTGGGAGATACACTGGCCAGGGAAACAAGAAGAGGGAGACAAGGTGGTAGCAGAGGCAGAAATGCTGGATTATTACTTGGGTGTATTGTATGTTTGGCGACTCCTACTCAAGTGTGCCCTATATTACATAATCTAAAATTATCGCAATATGTCATAGTTTAAGAGCTTAAAACCTACAACTTGTCCACGCACATCTTTGAAATACCAGCTTTCAGCTTACCGAAAAACAGCATATGTCAAATTAGTGTGTAACATCAGTACAGGCTTCTGACCTATGAACCACAACAAACAGCCTTTAACAGTTAAACTAAACTGAAAATTTACACTAGGAATGATCACAGCCACATAATTATAGAGATGTATCAATACTCATCTCATTAATGGCTAAACTATCCCATTTTCCCATCTGCCTTGAGGACTAAATTCCTTGGCTATACATTATTTCTCAATAGAACACCTCAACTAATTGCAAAATAAATCAAATTACTATATATGCTCAACTGTTAAATACAGCCTTTGGACCTATAACTAATACAAGAAACACAGCTACGGAATTACTTCCATATTCTAATTTATTTTTTAAAGCAGCAAAATGCAGTGAGACAGAATACACAGTTGTTCTACATGTCAATTAGTACCCAGGAAAACATCCAATTTTCTTTATCTGTATAATGAATTTCATAAATAGATCTAATTATAATTCTACTGCCATCAGTTGTTGACAAAGCTGCTTAATGTTTATAGAAACTGACTGTGTATACAGTATGTCACACCATAAACAGTATTACGAAGCCTGTAAAATTCAATTATGAAAATTATTTGCAAAGAAAAGGCTGGCATTCTTTTTAAAACATTCTAGAGAGTGAAATATTTCAATTTCTAACAAAAACTCCTTTAAGATTTTACTACATACAATACAACAGAGCCATCCAGAAAAAAATGTTTTAGGGTATTTTCTATTAAAAAGGCAGATTTGCTACTCCAAAGTTCTTATAATTGTAAGTATCAGCCTATTATTCACCAAGAATGGAAGAACAGAATATTCACCTAGAATGGAATAACAAGGAGTTGGACTAGATGATCTCTAGAGGTCCCTTCCAACTCTGAAAACTCCGTGATTAATCTGGATAGGCCAACCAACTGAGACCGACTGAGAAAAATTTCAGCCTACATTGTTCACTTCACCTTTTTTTAAACAAGCATCAATATATAGTGCAAATGACTCACAGAAACTGACTTTCAGAAAATAAATACTGCAAACACAGAAATTCTTCACAGATATTTTGGATTAAAAAGAAATAATTATACTGAACAGCTCAGGTTTTTACCCCCTTGCAACTTTCTCTGGTTCGTCAAAAATCATAAGTCAAGGCTCATGTTCCTTTACACGTCCACTACACTTACTTATCACTGATTTCAATAAAATTTAACACTTGTGAGGTCTTCAACTTTGTATTATAGATCTTGACATTTTAATCAAACAGCAAAATTCTGAGGCTGTGCAGTACAGCATAAAGCACCCACTAATTCGCATAGGACAAGGATCCATCTCCTGAAGGTTACCTGTAGTGTGACATTTAAGACTCAAGTCAAGACTTAGTACGAGGTACAGATTTCAAACCCAGCTTCATGATAGCATACGTTAAACTAAGGACGAAGTGTTACATCTACTGTTGTTGCAACAAAAAAATCCAATGAAGCTGCTTTAGTTTCAGTCCTACAGCAAATCTTAGGGGCAAGGCAAAATTATTTTCTTAAAGATCTATTCTGTTCAAAGAGAAACAGCATACAGTGAAAATCTCAGATTGGACTAACATGAAATACAAAGTTTTCCCCTTAAAATCAAAAGCTCAACCTGAGAGATTTTGGATTGGCTAACTACAGAAAGATGTCCCAAAGAATTCCAAAACTGAACACAGTAAGAAATTATTTACATCTACATTGTAGACCAGCTGCTACCAAAAAAGCTCAACATTGTACTTCAGTGGATACACTACCATAAGCCCTGAATTCCTGTTTCATTGCAAATGCAACAAATGAGCCTTTCAGCTCAGACAAAAACCAATGACATCCCACTCTACAGAAAGCCTGAATTTTTCCACTCAGTGTTGCTTTGCAACAATGGTAAGAAAACTTGCGTAGAAGATCTCCTGGAAGTATCAGTTATTAAGCTATCTGTTCTTAAGTTGACTTTTTTTATTTGACTTTTTTCTTTGGGACCTCTGAGGACAGGAAAGGAGAAAAAAAAAATTACAGAATAAAAACTTAAGAAGACATAGAAAGCTAAAAACTTGTCAACATATAAGCATGTACTCATACTTGAGATGCTCTCTCAAATTGTTGCATCTTTAACTGTTGGCCCTTAAAAGACAATAAATACCATAAATGTTGAACAAGACAGGTGCCATGGTAACAGATGACGCAGAGAAGGTGGAGTTGCTGAATGCCTTCTTTGCTTCTGTCTTTACTGTTCGGGCCAGCCCTCGGGAGGCCCAGACTTTGTGGGTAACAGAGAAAGTCTGGAGGAAAGAAGACTTTCCCTTGGTTGATGAGGAACAAGTTAGAGAACAATGAAGTAAGGTGGATAGCCACAAGTCCATGGGGCCTGATGGGATGCATCTGTGAGTGCTGAGGGAGCTGGCAAAAGTCACTGTTGGGCCACTCTCCATCATCTTTGAAAGGTCCTGAAGAACTGATGAGGTGCCTGAGACTGGAGGGAAGCCAATGTAACTCCAGTCCCAGTCTTCAAAAAGAGCAAGAAGGAAGACTCCAGAAACTACAGGCCAGACAGCCTCACCTCCATCCCTGGATAGGTAAAGGAACAGCTTGTTCTGGGCATCATCTCCAAGCATCCAAAGGAAAAGGAGGTTATCAGAAGTAGTCAACATGGATTCACCAAGGTGAAGTCATGTCTGACTAATCTGACAGCCTTCTACGATGGAAGGGTAGGATGGCTCTGCAGAGGGATCTGGACAGGCTGGACCAATGGGCCGAGGCCAATGGTATGAGATTCAAGGCCAAGTGCTGGGTCCTGCACATGGGTCACAACAACCCCATGCAGTGCTACAGGCCTGGGGAAGAGTGGCTGGAAAGCTGCCCGGCAGAAAAGGACCTGGGGGTGTTGGTGGAAGGCCGGCTGAACATGAGCTGGCAGCGTGCCCAGGTGGCCAAGAAGGCCAAGAGCATCCTAGCTTATATCAGGAAAAGTGCGGTGAACAGGACTAGGGAAGTGATCATCCCCCTCTACTCGGCACTGCTGAGGACCCACCTCGAGTACTGAGTTCAGTTTTGGGCCCCGCACTACAAGAAAGACATTGAGGTGTTGGAGCATGTCCAGAGAAGGGCTACAAAGCTGGTGAGGGGTCTGGAGGACAAATCTTATGAGGAACAACTGAGGTAACCAGGGTTGTTTAGCCTGGAGAAGAGGAGGCTGAGGGGAGATCTTATAACCTTCTACAACTACCTGAAAGGAGGTTGTAGAGAGGTGCGGGCTGACTTCTCCCTGGTGACAAGCGACAGGACAAGAGGAAATGGGTTCAAGTTATGTCAGAGGAGGTTTAGATTGGATATTAGGGAACATTTTTTCACTGAAATGGTTATTAAACATTGGAATAGGCTGCCCAGGGAGGTGGAGTATTGTGTCCAGTTCTGGGCTCCCTGGTTCAAGGACAGGGAACTGCTGGAGAGGGTCCAGCAAAGGGCTACAAAGATGATTAGGGGACTAGAACATCTTTCTTATGAGGAAAGAGTGAGGGACTTGGTTCCTAGTCTAGAGAAAAGAAGACTGAGAGGGATCTTATCAATACTTATAAATTCTTAAAGGGAGGGTGCCAGGTAGATGGGAACAGTCTTTTTTCAGTGGTGCCCAGGGATAGGATGAGAGGTAATGGGCACAAACTTGAACATGGGAAGTTCCATCTTAACATGAGGAGGAACTTCTTTACTTTGAGGGTGGCAGAGCACTGGAACAGGCTGCCCAGAGAGGTTGTGGAGTCTCCCACTCTGGAGCCGTTCAAAACCTGCTTGGACACCGTCCTGTGCAACCTGCTGTAGGTGACCCTGCTGTGGCAGGGGGGTTGGTCTAGATGATCTCCAGAGGTCCCTTCCAACCCCTATCATTCTGTGATCCTGTGATAACTGCTTTTTGAGGTAGCATAACTGAAATACTAAATAGTTTGTGAAAACAATACAAATCTGTCAGAGTTAGGCACCTTTTGGAATGTCTATAATTAGAATTTCTTGTCCAGTTCTCATAAATCTCAGAAAACGTCTGTCTGGAGTCCAATGTTACAGTATTTCAAGAAGGACTGCCCCTTGCCTCTCACTCTTGGGAACTTTAGTGATACCAATAGGTATGACCTTTAGCCGTTCAGAAGTGATGACAAAGTATTCATGAAAGAGGCAAAAGAGACCATTGTAAAGGCTTAGCTCATAACAGATTAATTAACTCTCTGTCTTTCTCTCCCATTTCAGCTCCTGGCACTGAAACATGACCTTTGGCTTCAGTGAAGAAACACTAACGAAGATAACATCTATCTGACAAAGGGGAATATCACTTTTTACACAAGTCCAGTTTTTGACAATGAATTTAATTTCATTTCAAAAGCAGGCAGTGACACACCTGACATGAGAATAGAGGGTTACACACCCCCAGTAGAAACACAGTAAGAAGCCTTAAATCTGCTAGAACTGTGGAAATAGAAAAGCAGCAGAATTACAGGACAACCAAAATGAAAATTAGAAGGACAATCTGAAGGTCTACACATGAGTCATAGCAGGGAAGAAAATCTTTAAATGAAAATAAAACTATGACTAATGATCCCAGAGAAACTTGGAGGAAAAGAACATATGTCAAGAATTCACATAACTACCTCTGTACTTCAGGAAACGCAAAAAGCAAATCCACCTAAATTTCTGGGTATGTGTAAATACAGCGGAAAACAGCAGAGGCAATGTCATAATAGATGTGGGCACCAATTATACTCCCGTGGGAAACCTGGACAGTGTGAAAAGTGATCACAGAGCCCTGAGGGCAGCCGTCAAGGGTACAGGGGCCCAGCTGGTGTCCTCCTCAATCCTGCCAGTGAGGGAAAATGGTGCGAGGAGGGCACTGACAATACAGGTCAACAAGTAGCTAAGGAGCTGGTTTTGGCAACAGGGTTTTGAGTTCTACAACCATGGGACCCTGTTTGCAGACCACCATCTGCTTGGGAGATCAGACACACATTACTAAGCAGGGTAAAACAATTTTTGCCAGTAAGATGGCTGACCTCATTAGGAGGGCTTTAAACTAGGAATTACAGGGGAGTGAGAGGGTGACCCACACTCCTGAGGGAGCAATGGACGAGATTGCTGAGCAAAGAGCATGGGTCGGCATGATGGTAAAGGACCTCAAAGTCAACCAAATGGGGCTTGAGTGGGGTCATCTCCAGCATGTGCATGTGGGCTAGGAGGTTCCTACAAGGCACCACTGGAAAAATCCCCCCAAATCCTCTCCAGGAACTCAACATGCTGGGGTGCCATGCTTGGGTGCCTGCACACTACTGCATGCATCATGGGGAATAAACCATGAGTTAGTGTGCAGTTGCAGGGCTATGACCTTGTCAGCATCACAGAGGCATGGTGGGATGGGTCCCATGACTGGAGTGAAGAGTCCAGGCCAGGAAGATGCAGAGCGGGAGTTGCCCTTTATGTGAGAGAGCAGCTGGAATGCATGGGGCTCTGCCTGGGGATGGATGAGGAGCTGACAGAGAATTTATAGGTTAGGATTAAGGAGAGGACAGGCAAAGTCCCAGGAGAAGCCAAGAAGCTTGGCTACAGAGTTGTCGTAATTTTCTGTATTATAACATCACGAGAGTATCACAACATTTGATTTCAGAAAATTTTAAAATGGAAAAAGAGATGGGAGTATCAGGGTGTTTTTGTTTTGGGTTTTGGTTTTTTTTTTTTTTTTTTGAATGAAGCAACAATCCTCCTCCGAGAGAATATGCAAATCTTCAGTGCATGGTAATGTTTCAGACAGAAAAAACATTTCTTCCTTGGTTTGCTCTAGAATTTTTTATTGTTGTAAATATCAGCACTAAAGTATGAAGCTGTCAATGCATATAGTGATCTATTAGACATTTCCCAATGTTTATGATAGCAGTTTTTCAAATAATTTCCCAGAACTGCATTTCTCCTTTCATCTACATATTTTTAAGAATTTTCAATAAGATAGGTAATTTCTGAATATTTTGCTGTCTCCACATTTGTTTATCAATAACAAACCTCTCATATAGTCACTTCCTTATTTATTTCAACTCTGGAGACACACATTTTCACAGAGCATTATTATATTCTGCCTAGAAAAGAATATTCCTTTATATTATTCGTTTGCATTATTCTACTGAACACATTCTTTATACTCATGAATGAGATGACCAAGGCTTTCAAATAGGTCTTCTTCTAACAACATTTTTTTTAAAGCAATAAAATATTTCTATATTAAAGAATCCTAAAGCTTGATTTAAATATGCTTCCACAGACTGGTAAGTGGAGGGAATGCTAGTAGGACCCCTGCATGATCTCTCTCTTAAGTGAATTTTGGACTAAGCACTTCTTAAATTAAAGCAAATAATTTTAAAACCTAGCTATGACAGAAAAAAAGACTACACTTGCAGTGATATATCAAACCAATGTAACTATGTATATTCAGGGTAACTGATTCCCAATACTGAAGAATATATTAACACAATTTATAGCGAATTCTTGAGAAAAAAAGTGTTGTCCTCTGCTTTTGGAGGCAACCCTCAAATTTCTCTATTTCTTATAGGAAGTATTTCCTCATAATTTCTTCAATTTTCCAAGTCTTCATCACTGAATAGGAACGTCACAGCTTGTAGACTTTGCTTTATAATTGATTTTTCTATATTACCCATTTCACTGATTTTGTGACCTTCCTGACTCATGTTATCTGCTTAAATTCAGCATTTCGCACAAAGCTAGGCACATCTAAATGCCATGACTATGAAAATTACTTCCTCATACAATAGTTCTTATTGATCCCAAGAAAACCAGCAGTGACGTGACTTTTACCCAGTGACATGACTTTTGAAGCATTCTGTTTTCCATGCTCAGCCTGGCTTCACTTCCCTAAGCCTAGACTAGTCTAGGCTAGACTATTTCAGTTGGAAGGAACCTACAACAATCATCTGGTCCAACTGCCTGACCAATTCAGGGCAGACCAAAGGTGAAAGCAAGTTATTAAGGGCATTGTCCAAATGCCTCTTAAACACTGAGGTATCACTGCATAGGGCATCAACCACCTCTCTGGGAAGCCTGTTCCAGTGTTTGACCACCCTCTCATTACAGAAATATTTCCTAACATTCAGTGTAAACCTCCCCTGATGCAGCTTTGTGCTGTTCCCATGTGTCCTGTCACCGGATCCCAGGGAGAAGAGATCAGCATCTCCCTCACCCCTTCCCCTCCTCAGGGGAAGAGCAATGTAGAGAGAGCAATGAGGTCACCCCTCAGACTCCTTTTCACCAAACTAGAGAAGACCCAAATCCTCAGCAGCTCCTCACAGGACATGCCTTCCAATCTTTCCACCAGCTTTGATGCCCTCCCCTGGACACATTCAAGGACCTTCACAGCCTTCTTGAACTGTGGAGCCCAGAACTGTACACAACAATCAAGGTATTTGAGTACCATTGAATACTACACCAATGCTAAATACAGGGGGATAATCCCCTCTTTTGACCAGCTGGCTGTGCTGTGTTTGATGCACCCCAGGATGGGGTTTGCCCTCTTGGCTGCCAGGGAACACTGCTGATTCCTATTGAGCCTGCTGCTGACCAGCACCCCCAGATCCCTTTCTGCAGGGCTGCTCTGCAGCTGTTCCTCTCCCAATTTACACTTATGCCCAGAAGTCAGGAGACTTTAAAAATAATTTATACTGATCTACAAAGTACTTTTTATGCAGACTGCTGCAACTAAACTAGGATGGCTTTGATTGTTAATTCTGTCTCAAAAAGGAAACTTGGAAATTTAGTGAATGTCCAGCCTTATCATCACTCTTCAAATGAAGAGATGCAAATGCAGTGGTGCTCTTAATTAACATGGGTTTCACAAGACCAAAGTCACAAAGACAGACAGAAAGAAGACAGGATTTTGGCTTTTAATCTCTAAGGTCTTTTTCCCTTTTATGTCTTGCAAGAGGCTTTCTTGAATGTCTTTCTCAAACAAATAAAATCACCCACTCCCTCCTCCACTCAACTTATTTCATGGAAGAAGATAAGTTTTTCACAAACCTTATTTAACAAAGTAATGACTGCAAATAACAAATAGATTTCTAATGGGAAAAAAACTATTTGTATATACTTACAGATCTCAAATTTACAGAATAACAGACCTAAACTTCTGAGTTAAGAATTAGTTCAATACAGTATAAAAATAACAAAACTTAAAGTGCAATCTTTTGAACTGCTGCCAGATGTTTGAGCTAATAAGCACCAGTAGTAAATTCTCAAGATTTAAAAGTGCTGGTCTGTGAAGATTGAGGAGAGCACATCCTGGAGCTGCATGTCCACGTTGAGTGGAAACAACATGCCCATACTGGCCCCACACTCCACAAGAAGTCACCAGGTTCTCTTGGCTCTACACTCCCCGGGGTTTCCTACTCTAGAAGCTTTATTTTACACAAAAGAAACAACTCTAGCCCTTGCAAGCGCTGGTAGTGTCTGAGTTGAAATGCATACAGTGGGTATTAATTTGAAATTCACCCAGCCTGCTGACATCTGTGAATAAGACAGACCAGTTTGGCCAGTGTTACTTGTTTTGTTTTTAACAATGTGAGAATTTCAGTCAAAAATAAACTCAGAAAAATACCCCACTAGGAGTTTCCCTGATCTCAGCAATAACTAAAGGCAACACATGCCACCAGGAAATGTAGTAGTATAATCACAATTTTACAGGCATCTCAGAATGAATGCACCAACCAACTAATAAAAGTATTTTCTGGCCACTCAGCTATTACAAAGAATAGTAGAACAATAATTTGATTTAATGAAAACTTTTTCAACAGCTTCCTTATTTATCATAGATATAGCTTATGCTGTCACGCAACTTCAGTATGTACCACAGAAGTCACATAAATTCTGAAGTATTAAATCACAAGTGTCGCAGGAATCGAAAAACATTCTTCCAGCAGATGCAATACTGTATAATGCACCAGGTGTACTGTTAGTAGCTCTAGTCTCCTCTAAATCACAACCCTGTCAGGTAACATAAACCAACCTAGGGAAATCCGTTATAATACTTTTTTATGGTGCTGTAGCAGCATAAAATTAAATGATGAAATTAAATACTTAGAATCAATATATTTTTCCTTTACTGTTTACTTCATATCCATTCTGTCACATAAGAATGTTGCTACATAGCTTCTACAGTCAATCAGTAATTAATTAGTAACAAGAAAACAAGAGACATCTGTAATAGATGTACTTACACAAAAACTGTAAATTTTGCTTAAGATTTTACTATACTAAAATCCAATATGAACCTCCAAAAGCTACACTGGCTCTATTCCAACTTGTAACATTAAATATGAAAAAGTTGCTTGTGTAATCAGTTTAAACCACCAAAATCTAACACCAAAATCAGCTACAAAAATAGATGTTATATTGGTAAGAATTAATATTTTTCTATATTTTTTAAATGTAAGGAAGAAAGCCAATTATTGTTTATGATTTCAAGTACTCATCATTTCCTTTAAGATTTTTTATATATAGCAATAACTGGTGCTTAATCAAAACAATTAAGGATGAAAATATTAGAAACCCCACAGACACACTCTGAACTACCCTTAATAAAGATGCACAGCTCTGCAGAAACAAAAATAAGTGTGAAAATAGCAAATTTAAGTGGAAGCAATTACTGATCCAATCAAATGAGACTCAAATTGTAATGAGATATCACACAATACCTACAACTGTTCTACAGTTTCCATTTTGTGTTCTTTACCCATTATTTATGAAACCTTTTTAGAAGCTTTGTGACTTCTTCATTAGCCAAACATCTTTAACATCTGGCATAAATTTTGTTTTGATATGTTTTCCTGCAGCAGCAACATTAACATGCCACACTCTATTTACCTTGTAACTCAGCATCACTGATGTCAGCACAGCATTGTGGACTCAGAGTTGTACGCAATCTGTGAGTGTTACTTTAGACCACTGTTGTAAGAAGTGTACACCATTTTTTCTCAATGTCACACATTGAAAAGATTTCAGAGGGCTGTCCGTTTAATTATGGAAAAACAATCTAATCAGTTTTCATCTTATATTTTGCTCCAATGACCCCAGCATGCCCTGTGACCCCAACCCACCCTAATGCCCCAATTCTGCAAAGGAACATACCTATGTACCTTTTTTTTTTCCCCTCAACAAAGCTTTCCAATCCAAAAGAGACTATTGGAATCAATCTGTCTATAGTACCAGTTGCTGGAGTATACCTCCTTAGAGAGGCACTGGACTAGCTCAGCTTGCTGACTTTATCCCCTCTCAGCTTGCTGTCTCTCACCATACATTAAAAATAAACCCGTAAGAATTAAGGACTGAAAGAAAAAAAACTATCAACCAAGTGAATAACACCAACCAGACTCCCTGACCCCTGGGGTCTCCATGCCCAAGAACAATCAACCAGGCTGCATTTGTGATGCAATCACTGGTCCAGAAAGGAAAAGCAACACACAATCAAATGAGGTTAAGGCCTAGAACAAACAAGACAAATCAGTCGCTTTTGATTGAGATAGCAAGCAGACACTGACAGCCACAACAGGGCAGTGCAATCCAGCCTGAAGACTAAGCAGCACACAAGGCTCAGTGGCGCACCCTCTGCAACACAACTGTCCCATTGCTTCCATGATGCCCAAGCAGAAGCAGTTCTAGCAGAGGGTTCCCCAGAACAGATCCTGAGCCAGCATCTCAGACACTTTCATCTTTCTCCAGATCTGGAGAGCAAAAAGCCTTCTATAACAAAGTTCCCACATCCTTCAGAAAGAAAACAAAAAAAAAATCCAAAAATTCCCACCAGCCACCTTCCCACAAAACCTGTAACTAACCAGTATCATTACTCAGTGCTTAATCCGTATTCTTATTACTTTTTCCACAGGTCCTCTTGCTGTTTTCAGCAAAAAGTGAAAACAGCTGAAGCCATGCATTAGGGCATCAACATGCTGATTCAAAAATGACTGTCCTGTTAGCTGTTGAAAAGTACAACACACAGTAATTAAATTTTACCTGAGAATACTTTGTGACTGCAGAAAAACATAAAAACTACTACTGCAGATCGCTTTCCACTGTTTGTAACTTTTCCAGGCTTTACTCTTTTCAGTTAAAACCCTCTACTGTGTGTGGTTAGCCCAGAATTTAGTATCACTTTAAACAACTCAACCAGAAAGCAGGGAAACCAGTCTCTTCCTAAACTAGAGAATCACTGGTAATTCTTTCACTAGCAGCTCTAGTAAACTTACTCTCTCACTAGAAGATGGCTTTGCTATTCCGAAACAAAACAAAAAGGCACTAATTTTCAAAATCACAACGCTTACAAAACAAAGAAATTTCTAAGTCATTCTTTTGTTTGACTTGCATTCTTTCCATGTTGACCAGCTTGTACAGCTACTGCACAAGCCCAGGAGCAAAGACAAAGTAGAATGGCCTAAGGAGCAGTTGTCTCCTTCAGCTCCAGAAAGGTGGGGCTAGGCAATATGATGGAGACTTGTTTTGCCAGAGTAACAGAGATCAGCATTTTACAGAAGTGGACCTGGACTGGTTCTTTCAACATGTTTCTTGCAAGACCTGGTGTCCAAAGGTTTTCATTTTTTTGTTTAACAAAATGTTATTCATCTTATTTCTAATACTTGGTTATGCCCTCCCACTGTTCTGGTAGATACTGTTCCTTCCCTTGTTTGCAATAATTCTTGAAATACTGAAACACTGAACCAGTTTGTGTACCAACAAAAGTTGTATTTCCTAATAGCACATAACGGTCAAGGAAAACCACATGAGTGACAGGTGTCTTAAAAACAGCTTGTGTTTGCTGTCTATCTAAAGAAATACTAATTCAGTTAATCAGAACCACTTCAAAACATCACAGCTGCTGACAGCCAAAACACTCTTTGATTTCCATGGGAAAGTTTGGTGTTTCAGGAATGGAGAATAATCAGAGATATAATAGGAAGACGGGATAAAAAGCACATACTAAGATCATAGCACTCTATTATATTTCCCATGTTACATACTGTATGTTCCCATGTTAAATAGTTACTTGGGGATAAACCAAGTAACCAAATTGCAGTTATATGTGGAAAACAGCTCGAGAACGAGACAAAATGACTAACTGAATACATATTTACATTTTTAAGTGAATATGAACAGCAGTAAAAGGAAGAAAAAAAACTGAAGCGAAACAGTGCTAAGCATAACTTCTCTTATCCCATGCTGTTCTGTCATTATATTCACATACTGGCTACCACTCCAACTTTTAGAGAAGTTTGGAAAGAAACAAGCTTTCTCTCAGCACTGATAGCTACTATATTGCACTGTGAATTACAGTACAACAGAACCAAGCACAATAACTGTCATTTTAGGCAGTCATACAAAAACTTGAAGATGGTCTTGGAATTATATTTATATACTGCCATCCTACTAATTTTCTCTAAAGAAAGAAAAAAAAAAAATCTCAGAAAGGCACATAAGAACAATTATTAACAAGATAATTCAATACATAATAGAACAAAGGCTTTCCTTTACATAATCATTAGCACAATTCAACAGGAATCAAAATCCATGCAGTTTGGGCACATCATTCCCCCAAAATCTTTAAAATATCTCAGCATGCAAATGAATTCTTTTCCTCCTTTGCTTAAGGTTGACAAAGGCCAGATCCCTTACACTGTAAAGAACTGATGCTGATGCCACTGCAGCAACCATAATAGGTCACAGGATGCAAGCAGGCTGCAGCTACAATGTACGTGAAACGGAGTTGCAACCCACTTACCCCTATTAACAGTTAATTTGAGCAATTTTACATTTCAAATACATCCACTGAAGGAATAACAGAATAACTTAAAAAGGATTGCCATTTATATCAGAAGAAGGGCTATGTGTTATTTCATGATTTTTAAAGAGTATTACCAAGTACACATAATGACAATTAGCTTGTCTTACTTAAGATACTAATGAGTTTTCATATTGTAATCGACTTGCTTAAAATAAAAACATTAACCTGTTTCAATGTAAGAGTTTTAGCAGGTTTGAAAAAGGCACTAATAAATAGATGAAATTAACACAATTCAGTCATACCTTTAGCCACAGCTTCTTTATACTTTTCTTTGGCAGAATTTACTTCTTTTATTAGTTGTCTATAGCTAGATTTTAGTTTCTCTAGTTCTGTCTTTGTGACCTTTAAGAAAACAGAAATATAAAAAGCATTAAAAATACTTTTCCTCAACACAAAAAAAAACCCTCATAGCATTAGTGAAAAAGAATTAACAGGATTTATTTTCCAAAATAGGGATATTACCACTTTCCGCTGACTTGAGATAATCTTAATAGGATATTACATGGTGTAACAAAATAAAAATATGCATGGAACGAAGTAAGAAGCCTGAAAGAGAGATCCCCATCCACATCAGTGTGATGAAAAATATGTTTAGGAAATCCAGCTAATCATAAACACTATTCCATTTCAATGACAAGGGAAAAAAGTATCAAAAAGATGCTTAATACATCATACTAGCTGAAATAGTTCTATGCATAGGAAGGAAATCCTTTAGCACCTAAAAATAAAAAAAAAAGCAAGATAGAAGAATATCTAAATATTACAGTTCATACAAATGGCTTAGAAACAGCAACTGCAAGAATCAATCTGCTCTAAGACTTAAATCCCTAAAAAGAAAAAGAAACCAACCAAAATAAAAACTAAGAAAAAACAAAGAAGAAAACCCGCACAGCCCTACAGTAGAACAGCACTGAAGAATCTCTTTTGCAGCGGAAGCAGCCGCACTGAACATGACATTTTTGGTCAAAAAATTAAAATAAAGTTGTCTCTTCTATCCCCAACTTTCATTCACTGCATGACAAAATCAGTGCAGTGTTCAGAAATAACCACAAATCATGAAATTGCAAACAAAAGCTAATAACAAACAAGCCACTACAATTCCAAAAAAAGGTGGCATATATATAAAAGTAAAAACTCTGACAAAAAGAAAAATAATCTCACAATGGGAAATTGCAAGGAAGAAGAAATTAATTTAATGGAAGTGCTCCCCTCACTGAATCTGTCAAAAAGGAATTTTGTTCTACAGAAAAACTGTTCCTCTTGCAACTGGCAAGAAGGAGTCTGGCGTTAACAATTCTCCCTTTTTTCATGAGGCAAGGCCCAGATACAACTACTTTCACCCTCAAGAACAACATCTGGAAACTTTTCCTCAAAGAGTCAACAAGGTGCTATCCACAGTTTCTATTTCTAGGCGAACCGTGCAAAGATTTAATTGAAAGGCAGGAACTTTTCTGCACATCAATCCCATATTCTCATCTCATAATACTACACACTGTGAATTATACTCACAACTATTGTTATTATAGACTAATAGAGGTGACACAGGAAAAAATAACTTTATGACAACCTTGTATTACAAAGACACCACGAGAAATGGACAAAAAGATGAAATTAGGAAGCAGTGAACACAATTAAGGCATAAATAACAAGGAACTGCTTCTCTGGCAGAAAAGTGGAAAATAAAAGGTAGGGCACTAGTATTAAGAAACCTCTGTAATAATTGCAAAATATATTTTACTGATTCTTAATCTGTGTTCTTCCAACAGACAATAACAAAACCAAGAGCACCTCTGCCGCCAAAAAAACATTTGAAGAACTAAGACAGTCAAGGATTATCTTAAAAACAGTTTTTATATCAAAAAGTTTTGCCCACCTAACTAGCACAGTACTGTACTTTTTTGCCTCAAACTTCATGAAGAAAGAAAAAATATCACATATCTTAATGGGAATTGGACTAAATCTACAAGATAAAAGTTTTACTACATTTGCATAAAAGACATGGTATTTCACTGTCCTTAAGAATTTTATCAAAAAGGTTCCTCGTCATAGAGATGTCTAGAATAAGAAGGGATGATAGATATGCATTTCACCTAAAGGAAAACACTTTTTTTGCCAGGGTACCCCGAAGACATAAACTGCACAGACACTGATCTTCACAAGGTTTTGATAATGTCCTGCAAAATAGTAAGTATTTTGCTTCTGTGTGTAACAACAGCAGAAATAATACAACAGAACATAAAAAGTATTTTGAATTTCTGGGAACCATTCTGTAAATGCTCCAGTGACACAGAACCTTTGAACAAACAATGTCAGCTAACAATGAAAGAACATATGATATGTAACCAGAATGCTATTCAAATGCTTCTTAGGAAAATCAGGAAGGGGGAAAAAATAAAACCAACCAAACAACAATGCAAGCTTATTCATCAGGATGCAAAATATTTGCAGCCCATAATTAATTAAAATCAGTATGTTTTGTAATTAATCATTTGGGGTGTACTCAATATGCACTATATTTTTTTAAAGAAGACTTATTTTAAAAGACAGTTTTAGTAGGGATTTTATTAGAATTAAGTTATTAACAGAAAAAAAAAACATTTTGCACAGTCTCTTTTAAAAGTATACCTGAACCTTCAGCAGTCTTGTTTCATCTAGCCTCTCTTTCTAACATTTCTTTCTTTCTTTATGCATTTCTCCAATTGCCTATATATTTAAACCCCTATTATATCTAACATAAGCTACCAGTTTTTCCTCTTCTTCCAGCCTGACTATTTTCAGATGCACCAATCCATAAGTGGTGTGAGTGACTATTTGGCATGGAAATTTTATCAGATAAAACAGCCTACTGACCATGCATCAAAAAGGATGTGCTCCCCACAGTCAATACCTGGGGAAGATACCAAGATCCCAGTTCAGTATGGAAGCAGTCCTATTAGAACCAATATATTTAACTTCATACACATTTAGTACTAGTTCTTCTCATAACTGGCCCAAGAATCTTTTACTCATCAGTTCATGACATTTGTACTGTACTACTCAGATGTTACATTTTAATTACACTACTCCAAATCTCAAATTCGCTGCTGGAAGAAAGAAGAAACAGTGCTTTTCCTTCTCTCAGTATACCTTTCAGACTATCAGTCTGTTTTTAGACATTTGCCGCTAAACTTCCCCCAGAGCACCTGAATGAAACTGTGACTTCTGTCAGCTTTACTGAGTAGATACAGTGCTTTCAACACAAGCAGGACAACTGACATGTAATAGAAAAGGCCCTGGAGAGCTCCATCTGCAGCCTTAATGTTTGGTTTAGACTCAATTTATATTTTAGAATAGGGACTAGAATCCTGTCCCCACCCAAGACAGTCTGGACTGTCAAGAGCATTCATTAACGAAAGTTTTCTGTGCCCTGGTCCCATGGATGCCTAGAATGAAATGAGAACAGGAAGAGAGATGAAACAGAGAAGTGTCACAGAGACTCATTCGCTACTGGAACAAGAGCATTTCCAGTGCTGTCTGTCCATAGAAATCTATATAGAAGAAAGTATTCCATCTCTGCCTTGTCAGCTAGCAGGGGAAAAAAATGTGGATGAAATAACTAAAATTTAAACTAGGTATTCTACATATCACAAATCACTCCTTTTAACATAGCGCAAACGAAAACAGAGGAACTAAAAAAATCCACTCTCAATATATTACTTTTTAAACATACAAAACTATAATAAATTTATAAAGCACAATTGAATAAAATACCTTGTACATCTCTGCTTCAATTTGTTGATGAACACCTACGTAACTCTTCTTAACTTGCTGCTTATCTTTGATCATCATTGTAAGCCTATGCAAAGGCCCAGAATTAAGATCCTCTGCATGCGTCTTCATTATTTTGCTCAGTTGTTCTGTTTGCTGTACCACAAGCAACCAAGACTATAAAAAAAGTTAGAACAGAAAATCACTTACTTATTCTGGGTTATAAATAAACAAACTGAATATGAACTGTGGCAAAAGATGCATCACCGTTTAAAACAATTCAGTAAAAAAAGAATTTTAAACTTATGTAAATGCACTTGAGATCTTCTAAAATAAAGTTCTTTATGCTACAGCAAAATCATGCCTCGAACTTTCTCATAAAATTATAAAAAAGCACCATAGACAAAAATACAATATTGTATGTTCACCCTTCAGCACTGTCCTACTACTTCTGAACACCAACTAAAGTTTTACAGCCTTTTTTGGAATACTTCCCCAACACCCCTTACAAGCACGTTCCTGTGTCCTTTTTCCCTGTTTCCCAGCCACAGTTACTCTGTTCAAGCTGACTTCTCTGCCCTTGTCTAAATACCTCACAGTAATACGCATTTGAGCAGTTACTGTTTAAGATGATACCATTCATCAGCTGCTTCACGTAACTGAGAGCATCAGAGTCAGGCCACCAGTATCACAGCATAAGGTGCTAAAAGGTTAAGACAAGCAGTTACTCCTCCGTCGCAGTAAACCAGCATCTTTCTGTAGCCTTATTTTAATAACTTCCTGGCCATTCTGTCAGTCATTCAGGACAGCTTAATGTCTGTGTGTGGCTTTGAATTTTGATTAAGAACTGTAAGGTGAACAGAGAGACTTCCAACGCGCCACAGATACAAACACAAAATTAAAATTCAGTTCAAACAACAGCATTTGTTACTCTAAAGATCCCTGTCACACTTTGTTGATGGGAACAGTATTGGATTCCTTAGAGATAACTCCATGACATTGAATGTTATGCTTTATCTAAAATTTCAGAATGGCTACATGCCATACAATTATCAGGTTTTGAATGCACCTAGTATGCTTTTTTTGCTAGCATTTATCTTGCTCTTACTAAAGACAGAAATCCACCTTAGATCATCAAAACTTATTTATTTCTTATTAATAACTTATTAATAATTTATAGCTTATTAATAATTTATTATTAATTATTACTAATAATAATTTTAATAACTTATTAATAATTTATAACTTGTTGATTTCTTTGGTAGCTTTGGGTTTTCCTTACATCTCATAAATAAACATATATACATAATGCTTCCATCTCTACACGACAATGCTGCAATGCAAACTGGATTCCAGTGAAGGAAACAAAAGACAGTTAACTCCTTTATTAAACCATCTTTAACATTTCCTTTAGCTCATAAACGTCCCACCAACTGGCACAGAGCTATCCAAGACAGCTTAAAGAGTAGTGGTGTAAAAGGTCAAGGTCTAAGGCTTCCCAGCTATGGCTGAAAACTGGTTCACCTCTCCATTACAGAACACTTTCCAAATGACATCAGAAGCCATATTGCAAAGTTGCATAGGATAAAAACATCATTAAACATCTGTCTAAGAGGAGTGGGACTTGTTATAAAAGAGTTCATAAGAGCGCTCTCAGAGGTGAAAATAAAGGCAGAGTTCTCAATTTTCTTTAAGGCTGATTTATTACTGATGAGACAAGTACTGTTTCAATCAACCCTGAAAATCACAGCAAAAGCATTTTCCAACAGGACAAGTACTCCAAAGAAATACTTAGCTTACAATTCACCAACTGAACCTGAATAAGCCAGAAACATAGCAAAAACTTCCTTTTCCATTTAAAAAAAAAATAATTTGCGTATTTTGCTGTTCTTTACGTCTCTCTTTCCATACTGAGAAAATATCGGTTAGACATGATTTCTGTGTTTTGTACAATTAAATTTTATTATGTTAAAATGGAAAAAGCTAAAGTGAAAAGCTATACTTGAGAAAAGACTTCAAAAATTGAGATTTACATGGGACAGAAAAGCAGCTGAGTGAGGACAGCAGAAAAGGCAAAGCATTTCCTTTCACAGAAGATAACCACAATCCATCAAAAGAAAAAATATAATATTGTTGGGTTTAGCAGTATTTTTTAGACATCTATGCACACAAAAGAGCTGTTGGGAAGCACTTACAAATACTGCTTTTCTAGCATTAGTGGTTGCTGCCACTATGCCTTCCGGCAAGTTTGCTGCCTCTGCATGAAAAAAAACAGGACAGATTTTCCCAAACACCATTTCTCTTGAAGTGCTCACTCTTGCTGTACAGTTAAAAAAAAAAAAAAAAAACAACAAACAAACAAAAAACAGAAAAAAAAAAAAAAAACACCAAACCCATAAAGGATTAGACAGCTTGGTATTTGGTTTTGATGCTGCATAATACCAAAAATTTAATATACGAGTACTTTAAATCTTAGGAGATGTAAGATACTAGATTTATGTCCCATAATATTTGCCTCATATTTCAATTCCATAAAATGTCAGGAAGAGAGAAAAAGTATCATGAAATAGTAAAGTAAATTAGAATGAGGTGAGTAAAGTAATCAATAATTCAGCCATTTTAACTGCCAAAACAGTAAGACAATCTGTCACTACACAATTTTAAAATCCAAGGTGACAGTGAAATTTCACAGCAAGCCCATACAAAAGATCTGTTATAAGCATCTGAATATTTTTTCTCTTATATAAAGAAGTAGAGATCAGGGACAGGGCTTCAGAGAAAAATGGCACCTCCTTAAGAGAACAAATAAAGAAAATAGGAACAAAAATAATCCCGAAATAACAACTTGAGTACCTCTGTCCAAAACAAGATTTCAAAGTGTAACACACGTGCCTCTCTTCAATCCAAAAAGGAGACTGCTTAAGTCAGATCTTCACCTTTTTAAAATTTATTTGCTCACAGGAAGTGCCCATGTCACCAACATGACCTGTCCTAGACTGAGCTCGCTACCTGAAGATTAAGGGTTGCTTATACCTTATAATGCTAAATATTCTGATGTCAATGCTCCTTTACTGTTCTAACCCTAATCTGCTCCGTTTCATCACCTAAAAGAACTGCAAGACAGTTTAGCTAGCACATTAGGGCAATTCTCATGGGGCAGCTATAGCAAGAATTATTAGTCATATCACCAATAATTTTATACAAAACTTTGAGATCCAACAGTAGAAAGCTTGAAGAAAATACCCGACTTCTGCCAATCTTAAGCTAATGACAATGCTTTTATGTTTATTCACCAAAATCATCACAATTTAAATAGCAAAATCTGTAACAAACTGTGTATAAGAAACATAGTTGGGTGAAAAACATTTCAAATACAACACCAAAACACACAGATGAAAAAAAAAAAAGGTAGTATGTCAATTTACAAGACAAGAATTATCGTGGGGGAGGGAAGCAACAACAGAATTTGTTATAGATGAACACTGTGCAGTACTACTTCTGGGGCAGCTGAAGCAGACTAACTATAGCAGTACAGCTTTCAAGTCACATACACTGCCACTTTAACCTAGTATAAATCCAGAATGCTGCACAAGGAGCAGTCACGTTCCTAATGCTATGCCATAGCTAGTATTCAAGCAGCCACGCCATAAGCCAGTACATAAAAACTGCTTTGTATAAAACTTAACTTGACCCAAAAAGGGTGGTTTTGTGCAGAGAGGAGATCAGGATTCATGCCAGACTGAAGGGACTGTGCAACTAATGCTACAGCAGAAGGGCCAACAACTAAATAAGCCATTAAAACAGAGTAGTCCTCTCTAGTCAGGAAGGAATCCAAGTCAGGAGTGAAGCTTACAAACCAGTGAAATAGGGAGGTTTGCTTCATCGGTACCTTTACTGGGCTTGCTCTACATCTGAAAATTAATAATTTGGGGGAAGGACAGCCTTACCTTTATAAAAAGTCAGCACAATTATGGGATACAAAATAACTTCACAATTATGAGAAACATCCTGAATTAACATTTTGTTTTTACAGCACATGCTGCAGTGCGAATAACAGCTGGAATGCTAGGCTTTGCTTCAGTTTCCTGGCATTTTTCTATTCCTGTCACAAATTGTATATAATATAAACAATAGTTTCTATTTAGCTGTCTTAAAAGAAAAGCTTACTATAGCATACTCTATTCTCAAAACACTAAACAAAGTAGCAGGCTCAACCCAGGAACGTAAAATACTGAATTTCAGAATTTAGGATTGATTCTAGTTCAATTATTACTTTCAAAGCAAGACTAGAGCTCAATTCCTGCATATTCCACTGAGGAACTACAAGGAGCCCATTTTAAATACTTCGGCAACATTAAGTCTCAAGAAGCTAAATAAACAGGAATCCAACTCAAACTAAATCAAACAAAAATAAATCCAGCACTGTTATTTCCAAGGATATTCCAAATTCAAAATATTTCAGTCTTACCTTGGACACATTGCTGATATAATCCAACTGACAAGTGCTCTCTTTATCTACTTGATTACAAAGATTCTGTAAAGTCGAGGCATACTCCTTATCACTTTTTACTCGCATTACCATAAATTTCTTCACTGTTTCCAGCAGTCGTAGTTCCCAGTCTTGCAGTTTTAATAAAGCATCATGAGAATACTTCAGGTCACCTCCAAACCCCATTTTTTAAGGCACTATATACCGCACAGGGGAAAATACAGGCTCTTCACCACATCTGAAAGCAGAACAAGATTCATGAGAGACGTATCAAAAGAAAAACTTCTAGTGTGACAAAGAGCAATTAGTAAGGTCTAAACCCTGAAATAACTTAACTGTAAGATAAACCACATACATATATGTCCTCAAAATAAATCGAAAGGAGGGTCAGAGCACTGTTTCAAAAAAACATCTATGACTGGAAAAGTTCTCAGGCCCAGAGCTGTCCTCCAGCTTCCCTCTGCAAAATGAACCTCCCTAACTTAAAGTAGAGTTATGAGGGAATGCATAAAAACATCTAAAACAGATACTAAAGACCTACCCACATATCCATCAAATAAATATAGCTGACAGTATCTCCGCACAAGAGATGCCAGCTACACTGTTCCACTCCTGGTGACCTGAACCATTTGTTTCTGATGTTTACTGTCCTAAGAGGACAGAAAAATCCAAATAAAACATCAGCTCTCAGGCAATGCGTCTGTGCAAAATGGATAATTAGTTATAAGATAGTTTGCTCCTAAACACTGTGTTAGCAGGCTATTAAACTAGATTCAACCTCCCAACAATCAGAAAATATCCCAAACCAGGTTCATACACAACCGTCCATTGCTCCCCTGGGACACACAATAGGGCAGAGTCCATAAGTTGAAACAATTTTCCCCTAAGGCAGTCCAGTTTTACTGTACCAAATGGACATCATTTGACAAACAAGTAAGAAATGCTGCCTTATGAAATCCTACAACACGCTGCAGTTCAAAGACAGCTGTTTGAGTTAGCACTAAAAAACCTGCATCTGATACTGATAAACATGCAGCCACATCCTGGAAGACCTGGACCCACATGTATGAGTAATTTCCACAGACTTGAATAGGTTTTGTAGTGCGGGCTGGACCCTCTTCTCCGTGTATACACCAAAAAAACCTGTTCCTATACTAATCAGCTTCAAATCAGGTAAGATAAACCTATATAAAATGCAATTATAGCTCTGGACTGCAGTGCAGAAACAGCCTGTGTACTGCTTATTCACTAGTTCCTGCACTGCAGCCAAGTCTTAGTTCTTTTGAACACAGAAGTACCAATTTCTTCATACAGTTTAAATTGCCACTTAAATTAACAGAGTGTTTTAAAAACAGTAACAGATTTATCGTCCTAACAGCCCATGGGACGAAGCAGGACTAATAATCTCATTTTACACCAAGAACTGAGACACATAAACGGATGACAACATTGTACCATACCAGCTAATACCGGTATGTACAAGACTTAAAAAGAGACTTTTCAGAGTGCCTAGCTTTTTTAGCAGATATTGCAAATCAGAGCCTTACAGCAATCTCCAAAGTAACCTGACTCCCAGGATCACTCCTCTCTCCCTGCAGTTCCCTGCCTCCATTCACTCTTCCAGTAAGTTACAGATATAAGCCTCATCCACTACATGTTTATTCTCAGAACACAAACCATGCTACGTAATGAATGAAACAAAGACCCTATAAAAGAAAATAAGAATAGTGCCATGTTACTATGCATCTACACAATACAGACAAGTCAAGGCTGTATGAGTAGCCTTCAATGTATCACAAGCTTTCATATGCTCTTTAATTTGAAGCTATATATTTTAGTCAGAATTCTTGCTGATGGCTATAAGCTCAGTCATAAAGAGCAACAGTAAATAATTCACACTGGCTGTATTTATAAAGGATGGATTATGTCATTACTAGTTGTGTTCATAATAATATTTTCACTGTTAAAATTTAAGAACAGTCTTGCAAAACCACTAATATTTCAGTAAGATAAGCAAATAAGCACGTACTTATTAACATGACTTGTGATTTTTCAACAACTCCATCCACTTTTGTGACCAAGCTCATTTTTCTCCTAGCACATTTTAGCACATTACATAAATATCCTCGCACATTAGCTATGAGAAAAGGTAGTATCTTTATTTTCTTGCATTCCAGATCCCGAAGAGGTGGGAACTGAATCTCAAGATGAAGTCCAGCCTTGTGCTATAAGTAAAGTGTTGGCTTGCTTGCTTTTACTCTAACCTCTGTCTTTTATTGAGAGGCAGGAAGGAAGGGAGGGAGGAAATATTCTCAGCATATTTCAGTCTGCTTCTACTAGCTCACTGTGGAGCCATAAGATTACAAAAATCAATACAACAGAAGATCCAACAACACCTTACTCCAGCCTGCTAAGGCTTCCTTCGCTAAGTAGTAATTAGATTTTTTCCAATTACACTACTGGATGCCTGGGTACACACACAAAAATTGTACACATACTGGACTCCGTTTTAAATTATTCCATTCATGGTGACAGAAGCAGCACAGCAAATACTCATTTTGCAAAAGTGCAAAAATTCTGATTTGGTAAGTCTAACAGGCATAAAGCCTCAGAGCTGACGACTCCCAACTGTGTAAGCCAGACTCCATATGCCTTCCTTATAAATTAAGAAAAAGTTCAATGAAGACATTTAGCGAAACTCAAATGCTCCAATATTGCAGAGGTAAAGAACTGGTGAACAAGTACCCAAGAACTATGCCACTTAACTGCCAATAAGCTAAAAAACACCACTTTCAATTTTTCAACTTGTTTAACACTTTTTAACACTTATAAACAACTGAAAAAGATCACACAGTCACTTACTTGAAAAGTGTAAGAATTACTGAACACATGAATAGACATGTTCCATGCAATCTGTGTTTCAAACACTCTTAAAAAGCCCAAGTGTATTTCAAAAAGCCAGTGTTCAAAGAGACAATATCTGGCACCAATACAGACAGGTATTTTTCCAAGTTTGGTATCTCCCTGCCTAGGGCACACATATGAGTTGGGGAGCTTGATACAAAAATATACTTTCTGCACCAATGTCGAAAAGATGAAAATATAGTGTGAGAGAAATTCTGGGAAAGAAAGTCTTTCTCAAAAAACATGGGAGAATATTTTCGCTTAAAGGAAAAAAACAGAGATGGCATCACGTTTTAAAGTAGCTAGATGAAGAACTGATGACAATGAAAACATGATATGCTAAATTCATACAGAAAAAACCTCAGGAATTGCTTACTCTTACTGTGAAGAAATCGTTCATACTTCTGGCAGATACTCATGAGCTTTATCTCTTTTTCCACACATGAACAATGCTTGCATAATTTAACATGCCAGTGAAGTCTCAAACTGAATTCTAGCATGTTTTGTAAAAGTAATAAAATCCCAGTAGCATCAAATAGGACAAATGACTTTCAGCTAGTTTATTGTTTTTATTTTGAAATGTGATATATATATGTGTGTAACTATAAAAATTACTGGATATGCAAATAAACCAGTCAATATTTGGGAAGTTTTAACAGTTAAAATATGTCTCAGAGCCAATTCCAAGAAAGTAAGACTGACATTTTAGAGTCACTCCCAAAATAACAAACTAATCACTGACAAGAAGTAACAATGTACTGTTAATAATAAGGTGTGAATGATCAACCAGACCTTGAACAGTTCTAAATTTAAGCATAGTTACTGAAGACAGTTTATGACTTGTCTCAACCACCATCACCACAGCAGTGCGGTCAGATTCTAAACAAAGCAATGTTAAAGGTTGTCAGCATGACAGTGAGAAGCTTCAACAACAGTCACACAATCCTTCAATACTGTAACACTCGCCTTAGCAAATAAAGCCAATATTCCAGCATTAGTAGTCATCCTGGATTCCAGCAACAACTGTGAAGAAAGTAGTTTTCATAGTCAATCTACATTCCATTTAAAAATAAATTCAATCTGTCCCTGACGCATAAGAGTGGCCATACCATCTCAGATCAAAGGTCCTGTGTGTTTGACGACTGAAAACAAATGACCAGAGAAGAACATAGCACATACATAGCAATACTTGCCCAGGATCTCTCCTACCCTCATAACAACTGGTGTCTTCTGTTACATATCAATATCCAAGACTGTGATTGCTAATCTTAAAATAATGATCAATCCACATGCATCAGTTGGAACTTGTGTTTCATAATATCAATGGCAAGGTAGTCAACTGATAAACCACAAACCAGAAGCACACCTGCCCCCGAGTTAAATTCGGAACAGGAAAGCACAGACACATCTGCCCCCTTCAGAAGGAGGAATGGGCATGATATGCAGAGAGTATCACACTCACTCTTGATCTGCTGTCAACTCCCTTGATCCTAAATCTGCATGGGCTCCAAATCACTCAACATGGCTTATATTTTGCAAATCCTTTCTAGAAACATTAAGAATACTGCAAAATCAGAAAAGGAAAAGGACTTGGATTCAGAAGACAAACCCTCAAATTCAAGGCTTCTGTACTGATATAAAAGCAATTTTATAAGAGGTGATCAATTCGTTTGACAGTCCATCTCAATTTCTGAATGTAAGGCCTATAGTAGTTATTTTCCATTACAACAATGGAATGAATAATTCTCAGCACTTTATCTACACCTTAAATAAAAATACTCAAACAATTGACATTTCTGTTAGTGTAGAATCTACTCCTGGAATGTACAAGAACATGAAACAAAACAAATGCATTACCTACCATTTGTTTACACTAATCACATATTCAGAATATTACCTATATATGCATTTGATGTGAAATGTATGGAACATGAACTAGCTGAATTAATGCTTCTATAGAGTTATTGCCATCAATAAACATCCAAAGTGGTAATCTAAAGCTAGCCTGATCATTTCAAAACCAGTCTGAAATATGAATCCACTCAAGGGAAAACAGGCAGCTTATTTTCAGGAAGACTTTTCTGCAAAACATGGCTCACATACATACCTTAAAAAATTTTCCCTCAAGAAATGATCTTTAGTACACTTCTCTCTAAGTCAGCAGCTACTTCTGATTTTCACTTTCTGAAATATACTTTTATTTTCTGGGGACTCTGTGAAAGAAAAACAGATCAAACTTTTCTAGTATTATTTCAGCATTTTAAAATACATTGCAAAACTTAAACTTAGGTAAGTTGCTGTGCATTTTCAAATTATTACCAGAAGATTCTTTTTTTAAAAGAGACAGAGTTCAAGAAAACCAAAAGAGCAGACCTCTCAAATGACTGTAAGAAGTTAGTAGTATGCTATCACTTCATATACAGAATTTTGAGGGAAGAAATAATTTTGTCTCTACACATCTAACCAAGATATTTTTTTTAGGTTCTTGGAATTTCTTATGACACAGTGTATTGCAGCTGGAAAATGAAATAATTTCATCTGTTTCTGAACTTTGTCCTTGATAAAACAAAAAGGAAGCTCATTAATAAGGAAAATGAAACCATGGAAGACCAAAATTCATGGTATGAAAGACAAATTTATTAGAGGTATTTTCACTATACTGTAAGAAAAAAAAAAGTGGCAACATGAGAAAGGGACAAATCAAGACACAGAAATTTATTGTGTGGCTCTAGTTACTCCAATATCTGGAATAGTAAGAGGTTAGAAAGTTAAGACGACTGCAGCAGTAAAATTTCAAGCTGTAACTCTGGACTGCAATCTAGGTGACGCAAACTGCAGCAGGAGGTTGGTTCTTTGAGCTTTTATATTAAGAAAAAAGTATATAAAATACAAAAAATAGTAAGAAACAGACTTTGCATATAGCTTACAAGTGCAAGGTATACTGTATAAGCTACATCTGGACCAACATTACGTGTTCCCTCACAATCTTATACCAGAATGTCTCATCTGAAGTTAAGTCTTCAGATGAGACATTCAATACTGGTTTAGCAACGCCCTTGTAAGAAAAGACACATTAAGCAAAACTGAAAGACAGATACAGTGTGTAAGCGTAAAGAAAAGAGAACTATTTTGAAGATCTCCATTATTAAAAACAAACAAAAAAAAAACCAAAACAAACAAACAAAAAAAACAACCACAAAACACACCAACAGTGGACACATTTATAAAATCTTACGAAGGAAGAGTTTTGGTTCATATTCAAGCAGACATTATTTAGTATTCCTTTGTGTTTACTTAGTGACATTCTAGAAACAAAGTGCTGTCTAAGATAAATACAAAACTTCCATTCTCCATGACCAAAAATAGAAAAGACTGTAAGTGATGCTTACATTCAGTCACTGCAAAAAAACAGCAGCTATGCAAGCAGATAAGAAAGGAGGAACAAAAAGGCAGCAGGCTAGAAGCATTACAAAATTCACCACATTTTTGATAACATACAAAATTACGTGTTGCACAGTTGCAAAACCCAAGAGAAAGCCTTCACCAGTGAAAAATTACAAACAAGAGCATAACATTATAGTAAATTTGGCTCCAGTCTCCCATCACAAATACAAACCAGTTGGAAACACCAGAATATCACTGGACAGGAACACTATTTTCACCCCCTTTCCTGATTCAGATGGGATTCATGAAAGTAAAACATATGCTACCACCAGCACCTGGGCACATTCAGATTTCAAGCAGGTTAGAGAACTGCACGTGGTAAAATGAACCCCTTCTGAAAACTCCATTTATTAAATGAAACAACAGATTGGAGCCACTTATACACAAGATGTATCTTCTGCTCTCTGCACACAGACAAAAAACACACCTTTCTTTTTTTTCTAAAGAACTACTCTATCACATATGTTAGAATGGAGAATTTTGTTTGCCAATATAAAAATGAAATGCAAACACAACTTCTCTTCAGAATTCCAATTACTAATGACTTTTTATCTATGTGCATATTTTCATCTGCATATGGGTCATTGGTAGAATTTAAAACAGGTAAAACAAGTCCAATACTGCTCTAATTGATAGGCGTATACTAGCTAGTACACAGAAGTATTACAAAAGCTAGCCAGTGAAATACACAACCATCTGCAAGAGTGCAATAAGATATTACAAACTTCCTGTTGCTATTTCTGAGCTCAAACGTAGTAGAATCTGATAGTTACAGACAGTTTGCTAACTCAATGCAATAAACCACTAGATAATGAAGATATAAAAGAAAGAACTAAAAGAAGATAAGGATAAAGCAGAAAACCTAGATGATCTGTTGTTTTCTGAAATTACTGCCGAGACAGTCAAAGCCAATCCCACACCAGATCCTCTTAGGCTGGGGATATACAAGGCATTCGCTGAAAATGAAGCATCAGAGGAGCATTTAAAAATATCAAATTGATAGTAAGAATTCCCAAGAGCAAGATACTATTCACTGTGGATGAAGTGTTAAAGCACCAAATATGAAACTGCCAAATTATTAATTCTGCAAAAACTGAGGCTTAAGATGACCTAAGTAAATAGGAATGGAGGGTGGAAAATATATCAATTTTTTTTCAGAGCTTGACAAGGCAAACAGGAGAAGCACAGCAAAGACACTCTGACTTCCATATCACGCAAGGTGGTTAAAACCATACTGAAGAATTTCTAGACTGGAATAATAGGGAGAAAAAAAAATGCAGCCTTTGTAAAGGAAAGTCACACTTCGCAACTTGAAAAGCTCTTTGAAGAAATCCAGGATTCAGTGGATAAATGTGTCGGAAGTGGCAGTGAATAAGAGACTTCTAAAAAGCTTCTGCTGATGTCCCTAGTAGGAAGCTGTTACAGCAGTGAAAACCTTGCAGCATAAGACGTAAGACACGAAGATTCACAGTGGAGAGAGTCAGAAGCCTCACCATAATCTGTGCCAGGATTTGAGCTGCTGTTCAGAGTGGTCACCTGCATATCTGTCATTTCACACATCATCTGTGCTTAACTTTGCAAATGATACAAAATTATTATGAACAATCAAAACTGGCAAGTCATTAAAAAATTAGCAGAAGAACCCCAGAATACTGAGCAACAAGCATATAAAACAACAGATGAAGTCACATGTCAGTAAATGCAATGTAACATACTAGGAGAGAGAACTCTAGGTTATTTAATGCCACCACCAGAAAAAGGTCTGGTAGTCTCTGAACACACATCTTCAAAAACATTTGTTCAGCGCTTTGAAGTGGTCAGGTTAGGAACCATCCAGAATATCAGATTTTTATTTTAGTGAAGGGAAAAGAGAACATAACATATTCTTATGCTGATGATACATTTGTGGTGTTCCTATACCTTCAAATTATTCTATCTCATTAAGAACATAAAGCACCAAAAAAGTATAGGTAATATTGATCAGAGTATGAAGCAGCTTCTGCACCAAGAAAGTAAAGAGAATTTTTTAGCTCACAAAACAGATAAGTATGACTGGGTGTCAGATCAAAGTATACAAAAAAATAATCAAGATAGCACAAAGTGACATAGTGTGTCAGATGCCTGAAGTGCTTCCCAGAAGAACACGGGAACATCAAATGAAATTTTACAAAGTTGCTCTTAAGTACTTCTTTGCCTAGTAAATAATTAATTGAGAGAATTCAATGCCTAAAGACATTTTTGAGACCAAGAAGCAAACAAGTTCAAAAATTATTATAAAAATTCATGAAAAAAAAAACAAACAGATCTGTTGAACAGCAGAACTTCCATCTCAAGATGTCTCTAAGCTGCAAAAGCAGGACAGCAACTATTACTCTACATTTGTGCCAACATCCCCTTCTTATCTGACAGTAGCAAGAACTGAGCTAGACAGACTTCACTTGATTGCATACAAACATCCTCACACAGTGCACTCTCACTGCCTTACCCCTGCAGGTGTATGAAGACCACAATTTTCCCTAGCAGTTCTTGCAGCTGTGATCTTATTAAAAACACAATGCAAAGAAGAAGCAGTGAGCTCCATCAAAGAACAGGATTTACAACTGTCAGTAGAACAAAAATAAAATAAAATTAAAAAAAAAAATAAAAACCCAGAAAACAAGTCTCAAACCCCTTGCCTAGAATTACAATATACACCTCCTTTTTCTGGATATACATTTATCCGTTGGAATTCTTGTCACACTTGAAATGGTAGTAATGGACGTGATGGAAGTAAGTCACTGACAATCATGTAGATGTAAGGCTTATAATCTAAAGACATCATCTAATTCTTTCCCTTTCCACCAAAAAACTACATATACTTAACTATGGCAGAAAGATTTTTGTTAAGACTCATTCTTCTCAGGCTCTGATTTAGTATTCCCCTACACTTAGCATAAGGAAAAAGTTTCTCAGTGACCAAACCTCACCCTCCCCACCCCATGACTGAGAAACAGAGAAGAGGCTAGCCACTTCTTTGCAAGTGGAATATCCTATTTTTTGACTAAGCAATTCTAATTCTTTCAATCTTTCATTTCAAATCATTTTCTAGACCACTGCTGTCTTCTGAATACTCTCCAACTGGTCCCCATCTCACTTAGAGTTCATACCCACTAGCTCTGAGAAAAGTAGAGAGATTACTTCAAATTACTTTTGAGCTCCTGTATGAGTGCTTTAATCTCTTCCCAACAGCATGATACTGTGTTATTCTTAATTTGTGATCCAAAAAATCCAGGTCCTTTTCCACAGAACTGCACCTTACCCTGTTTCTTCCCCCATCACATACCCATGCAGTCCAGTCTACAGACAGTACGCTGCTTCTGTGCTCACTGACACCTTGCTTTGTTCCAGATGATGGCTCCCATTTGCCAAGATTATTCTAAATAGTAATTTCATTCTTGACCACACCTGCAGTTGTTCCCAGCTCCCCATAGCCTGAAAACTTCTTCAGCATGCCCTTTATTTACCCCCTCAGGTCTCCTGCGAAAAATGTGCAACGGGAAGAGCTGCCACTTAGTAGTGAACGATGCAGTAAGTGCTCTTTAGGCACAGTTACTCAACCAGTTCTGCTTCCATCCTGTAGAATTTTCTACCTCACAGTCACAGGTAAATAGCAAGGCAGATGCCAGAGATTGAATCTCACCAGGCAGAAGAGTACAAGAAAGTGAAGGCAGCTACAGGTTTGGAAAAGCAGAGCTAGGCTGGCTGCCACAAGTCACACTCTGCCACCACGCCTCAGGACTCACTGCTGTGCACTAACTCCAAAAACGTCAGTGCAGCATGCAAAGTAACAGACACCACCCTCCCTTGCTTTAACACACCTAGTTCTTTTTACCTTCCATGTGTTTAAAAGTAAAGAAAGCTTCCCTTCCTGTATTTTTCCAGGAATTAAACTTTCCTTAAATTAAGTTCCAGGCAGCAAGGAAAGACAAAGAAAAGCACAGTCTCAACAGAGTACCTGACCAACGAATTTTCACTGAACTCTCAGTTCTGCAGTGTCACAACATTCATCTCCACAGTAGGTCTTAACAGAAAAGGTATTGAACAGCATGAGGCTCATAAAAATGATTCTCATGTGGCAGGCACTGCACTCTGGTATCTCCAACCCTGTTATAAAGTCTCTAGGCTAAAGGACAGGACTGTTCTAGAACTACAAAGAAACATACAATGCTAAAATGACCAAAGTTGCCCACAAATTGGAAAAAAAAAAAAAACCAAACAAACAAAAAACTAAACACACACACCAGTGACACAGGATATACTGTATTAAAGAAACTTCTGAAAAAACAAGAGCAACAAAAGACAACTAAAGTATTGCATTTTCAAGAGATTTCTTATCTTAGATGAACAGGGAAGATGGAAACAACTGCTAGGAAAAGTGACAGCAAGAGTCAACACTGAAAGTAAAAAGTAGAATCTAATCTTTGCTGATTTCTTTCATTCATTTAGATGCCAACTTCTCCAGTCTGAAGAAAGAAAGGAGTCTTCTTTATTTGAGGGGGGGGGAAACAACAAACCTCTCAAGGTAACATACCTTATCTTGATATTCATCTGCCTTGAGATAAATACATGGCAAGTCAAAATGAAAACACACAAAACACCAAAAAACAACAATAACAACAAAAAATCCAAGTGCAAACCATCAATCCTGAGGCTGCCTACTGAAATATCTTTTCAGAGAAGACAGAGGAGGGAAGAATACTGACACAGTACTGAGGGTCTCTCATTATCGCAAAAAAGACTTCAGGTGCCAAAACTCTTTTAGCTGCTGCCATTGCACATTTCAACTTAGAAATCCAGAATACTGCTAGGAACTTCTTCCAGAAGCACTGTATTACGTCTTGAGATTTAAGGACAGCCATAGAAAAACAGAAATCCACAGGATGTGAATACTTTTAAAGGTGAGTCAGTTTAATTTCTTCCTATGGCCCAGTATCAGCCAAAATTTCTGGCTGCAGCCAAAACAATTAGATTAAAAATCTGCCATTAGTCTGTAATATAGGACAACACTGGTCTCCTCAGAAGAAACATCACCTAGTTCCAAGTATTTATCGCTCTTTGAAAAGAAATTCAAAGAGCAATCAGGGTGTTGCTTCTTCTTTCCTCCTTCATTAGACTAATTACATCCTTCCGGTTCATTAAACCCTCTACTTAGTTAACGCACTGTTCATTCATTCTTCTTGAGGTCACTTATCTGCTTGCCACCATTGTATCACATTTAATGTAGTTCAATTACATGGTATTCTATACAGAAAACCAGTCCACGAGGAACACAGGTCCATGAGGAAAAGAGTCCTGTCCCTTCCCAACAGCTGATATTCCAGACTGTTACACTGCAGGAAATACAATATATCATGCGGGTCAGTGAAAGGTGTTGCCTCAAGTCTTTTTTTGCTGTTCCTGAGCTGAATGACTTCTCCTTCGCACACTCCAAATCCTAAAAGATACTCACTGTGATAACTCTATCTGTTAAATGGGACACAGTTACTCTCACTATAAAGACAGAGTCACCACAAAGACAGATGACTGAACTATGCATCTGCACTTTCTTAAACACTTGAAGTGCATAACAAATTTTAATGCATACATTTTGCAAATAGATACCAGGGCTAACTTTTCAAGATACATGAAGGAACCTACCCTATCTTTTTAGATCCAGCCAGTTTTGGTTTAGTATCACCAGCTTTCCCAGTCATAAAGAACACTCCTGAAGGGTATTACTCTAATTTGAAAATGTATAAATTGATCAAGTTTTAATCAATGGATGTTACAACAAACAGTTAAAAGTTGTGGATGTTTAACCTCTCGGGTCTCTGGAAAAATGGTACTGAAACACATATGAGCAAAAAAATGTATGCTTGGACTTTTCACATGGGATTTTTTTTGCACAAGATTCAGCCTACCTGATCTTTTGCAACATACTATTATTTTTTTATCCCCAGTCCTTCATTCTGCATATCAAAAATATTCTTTCCAGAAATTATACCAAACAGCTAACTTTTCATTTACAAGGTCAATGTTCTTCAGGATGTAGCAGCATCCATGGACATTCTTCAAAATTAAAAAAAAAAAAAAAGAAGTAGGGATGATCATAATGTTTGCTTTGTAGGCAAGGGTTATTTAGGTCCCTCAGAATTCTTGCCTTCCTATAATCTGAGACGGTTGAAGGGAATTTGACTGACAGCATCTTTAAACCTGAAATCCCAACTTAATCTGAGAAAAATTGTGGAGGGGTAAACAAGCCATCCTATTGTAACAGTCAAATGCTAACAACCATCTGCTTAATCACGGCTTTGGAAATGGCAGCTCCCACCTGCTGAAAGTAGACTAACCACATCCACACTGCAGATCCCTAAATCTCCACTAGGGTCCCCACGTCTGGCTGGGGGGACTTCGATGATGAATTACTAGAGCACAAAAGATCACCATGTCACAGCCCATTAGAATGATGTTTTATAGCATGATAAGCAGAGTATACACTGCATGCTTTGTGGAAATGTGAAGCCTCAGGTTTGAGGACATCGGGCACACAGGGACAGGATACCTCCAGAAGACTGTTCTGCTTAGAACGCAAAACTGCTGCAGTGTGCATCCATATTGTGGCTGGAACAGAGCCCGGAGGAAACAATCCCATCAGCTGTGGGCAGGTTTCCTTTCAGAGGATACCAGCTGGCTCACAAAAAGCAGAGTTAGAAAGCATGCAGCATGGAAAACTAAGAGGCTGTGGAGGAAGACAATGATTGAATCAAACTGAGATTTTTTACCTCAATAAGGATGTGTATAATTACCTCCTCATATAAAAAAGAATAATTTAGACAAATTACATGATCTAGATGCCAATTATATTTGTTAAAATAGTAGCTTCAGGTTTACTTAACACATTCACTGATGACAGATTCCCCACTCCAACTTCAATATTCACCTAATCCAGAAGGCAGAACTGCCTTAAAAGGCCCTCCTCTAGCTTTGTTACAGACCTTTAACTCTTTATAATTCTTTGCTTTTTCGGCTGCACACATCAACAGCTAACATTCTTCTGTATTTGGCAAATCAGGCATTTCCTTTTATCTGGCGTGATAACTTCAGTTATCACATCTGCTGAATTGGTAAACAACCATACTATGGAAATCACAGAAAAGATATTCTCCTTGGGAGAAAACACACCATTCACAGCACAAACATACTACAAATATAGTCATACCAACAATAAGCAAGCATGCGTTTTTCTGATTCCATGCTTTATATCTTTTAACCAGTAAAAAGGTGCTCCAAAGTTGTATGATTTTACTTAAATTTGCCTATGAGAGCATTTTTCACAAGATACTGATAAAGAGATAGCACAACTGCTTTAAAATACCATTATTTACAGTGTTTAAGTTGTCGCATTTTCAAATCTTAGCCACTTCACTTGGCTGCACCCCTTATCTGGAATTCCTGAACTTACTTGGGATACAAATACTGCGGGGTACTATTTTACATTCATGAACATTTCAAAGCAGAAGCCACAACTAGGAAGTCAGATGCTATCTGAAAGAAACCCAAAACATTAAAGAAAGCTTTTGCATAATTCACAAAAGCTGTATTTTAACAGACACAGTGATGGTACACTACACTAAATAGATTTTAGCAAACTTATACAATTTAATAGCAGATAGGACAAGCTTCAGATATTCAAAGATTAAGAAAGTTTATCCTAAGACCCTAATCTTATTTGTTTATAGGTTCACCAAGGGTGAATTTTGTGATTTACTAGCCCAGCGGCTAACAACCTCCACCAGCTGAGCCATTATTAATATGTTATTCATCTAAGCATTACAGCACCAAATATTCAATAAAATTATTCCTGACTTTATTGAATAACCATTAAATCTATGCCCTTTCCTACTCTGGTCTGTTTTGTACTGAGAAAAACAACTTATTACCAGCATTCTCAGTTCAAACAGCAAAGATTATAAAAGTGATGATGAACCATGTAAGTTACAATACACTGTCAATGTATGGAATAAGATTTTCCAATTTTTCTAAAGCAAAAAGTCAGGCATAAACAGAGCCAGAGAAAAGCAGCAAAGCTGACAAATCAAGTACTGAAATTAAGAGATTCATAAATTGAGGATGAAAACCTAAATGCCACCCTCTTTGGAATATGCATTATGTGATCATGTAATTACCTCCACAGCGCTTTTCTCCATAAATGCCTGACTCATTTATTACAGAGGATGGAGTGCTCTGGGAATGATTCAGCACTCTGTCAGAGGGGCTCATCTTCACGACTCTATCATGCTCATTGCTATAATTGTATGTCTTCCAGTTTCTAAACAGGCAATTTCAGGGAACAAAGGGCTCATGATTAATGCACTTTAACACTATTTTGGATTCTATTTTTGCTTCTGGCAAAGAGTGCTTACATAATATGCAACAATTCACAAACTTCTCACAGGTTGCCCTACTTAAAAGGTAATTGATTTTTCATTAGGTCTTAATTATGGTAATTTATTTTGATGTTTAATTTCTTAATGTCTCAGCTCCTCATGTTAAAATAAGTCGCTTCCAAAACCATAATATGAAAAAAAGGTTGTGAGACTCTAAGATCAAATGATGACAAGTACATGAGGGCTTGCAAAAGGACTGTCTTCAGATCAAGATTTGAATACCATATAGAAAAATGCCTATTACATGATAAACTATCAAGTAGTTATTTGTTAAGTATTTTCATTACTAGCACTTAATAAGACATAGTACCAAACAGACTACAGTATTGTGTAAGCAATATTGTAAAGCATACCTAAAGGACAAATTGAGAGTACACATGCAATGTTTTTATTAATACCTTAACAGTTGAAAATTTCATGTGACCGTCTTAACAGAGAGCTACATCACAGAAACGCCTCACAGAACGCAACTGCTGCTGTTACTCCATGTTCACTCTCTCAATAACATAAGAGCAAGATTTGGCCAGAGTGGTCAGCAGAAAATGAGAGCAACCGTATCAGAAAGCCTAACGAAATATCTTCGCTGCTCAAGGTGCAGGTTCACAACATAGACAAGACTAAGCAGCCAGAGCTGTGTTCTAACAGGACAACTAATACATTTCAAAGATGAGGAATTCTGACAAACCTGTATAACTGGCCAGAAAACAGTCACTGAACCACAGTACAGTTAGGAGTATCGAGAGTTGCCTCTACACACTGCTATGACACTCATCTGTGTGTCGTGAGCTGGTTAGTAAGAAGCTCAGATGTGGGAAAGAAAGATTGAAATTGCATGTGGTTAAACCATCTGGAATTTTCCCTCTAGTGCAGAAAAGCAGCAATGCAAAGGAAGCTGGTGACTCTAGAGCAAATGGTAATCTGAGATCCGAAGTAGAACAATCTTATGAAGTACAATTCACTCACTTACATTAATAACAGCATTAAGCCATAAATTCTTGGAAATTTATTTTTATCATCATCAGGGAAATACACAGGACTGAAAAAATTCCCTACTACTTAAAGCTCATTACACTCAAAATCAGCCTAACTCTGCATTTAAACTTGCAGGAGGAATTAGAAAAGATTACAGTCATGGTCTCAAACGTGATTTCATGCTATGAGATGACAGGAATCAAAACTCTGCATCCCGTAAGTTGTCCTAAAAGAAAAAAAAAAAATTTAAAAAAATGTTTCCTTTTTAGAAGCACCTTTGCTGCCTTTTAGGAACCATTTCCAAAACTCACACTGCACTCTACATGACCACACACGTAGCTCTTAAAAAGAAAGGTAACTATCTTCCCTCAAACCCTGGGAACCAAGCTATAAATTCCACAGATTCACTACTAAAAAAAGTTTCCAAAATAAATCCTTCCAAAGAAATGCTACAGTTACCTAATGCAAATCTTACACAGCAGGAGCTTGCTGCGTATTTACATGCACAGTATTTTAAACCCTTTAACACCCTAATAAAACAGCAAATACTCAACAACATTCCAAGACTGCATCTACTGTATAATAAAGCTCTCCACTAAGTTTTCAAAATCCATTTTTATAAGGCAAATACATCAATGCTATAATTAAGACAGTACCCAGTCGACAGTTTTATCTTAAGACAGGAGCACATATGCAGTTTACTTCCTGCTGGACTGAACTTAGGCTTTCCTCTCCTCCCTTGCTGCTCCTCCTCCACCCCAAGCAAAAGAATCCCCTTTCCTTTTCCTAGGCCCACTTCCCACACACTGCAAAAAAAAAGAAAAAAACCCTCCTCCCTGTGAAGTGATGACCTCATGCTGCTAGCCCATCTCCTTGTATGGAGCAACTCCGGGCTCGCTGCCAGCTTTCTCCGCCTTCAGGCTGACACGGCAACATACCTTCCCTCACCCCGCTGCTTCCCAGCTGGAAGAACATCGGGAAGCCGCAGCAAGCGGAGGGGGCAAAGCCGGGGAAGATAGAGGGGGTCTCCGCATGGACAACCAACAGACCGCCAGATGCCCGTCCCAGACTCATATCTAGCATAAACCTGCTTATCATCACCAAAGCACCTCCCCTCTCCACCGCATAAAGAAGGATGGAAATACAGCCTACACTACCCAACTACAGTGCAACCCTAACATCGCTGAATCTTGCTTCCCCATTAAATCTCTTCATTCCAGTGAAGCAAATGTTGCCTCTCCCCCTGTCTTACCAAAGACCCTTCTTATCTTCCTTTTTATCACCCTGCTATAAAATCTTCCTGCCCCTTCTTCGGCCTGTCTTTACTTTCAAGTGTCTCCTCAGGATGATTTCTACATCATCATTTTATATGCTAGCAATCCAAACACCAACTGAAGAACCTTCCTGTGAAAGACTCAGTTGCATCATGGGAGTTATGGCTGTAGGAAACCAGGAAAGGATCTTGGTGATGGTTAAAAGAGCTTTCGCTCAGTTAAAAAGTAACCTTGTACATACAAGACTTGATCTTCTTCTTCAAAGAAATATCCCCAAATCTCAGCTCTTCTGGGGTTAACATTCCACATGTGTATATTTTAAAAGTTTTAACAGTACTGACAATTTGCTTCAACACATTAAAAAGGAAATTATAAAAGTAGAGGACATACATTTGTCTCAACAACACTAATCATTACTGTAACTCAACCTATAATAAGTCCACCATTTGCAATTTGCTTTGACTGTGTGAAATATAAAAGTCCCACCTCCTTGACCCTTCCAAAGACTAGCATATACATGTAGTAAACTGTAACAGTCATCTCTTTATTATATATTATTTAGTAGGTACAATTAACCGAAAATAATACCCAGTAAATTCTTTTGGTCAAAAAGTTTCATGTTGCCCAGGTTTTTCCTACGTCGCAACTTGTTAAAAGAAGCTGCATGAAAATACAGCAGAGCATCAAAGTCACATTGTACAGCTTTGCTACAAAGTGAGGAAAAGTTATGTCAGCTACTTGGAAAGTACTGCCTTCCTGCAAACAGAAGACAAGTTGGTTTGTTTAGAACTATAACACCACACTAGGTGTTCACATAGGATGTGTCACTTCCAAGGGTGCATGCTCACGTAAATACAAACAAAATAGAAACATACTGCAACATGAAAAGGGATGTTTAATGCCCTTCTATATATTATGCTCCAAAATACCAAATATGAGCATTTAAGACCCCTGCAGACACCAAACCCACTAACACACAAAGAATAAAAACACACGTGAAAAAAGCCAGGGTAGTAGCACTAAGAAGACCCTGCCTAGGCAGGCTCTAAATCTAATGTGTAAGTTAACAAAGTCGCTAAATTGTACAGCTTTCTTACGAGGGAGTGCGGGAAAGAGAAAAACAAAAAACAAAACCAGGAGAAGGGGAAGGGATTGTATTGGGGGGGGAGGGGGGGGGGGGGGGGGGAGAGTATGGGGGCCACACATGACAAAGTTTCAGGCGGCGGCTGGCGCGTCCTCCCGTTATTCGCAGCAGTCACAGCCCGGCCGGCGTGCCGTGGCGCAGCCGGAGCACAGGCGGAGAACAGCCTGAGGCAGGCACGGCACCGAGTCGGCCCTTCTCCTCCCTTCGCCCCCGAGCCCGCACCCCGCCCAGGGCCCCGCGCCCCTCGGCCCGACGGCAGCCCCGGGGGCGGGGATCCCCACCCGCCGCCCTGCCTGCCCCGCCGGGGCGGAGCCGCCGCCGGGCGAGCGGCGCCCCTGACGTCTCTCCGCGCCGCCGCCGCGGGAAGCGACCGGATGCCGCCGCCGCCGCCGCCGCCCCCTCAGAGGAAAGCGCGAGCGCCGCCGGTGCCGGCCCCGCCCCGCCTCGCCCCGCCCGCCCGCCCGCAGGTAAATCCTCGCGCGGGGCCTACCCGCCCCCCCTGCACCGGCTGCCTACGGGGCGGGCGGGCAGGACACGGCAAAGGGTGGGGGCGGCCGCCCCCCGGCCCGGGTGCCGCTCCCGGGGTGCGGGCACCAGCGGCGGCGACGCAGCCGCCCCGCGCACTGCACCTACCTACCTGACAAGCCGAGCCCCTCCGCCACCCCGGGCGTCACGGCCCCACCAGCCGCACGTGACGGGCGCGGGCCAATCAGCGCCAGGCTCCCCTCTCCCGCCCAGCCAATCCGAGCGCTCCCTGCCTCCTGGATGACGCGCTGTAGCTAGCAGCCAGTCAGAGAAGGGAGATGCGCCACCGCTGCCGCCTCCCGGCTGGGAGAGGCGTCGCAATTGGATGGAAGCCGTGGCGCTCCGTGGGAGGCGGGGCTTCCCCGCCCCGCTCCGCTCCGCCCCGCCGCCGGCGCGCGGTGCGTCTGTTTCCCAGCAACGGTTTTCCTCACACCGCCTTGTTTTAGAAGACACGCCTAGAAATACCTTAGGTTTAGTGCAGAATGGGCACAGAAGTGTAGATTCAAGGTTTAATAACTGGTGAGGAACATCTGCGTAACTACAACACTACGATACAACGTACATCGGGTTTAAAGTCTTTGTGTAATTTCTGTGGTGTTTATAACTTGATCATGGAAATGTAGGTGTAAACATCAAGGAAATGTATGAGACTGAAAGATGGCAAATCCCGAGAAAATAACTCCTGGGCATCGCAGCTTAAGGAGAGGTAGACGAGGCGTCTGGTGTTTTGTGAGCTCACCAGGTCAGCGTCAGGAAGAGGTAACAAGCAGCAGAAAAGAAGAAAACAAAAATGGAAAATGGGGGGGGGGGGGGGGGGGGGGAGGGGGGGAGGGGTAAGAAAACAAGAAAAAAAAAAAAGAAAAAAAACCCTACTATTGTGACACTAACTTCACAGATTTAGGGAAAACATGAATATTAAAGTGTTGTATCTTGTCTTTTGTAACAGATTGTGTTTAAAGGAAATGAAAAATTCATTTTAATTACATAGTAATAACAAAGCCTGTTACCACGATGCATTTCATACATGCAGAAGAACACAAGAACCCCGTAACAGGTTAAGTTAAAGTTACAGCCAAGTATGCTTTCTCAAGGGGTTGACAGTCACTGGTGTTTAGGAAGGATGTACGCAGAGCAATCATATTCCAATCCATGGCTTCTTAAGCCAGCATTTGCTTTTCGACCAGAGTGTTTAAAAAGCACTAGTGAAACTTTGCAGTGTGCAGTTTTCTCCTTTTGTTTAAGCTATTTCTGCCCTTTTCTTCCAAAACATCTTCTAGAAATAATTTCCTTTATTTACCTGTTTGTCATGTGAGAAAGAATTACTTTCTTTTGTACCTCATCCCTATGCACCTTGAGGCAAGCTGAGACCTATATACAGTTAGAAGCAAGTTTGCATGATACTACGTGTACAACAGAGAAAAAAGCTATTAAATTGTAGTAGAAAATGGGTTTTTAAGATAATTTACATTTGGATACTTTTCAACAATGTTATATTTGGGATAAAAATCTTAATTTAGTTGCAAATACTGAATTCAGTGTGAGAAATCAGCAATGACAGGGTTTTATGGCAAATGCAGGTACAAACAGCCTGATTCAGTCTTAGTACAGCTATATTCAAATATAACTTTTTTTTATTGGCCAGATATCTTGTCAGTTAAGCTGTTCACATGCCTCAAGACGATCTTTTATGATTATGTCTACGGTTTGGTAATTTAGCTGGCCTTGAGGGCCTTGAACCTGATGAAAACTGGTAGACAATGGTATGAGGGTAGAAAAATCTCTCCTCCTTAGGTTTTTTTTTAGAATTTTTTAAACTTTACTGAATAATCTGCTTGACTTCAGAGGAAGACGGGATTCCTTGTTCTTTTTTGTAGTAAGTTTTTTTTCCAAATCTTTCAGATACTTGTTAAATCAAGATGAAAAAAATAGGTCTATACTCTAGTCACTGCTGTATAGTGTAGACATATGCAATATTTTGAAATCGCATTGCTAATTTTATTTAGAAAGTGCAATTATTAATTGAATATTAAAAGTATATTAGCACTTCCGATTAAAAGCCAATTCAAAAGCTTTTTTTTTCTACCAGGCTGCAGATGCTAATCCTTTTCTCTGTCCCCTATCCCAATCTTCTAGTTCTGCACACATTACTCCACTCAACCCCATGTGTGATTTCCTCTGCCTCTGTCTAACTCCAGGAGCAGAGAGGCAGGTTCCTAAAGGTATCCAAAGGAGACAAAAATGATCAGGAAAATGAACATGCTTTTGCTTCAGCACGTCCTGTCAATCCCTGGACATACTTTCTTCCAGCCTCTCCTCTTTGCTCCTACACATTAAATCCTACAGATTAAATCTATCACTTCATGCTAAACCAAGGCTGATCAACATTGCTACTTTAAACCTGCTGGTTTGGACAACGGTGGTATTAGAGCATTGTTTCAGACCTTATTGCAAAATTGCCTCCCCAGAAACACGGCAAGCACCTCAACATATGGAGAGTTCTGTGGCGCAACACTTTAACACCTACTGGCAGAGCACTTTATGGCTCAACTAGCTGAAACAATAGCACCTGCCCGGTAAAAATACCTGAAAAATTCAGTTCAGTGTCCTGGATCTGTCTTCTCCTCTTGCATGACTCATGTAAGCTCATGCTTTAATTTCTGCTCTCTTCCCAACTACCACAGAATTTTCCGTCTTTCTATCATTGTGTATTCACCCACTATTGTGACCCTACAAATACCAGAGGATTTGCTCCTTAAATAGTAAATCTCTTGTCCGATTCAGTTAAACCCTAGGTTTCAAGAATCGTTTTCTTTTTGTTCTTCTGTTTGCTGCAACTCTTTTGGTACGCTGCCAGTCTATAATTCACTCAGGACATTTTCATAATTTTGAATGCTTCTTTTCTACCTTTATCTAATTTCCTTGTTTATGGCTCATTGCCTAAAATTCCTGAATGTGACATGCAAGTTATCAGCTTTATGCCGCTGGTACTCATGTTGAAAAACCTTAAAGTTATTCTTAGGGGACAAATACTGTAACATTACTTCAAGAATGATAACAACTTTAAATTAAATTACATGCCTGGAGGGGAAATATAAATGTCGGAAAGAGAGAGATGGAAAGTTCCTCATTATCACTCCTTCAAAATGCTAAAGTAAAATGGGAGTCATTGCAAAATCCAACATAAAAAAAATCTCCTGGATATACTAAAGAATTCTATTATACACAAGTCAGTAATACAGAGAAGTTATTATAGAGCTATACTCAGAATAAAAGATTGCAAAAATATGTCTGTGAGGGATAAAAATAATAAATCGAGAAAAAATTCTTCTGTAATCTCAGACTTTTGACCAACAATATGGTTCTTTGATGCCCACCAAGGGTATACTAATTCCTTCCTGTTGAGTTAGATTTGCTGCAGTTCCTTGAGTTAGCACGAATGAGTATCTTTTTCTAAACAATTGTACATCTTTCGAAAAAAAAATTGTTTACCATTTTATTCATTCTTTTCCTATTTACTATCACTATTATTGTAAAGAAATACAGTAAAAAGTTTAAATAACTGCACAAACTGTGTATTAAAGCACTGAAGTTTTAGGGTTAGAAACTGTTACAACCACTGTTATGAAAATCACTCTGGTTCTTTTAGTACATATCTAGATAATAACATCATAAAACTCAGGCATGTTAAAGCAATGAAACAAAGAGCCTGTGAGTACAGAGCTGAGCAAACAGCTGAACTTTCTTTTCACCTCTGCCGTAAACATTCTACTTACACAAAGCACTCTCTGCCTCAGTATTTCTATCTATAAATGGCAACATCAATAGTTTCCTTGAGGGATGTTAGAAAGTGTAGATTGTTAATATTTATAAAGCATTTTCAAATTGTTGTATGGAAAAAGTTTAAAAATGCAAATAATAGTATATGGAATAAGGATATTTTAGGTATTCTATCATTGGTTGTAGAAGTCTAATTTTCATATTCTTTTTACAGATTTTCATTATTATTTCCTGTTTTTCTCTTCTCTACCCTTCTTTTTCTCCCACCCCCATTTTGTACTTCATATTTTGAATTTCAATGTCTGTTGCTATGACAACAGCATGATCTCACTAGTGCTGCCTTCAGACCCTTTTCAAATCTGAGTTGTACTGTTTAAAACTACACATTTTGTGCTTAAGGTGCCTGGAGGGTTTTCCCAATCATAAGCTATGATGCAGATATACGTTCCTAAATCCTAGCACCTGCCATTGTTTTTCTACCCTGTGCACATTACTTTGAGTAATTGCCTCTCTAGGGCGTGGTGGCTAAATAGAAGATAGTGGGAAGCATATTTGCCAGTCTTTCCATATATAAATATATATATGTATACACATACATATATATACACATATATAAATAAGCAGGCACATGTACATGTGCATAGACACAATTTGTTTTTCAGGTGTGTGCAAGCTGGAATCTGCTACAGAAATTCTTAAAGAAGTAAAAGAAACTAGCAAGTTCTGTTTAATTTTAAAATACTGAATTAAAACTCTGCAGACATAAGGGAAGATTACCAATGATGTGAGGGAATTCAAGTCGTGGTTTCATTCTTAAAAGGAGCCACTGATCCTTGCTAATGCCTGAATACAAAAAACAAGCATGTAGTGGAGGAGCCACTCATAATCCAAAGCTAAGGACAAGCATTCAAATCTCTGATTTCCTAAGACTATTTAAATTCCTGATAAATTTATTGCTGTTATCATTAATTAGAGTCACAGACTGCAAGCTAATAGGTGGTCACAGATACGCTGCTCAGGTACTGGAACAGACTCACTGTAATCTAAATGTGGGGTCTAAATGATGAACATCAGCTAGTGATAAGGGAGGGGACAAAAGTCCCATAGATAAGTTCCTGAGCATTTAGACCAATTTAAAAAATAATTACAGAGTTTGTGCAAAAATAATTACAGAGTTTGTGCAAAGGCATTACAAACACTGGGCCCCCATTCCTAATATGACAAGCCCCAGTTTTATCCTATGCATCAGATGCCACTACAGACTGACACACTCTTTTCGTTTTTCTACCCCTAGCTCTGTGGAGCAAGCATTGCTAATCCATAATATTATGCTCCTGATTAGTAAAAAAAAAGTGCAATCTGGTGAAAATCTGTTTCAAATTCACCTTCAGTTGCTGACTGAAGAGCTAGTTATTACTCTTCAGCTTGAAGTATAATAATGTCCCAGCTAAATGTCTCTCCTTGAAAATCACAGGATTTATACCTTGCTGCTTACTTACCTGGAAAGGTATGAATGTTTATGATTCACACAGTGCAGAAGCCACCTTAAAAAAGTTCAGCAGTGTTAAGGCAAATTAGTTTTCCAACTTCAAGAAAGTATGACTGCAGACGTTGGTCTACTTAAGTAAAAGCATTCTGAGCTTTATGTTGATATTTTCTCTTGGACTGTAGATTCATGATGTGAAGTCTTTGGATACAATACCTTAAGTCAGTATTGCTCCCTCTGCCACCCTTCCACTACCACATATTCCCCTCCTTGATCTTCAGCCTGCTGTTCCCTCACTTCTGCCTCCAGAAGTGTTTATGCAACTGTTCTGCAAAGTAGATAAGGAGGATGACCTAGCTTAAAAAATAGTCTTGCTATTACATTTAAATATACATAATATCTTTATAAAAGTCTTGTTATTCTTTTTTAAATCAGACTTGTTCTCTATCTGGTTATCACCACAGCCAGATGGCTAGTTGGGCCAGCACAACTCAGCCACAGAAAGCTAGGTATGAGCAGTTAGGGAAGGGGGATGGGTGTGGCAATACCTCAGTCTGCTGTTGCCACTAAAGAGTACAATTCCTGAAGCAGCAAGCTAAGATTACATCTTTGGTGGCATCATACTAGTCCTCCAAGGCTGGGATGGGAAATCCACCTCTTTTTCAGTGTATTTGGTCACTGCCTTATCTACTCTGAGGAGGAGACAATAGTGTAATGCATGTGCTAAGCTACTTTATATTCTTACATAAATCACAGCCTTCACTGTGCATACAGTTGTGTAAAACACTTGTCAGTATATTAAAAAAACCCTGAGGACCTTGAGGACAAATTCCAGCTTAAGGTATTCCTGCCTCTCTCTCACAATGCACATTCCTTCCCCCATTCTGCAATATGCCGCTGCTCTTGGTTGTGCCAACACAACTGTTGGTAGGATTACATTGTGAACAAAACTGATAAGCCTAAATAAAATCCTGCAAACAAACAAAAAAAACTTTTAAGACTAGACTTTTTAATCCATGATCTAGAAGTTGAGCCTTTGCCTTGAGACATCAGCATGTTTTTCAGAACAGTTTGATGATTTAATCCATTTGAGCAGGTTATGATTATACATACTATGGTCAAGGACAGTACTCTTTCTAAAATGTAAGCAGCAGCAGAAGATAAAGGTCAACATCTTGATTAACTTGAAAATCCCCAAGACGGCAGACAGGAAACAGAAGGGAGAGTTTATAAGATTACACATTTCTTGGGTGTTCTTCCTTTAAGGAAAAGCTTTTAGGATGAACAGTTTGTATAAATTGGTATCCACAACATCATGGCTAGTTAAGCGACTTGACATCTTTATAGCTGAATGATGAAGACACGTGTTTCACAGAGTTAGTGTACCAATAGATGTAACTTCCCCTAAATCTCTCCCTAGACCTAACAAACAAGTTGCACACACCTTATTTGTGGAACTAAATTACTCTATTTTTATTTTAACCTTTGTCTGGTGCCAAGGGTAATTTCAGTATTAAAACCTGTATAAGTCTTTTCCCACTTTCTCACTTCCATACTTCAGAGGGTTTTTTTTTTTTTCTGAGTGGGGTATAAATTGCCCGTATTTTAAAATTTTGGGTTTGCTACCTAGATAGAGTTCAAGGAAAGAGCCAAAGTATTATGGTTGCCCTGATGTCAGAAACATCTTATTGAAGTCCCTTGTCTCTTCATAATGGAACTGTTCTGTCTGGCAATATTTTTCAGTACCTGTTAGCAAGAGTACCTAACACCATGTCATTGCAAACTACAGAGCAGGAAAATTTAGGAAGAGACAACACTGGAGTTCCCAAGGCAAAAGATGTCAATTTTGTCATTATTTACTTTCAAGCTTTTATGGAGAAACACAGGAACTTTCTTTAGAAAGTCTCTGAAATGGAATTTCTTCTTATCATAAACTGCTTTAGCTTTCTGGAGCTCATTCCCCTGGGATACTTTACACATCATTACTCTTCTTGAAACAGAGTGTATTTCACAACTAAAATTGTCTTTCAAGTATTACACAGCCCAGCAATAATAACTGGGTGCAACACAGTTTCTGTCTCTCAGAGTCCATCTCAAACCTCTTCCCACTGTATAAGAACTCATACATCCTTGCCTGGAAAGACCAGCTAGTCAGGTCTGTGAATAAACCTACATACATTAACAAGTAGATTCTCTCAGAAAGTGAACTGAGGGAAGAAAAAAAAAAAAGAGAAAGGGGATCAATAGCTTTCTCAGATTTTAATACAATCTCTTCTACTACTACATGCTACTAGTAGAATTATAGCAAATTGATTAGATCATAGCCCCGGAAAGTAAGCTAGCATATCTAACATGTTGTGCCACTGGATGTTCAATGAGTATTTAGGAAATTGTATCTTGTTTGTACAGTTTAGATAGCCCCTGGCAGGCCTACACAATCTTTTAAGGATAAGTGAGTACACACACTTTTTTGTGAGGCCTTTGGTCAGTGAATCACACTGAAACCAGCAGTAGGATTTACGTACAAGGGTTTTATGCAACAGCAATCATTATTGCACATAGCAGGAAGCTTTTCCTGTAAGGTACTGATACTCTGTATATTGAAGCCAATGTATATCAACATCGATGCAGTGGGAGCACATCCAACAGCCAACACTAAGAATTCCACAGCTCGCAGCAATATACAAATGAAAAACAGGCAGATATCCACCTTCCAGCTTTGAACATCTGCAGGTGGAGCTGTAACAAATTGATTAGTGGTCTTTACTTTTTTGCCCTTGTCTAATCAGCTACAGTAAATCAATTGTGCCCTCTAGAATCCAAAGCAGGATAAGACAGGCTTCTGACTTGATTCAATTTCATTATTTAAATATGAAAATCAGTAAAAGATATTTTAAAGGAAAAATTTATCAAAATACTTTGCTTTGTTTCATAAATGTTCACTCATCGCTATTTTATTCATATTGTATATGATCATAAATATTGTTTCTTGTAAAACACAAGATTTTTCCCTGCCCTAATAGATTTTCTAGGATTATGTTGATACCATTTTAGTAGAAACTTCACTAAAATTATTGATGTAAATGCAGAGAATAAAATGTCTAACTTATCAGCATTCCTCACTTATTGTTAAATATCAAATTACAGAAATTGCTGGGCTAGTTTATATTAAATATCTGGAACAGTGTTTGCGCTTAGCTAAAAAGTAATCTTTTTCAACTGTTGGAAATATTTTTTGATCTGATTTATTATGATCCTTTTAGATAATTGGGCTAGCACATTTAAAGACACATTCTGTTTGTTTCATCTGAGTCTCTTTTTATATAATTTATAAATGCAACAGCATGCCTAACCTTGAAAAGAGTGAAATGTAGCAAGACTGGTCTTGCTGCATTATGGTTAGTTTACTTATTGCACAGGACTAAAAAGATCTTCAAATAAAGTATATAATCTGAGATTTCCATTGGCACCTTTTCTATAGATTACCCAAATAAACCTTTGTAAGTATCAAGTCTCACATTATTCTGTCTCAGTTCAAGCAAAACATGGCAGCATTATTATCTTGAACCCCCTCTATAATAATTAGGAGAATTGTGAACCCTGCAAGTATTTGTCAACATGTGACAAGGTTAGATGGGTTGTTCCTATGCACCTATATTTAAGCATTTGAGTTGTGAGTGCAGAGATCTAGCCACCTCAAAATGTAATCAGGACTAGCCAGGTGCCAAAGCACAGTGAGGGCCAGCTGCTTCCTAAGGGCCAGTGTCTCCCTGGGCCCAGGGAGTCAAGGGGAACCTGAGGACTGGCAGGGCAGGGACCTCACGAGCCATCTCACCATGCCAGGAAAGAAGCAGGGGTGGAGGGTGGGGTGGTGAAGGAAGGGCAGTTCCAAGGCCAGGACATCTAACAAATCTATGAGAATGGGGCAGGTCCCAGATCAAGCTCCCCAAGGAAATCAGCCCCCACATGTCAGCATTGTTAGGCTCTATGGGCAGATGTGGCACTCCTAGGTAGGGGCCAAATGCACAGGGCTGAGCTTAAATGGAGGCCCTGTGCCCATGGGGGAGGGTGTCAGTCCATCACACAGGTGGGGGTCCCATATAAGGCTGATCAGACCCACTAAGCTTGATTAGTGACCTACCAGTAGATTACTAAGAGGGATATTTTATGGAGATGGAGACTCTTGGTGGCTTTCTGCTTCACTTGCTCCTGTTTGTCAACATTTCTTGTTCTGGGTGTTGAAAACAGGATGTAGTAGTACTCTAGATGTGCTCTAACAAGTGCTGCATAAGGCAGGGTAACCACTTCCCTTAATCTGTGCTTCTGTTAGTATGGACCAGGATGCTGCTTGCCTTCTCTGCTGTCAGGGCACACAGCTGACTCATGCTCACCAGGACCTCCATCTCTTCCAGCAGAGCTGCTCCCCAGTTTCTTGGTTGTTGCACCCTGGATACAAGAATATTGCAGGAGAAGGTGTTCACAGACTTGCCGGACTTGGAATATAGACAATGAATGAAGCTGCAACTCACAAAGGAAAGTAGTAGTTCAAAACTTTAAAGGTTAAGACAAGTGAATGTTCATCAAGGGAGTTGAGAATTCTGACCCTGCCTTTGTTGTGCAGACTTTGTGTTGTGTTTGCATATTAGTAGCAGTTCTGAGAATAATGAACTTGATATTTCATAGAATCATAGAATGCTTTGGGTTGGATGAGATCTTTAAAGGCCATCTAATCCAACCCTCCTGCAATGGAGCAGGGACATCTTCAACTAGATCAGGTTGCTCAGAGCCCCTGTCCAGGCTGATCTTGAATGTTTCCAGGGATGGGGCATCTACCATCTCTCTGGGCAACCTGTTCCAATGTTTCACGACCCTAATTGTAAAAAATTACTTCCTTATGTCTAATCTTAATCTGCCCTCTTTCAGTTTAAACCCATTACCCCTTGTCCTGTCACTACATGTCATAATAAAAAGTCTGTCCCCATTTTTCTTGGAATCCCCTTTTAAGTACTAAAGGGTCACTATAAGGTCTCCCTGGAGCCTTCTCTCCTTCAGGCTGAACAACCCCAACTCTGATCATTTTTGTGGCCCTCCTCTGGACCCACTCCAACAGGTCGATGTCTTTCTTGTACTGAAGACTTCAGAACTGGACACAATATTCCAGATGGGGTCTCATGAGAGCAGAGTAGAGGGGCAGAATCACCTCCCTCGACCTGCTGGCCATGCTTCTTATGATGCAGCCCAGGGTACGGTTGACTTTCTGGGCAATGAGCACACAGTGCCAGCTCATGTCCAGCTTTTCATCCACCAGTACCCCCAAGTCCTTCTCCTCAGGGCTGCTCTCAATCTCTTCATCCCCCAGCCTGTATTGATACAGGGGGTTGCTCTGACCCAGGTGCAGGAGCTTGCACTTGGCCTTGTTGAACCTCATGAGGTTTGCGTGGGTCTACTTCTTGAGCTTGGCCAGGTCCTTCAGGATGGCATCCTATCCCTCAGGCATGTCAACTGCTTGGTGTCATCTCAGCTTGGTGTCATCTGCAAACTTGCTGAGGGTGCACTTGAACCCACTGCCTATGTCATTGGTGAAGATATTAAACAGTACTGGCCCCAGTACTGGTTCCTTGTCTGAGTACTTGATATGGCAACTTTAATGAATTGATTTTAAGATAGGTCTTTGTATGCAATTAAACAAAATTTCACTAAGTTCACTAAGTTCTTCTCTTCCCTGGAATCCTCTTTTTCATACAGTACAGAAATAATTTTGTAACTTTAAATTAATAAGCAGAATATCTGTCTTTTCTGTTTGTTCCCCCCCCCCCTTTTTAAAACAATAGCAGGATATAAAAGTGCTTCTTACATTCATCTTGAAATACCATATGAATATTTAATAGTCCAGTTTCAAATCTACATATGGCCAGCTGTCACAGGATGGCATTACAGAGAATCTGGTATAACTTTGGTGTAAGCTATGGAATCATATCCATCCCTAAATCTAAATGCACTTGACAGCTTAGAGATGTAGCTATCATCAAATCCAGGAATAAATCCTTTGTTGCTTTCATCTTGAATCTCATTGCTTATGTGGCACAAATTGGCTTCAGAAGGTAATGGATGTTCACTCTCACTGGTGAGCAAGCTGAAAAGTTCGTTCTCTGTTGTGAAAGTCTGTAACATTTATCCAGAAGACCTGCAAAGCTTTGAGGTATGTTAATCTGGTTTTCATTTTATCTTTCTTATTCTATCTCTGGAAGAAACTGGTAGACAGCTACCATTAAAAATTATTATCCGGTGAACTGGATTGAAAATAATCAGACTCATAAGTGTTTTTTCTAACTGTAACTTAACAAATTGAGAGTAAGTATAGATTTAATGGGCAATAAGATCATGAAACTGTAAAATGTTCACCAGCTTAGGTGACTATCAAAGTCCAACTGTTCATCTACTAAATTACTTCTTTTCATTTAATTGGTAGCCATTCTTTTAATTTTCACATAAAATCACCTGCACTTTTATTGAGAAAAGGGAAGATGAAATTTAGCTTAGATGAAATTTAGCATAGAATCCACCTCTTATTTTACTATGATAAATATCCCTCATTCCAGCTGTGTATTAAATTTTTAAATTTTTTTCTCAAGCTCCTAGGTGATAGCTATGAATTCGGGCATAAATATCTGATTAAGACTGCATAAATCATTCAGTGCTTGCTAGAATACTTTTAAGATTGGAATGCCTACTAATAAAATCTACAAAATTTGTGTAGCACTGATAATCCCCTAGAAACAAAAAATGCAATAAAACCTGTGCACTTAATCTTCTATTCCTGACTCACAGTAACAGCAGCACAGTCCAGATCTGTGGGTGAAGTCATTTGTGATAAGCCACAAAGGTTCCTTTCATAGCTATTAAATCCTAAGGCTACCAAACACTTTGGATATGCATATCCAAAGGGTTTAGTATGCCAGTATATTCCCTGGCATATTTTTGTCCTGTGCCTAACATTGCCCCAAATTATCCTTGGGCATGATTTGAGAGTCAGAATTCACAGGAGCCTTCCCCACTCTGACAGGTAGTCTGTTTGCGGCTCCTCTTTTGGTGACCCACCTCGAGACTTTACTAGAATACCTTCAGTCATTTTGTGCCAGGTAGCCTCGATTTTCAGGAATGCTTCCCTGGCACACTTAATTTACTGGTGTGGATGAAGCCTCTGAGCATACCTGGCGTCAGCTGCAGTAACCCTCAATGGAGTTTCAGGACACATTCCAATCTGTAGGGCAGGATAAAGGGAAGAGGGTTTCTCATTCACATGTTTCTTCTCAAAGGGGCACCGATTTGTGCGTGCTGAAGTGAACTAAAACTCAGCCCTTGTCAGAAAGCTCTCTGCAAAGTAGTATAAAAGCACTTCCCAACTATTAATTCCCTAAATATATCCCAGGCTGTGAGCCCCTTAAGACTTACCTACATTGATCTCTGTCATTATTTGCTGACACTGCAGCCACTGAAGAACATCATTACGTCAGCATCCCTCAGACAGCAGACATCATCTTGTCCAACGTTGACTCCATACTCATATATTAAATATTATATAAAAAATTAGTCATGCAGAAACTGTGTGATGCTCAGGATCTCTGATATGTTATAGACTTTCTACTGAGGGCAGATAATACTAATAATGATGACAGAGTTGATCATAAGCTGTTTTGTTTAGACAAAGCTGAGTCAGCCCTCATTAGTTAATAAGGGGTTTGGGTGACAGTCCCAATGGATGGCTCCAGCAGCCAGTGGCTGAAGTACATAAATACCTTTTTCCCATGGCCACATACTGGGACTGTTAAGAAAGGTGTCATAGCACTGGAGTGTCTGATCAGCGGAAATTTAAGGTTTCTTTATGCTACCAGATTAGCCAAGGCCATTTTAACAGAGTAGGATCCAATTCCAGAAGTTTTTCTTGTGCTACATCTGAGGAAATGAGGTTTGTAGTTATGAATTATTTAGTCTATTCTTGAATATGGTGCCTTTTAAACAAGAAAAGCAGTTGAGCTACACATAGGAGTAATGCTTCAAGAAAAGAAGTGAAGAGTTTGCGTAGCTTTATTCAAAATTGTAAAGAGTATCTGCTTTTAACGAGCATTCCAAATTGGCAACTGGTTAGTATGGTTTTTAATACTGGATCCCTTGAAAAGGTTTCAGGGATCCTTTAATGACAATAAGCTGTCAGGCCAATTTGTTGTGCCCCATTTTAAAAATTGTGCCCTTGAACTGTATCTCCCTTTGAATTTTGCACTACAGCACATGACCACAAATATATTAGAGACAAAATGTCACTTCCAAAATCTTTGATACCATTTCATTACATACTCATTTTATTCCTCTTATCCCTGAAGATAAGAAGAACCCTTCTTGTTTGTGACATAGCCAATTCCAGCAAGGAATATCATGTTCTGATACAAAAGAATAATAATCTAAGTAAAATTGGAAAGGTAAGGAATAGAAAAGAATTACTAAGTGTCAATGATATAAGAGTATTTTCCTGCTGTAATTTGTTTGCTCTTTGGCCATGAAGTCTGATGGCACAACATACCCAGAGCTATGCTGTTGTTTTTTGCTGATATAACTTTTCCAGCCACTGACATATCATGAAAATATCATTCTACAGAAATCTCTTTTCTGCCTAATTTTCTACTTTATTGGATTTTTTTTTTACCTTTTGCTTCACTTCTTCCAAGCTTGACATTTGTACTAAATTCTCGCTGATTTTTTTTTTTTTGCTTGTGCTCTAATGATATTGTTGATTCACTGTCTTACTGTAACAGTATTTTATGGTAGCTAGTGGATTTTTAGATTTCGTGTCACCCCTGGATTTAATTTTTTTTTTTTTTTTTTAAGAAAAGTACTTTTCATCCATTCTTATCAGAAGTTGTACTGGTCTTCTAGATGTGTGTTTGCAAAATTAATGTTTCTCTGATTGATAGATTCAGGACAGCATACCTCATGTTACACTTCAGAAATCAAATTATAGAATTTTTCCTTGGATACCACCTGTTATCTGACAAATTTAGATAGCTGCTATTGTTGATCTCTGTGAAGGGATGCATCCTGCTGGAATAAATGATTAATCTGTGTGCTGTTCCACAGAACGTTCATATGAATGAGATGCTGTATCTTATGACAGCTTTTGTAAGCATTAGAAATATCAGGAAGAAATTTTGCTATGAAATATATAATGTATGACCTGCTTCACCAGTGTACAATGCTTAGTCTTGTAACCTTCCGTACAAGAACTTGCCATACAGGAATTCTGACCAAGCAATTTTCTCTCTGTCTTAAAACGATGTATTTTAAAACAAAGAGTATAATAGCTCTAAATTTCACACAATCAAACTACAACTTACAAGGTGTTTGAATGAACTTGCAAGACATAAGCTCTTTGAAAAACTGTATGCTACTGGATTTTTTTTTAAGCTGTATAATATATTTGAGATCAGTGTCCAAGGAAGGCAAGAATATCTGGACTTTATTTGTTTGTTTCAGTGGCTTTTAGTGGGTTTATTGCTTTATGAAGAGGAAATCCAGTCCTTGAATCCAAATTCATGAAGACCCTCAGTAATGCCATGGAGATCCCCTTTCAGATGTGCCCAAAGTACCCAAAAGTGTCCATTGTCACAGAAACTTTAAAAAGCAACGACGATTAGATGAAAAAAAATATCACCCAAAAAAAAAGCACGTTATAAGTCTGGTCTCCTTTAGACCACTGACCCACTGAAGAAATATCATGCAAAATTACACAACACAAACATGCAAATATTCTGAGGAAACAGTGGAGGGAAAGAGGATGCAATTGACCACATTTTCTTTATAATAATGACTTCCTGTAAGAATTGCCTGATCTATGAGTTAGTTATTCACAAAAATTAAAGTATGCATTAGCAGACTTAAAACTGGATTTCTTTGTATATCACCAGTGCATAAAATCTTACAACACTTTAATTATAAGTCAGTTTCTTAAGGTTTGTGCTGTTCCATTTTTATGGAGTAACAGGACAAAGAAAGATTTGATACAGATAAACTACAACTCTCCCTTTAATTTACTTAAAATAAATCTAATGTATTGATTTGTTCGTGCTATCTCAGTCCCATTCTTTCTGGCTTCAAAGAGCAAGTGCTATGAGGTTGGAGGTTATACGCTCTAGGTAACAGGCAGTATAAAAGACAAAATCTTCATTTTATGTATAAAATGTAGACTCAGCCTTAATAACACAATCATGTGCCACACATTAATAGTGGGCTCTTTTATACAAGGTTCATGAAAAACTTTGTAGAACTTTATTTAAAATACAGTAAGATTTATTTTACTGCAATGTAAAGTAGGGATTGCAGGGCATTAGTTACAGGATCCTAAAAAAATATAGCTTTTCTATTCACCTTCAGATAACAATTAGAGATGAAGCTGAGAGAAATCAGTGAAAGTACACGAACTTATGTTTGTATGCTATTTATTTTTAAACATTTTTTGAATTGTTGCTCAAACTTACTAGTAGACAAGAGGACTCAGTTACACGGAGTAATTTTTATTTATCTTCAGGCCTGGAAAAACAAGAGTGCTGGCTTACCCATTCTGTTTCATTTACCCAGCCATTCAGATTTTTGGGGGTGAGAATAAATGTCCAGTATTGTGTCTGTTTGGTGCATGTTTCCTCTGTTAAGGCCAGCTGGGCTGCTTTGTCAGTTTGGCTAAGTAATGCAGACCTTACAAGCCTAGACTCAACAATTTAGACTTCTTTTTCATGGTAGATATTTAGTGGTTTCTAAACAGGGCTAGGATACCAAGGCTTATACATTCAGGGTACATTTAAATTTTTTAAATAGCACGTCTACTTGTAAAAGTGGCTTTTGATTAAAAAACGTAAAAAAACAGGAGTTAAAAACTGGATCCGTGCATGGTGAGTTGCCTGTTTCTGACACTTAAATGTGTGAATTCTCCAATTTTGAAGGAACATATTGTTTCAGCAAAACTCGATCTCTTGTTATTTATACATATATTAAGGAGGATGTGAAAGAAATTTGGGAAAAGACAGTTGAGGGGGGACCTGATCCATGCTTATAAATACTTAAAGGGTGGGTGCCAGGAGGATGGGGCCAGGCTCTTTTCGGTGGTGCCCAGTGACAGGACAAGAGGTAACGGGCACAAACTTGAGTATAGGAAGTTCCACCTAAACATGAGGAGGAACTTCTTTACCTTGAGGGTGGTAGAGCACTGGAACAGGCTGCCCAGGGAGGTGGTGGAGTCTCCATCTCTGGAGATATTCAAAACCTGCCTGGACGAGTTCCTGTGAAACCTGCTGTAGGTGACCCTGCTGTGGCAGGGGGGTTGGACTAGATGATCTCCAGAGGTCCCTTCCAACCCTATGATTCTATGATTCTATGAATGCTGCATCATTGTGATTTAGACAATTTATTTTCTAATATTCCATTCTTTGGTCTTGTAACCTGTCCTATACTTCTTCACGATGGCATTTTTGTTTGGCAAATGGTCTTGGTCATCCTTTTTGAAAGAGCAGGTAATGTCAACCAGCAGGACTGTGTGATCTAGGTGCAAAAGAGATATTGACAAAATATTTTTTTAGACATCCTATTCATTGTTTTCTAGGTATCAGAATATACAGAACAATTACAGTAAGTACAGCAGGTATTACTAGTGAAGCTTGTGGCCTAAAACCCACAACAACTTGCAATCTACTAGCAATTAGGGTTTCTGCTGAGGTCTCTTAAACCTCCTCTTCCCCCTTGCCCAAGGTGAAAAATCAGATCTGAATAGTTGCTACAGAATTATATTTAAAAGGATAAAGCCTTTTGTTACATTTAACTGACCAAGAGAGATTAGTGAAGCATTCAGGCACGTTGAATCTCATCCGTTGTGTGTGGCAACTTCTTGAAGCTTCTTAGCAAACATCTGCCAGTGGCTGAAATTTCTGTCTACTTCTCCAGAGCATTTAAATGTAGCTAGAGCAGAGGATTTCTAAAATTCTTTGGAAATCTAAAACACATTGTCAGGGCAGTGAAGATAAATTATGAGAACTTCCAAGTCTATTGTGGTAATTGGTGCCTTGAACACTAAATGACATGCTGTATACTGTCATGTGCAGTCTTCTTAGACCCGTCTGTTAGTACTTGGTGTGGATGATGAGTTCAGGTAATTCATCATTTGGTTCCACACAGCCTCTTTCTTCGCTCAAGCTTTACAATTACAGCTGATCTTATGTCTGTCTCATTCTAGCCTCGCTTCTGAAAAGATGCCCAGTGGTTGAGGTAAAGTTAATATACTGTCCTAAATTAGGAATACTGCTTGATATCTTTCAAAAATGGAACATTTGTCCAGTGAAGTGAGACAGACTTACTTAACTTTACCATTATCTGTATTTCCGTCACTTATACAGTCTGTTACAGTTTTGACATCTATAAGTTCTTCCTAGATTACAGTTATGTTTGGTGTTTACGTGAGTCCTGTCAATGTGGGGAAAAGCATAAAAATAGAAGAGCATTAAGCCAAGCAACCACCAGATACCAACTCTAGAAATGTTCATTATATTTACTAAGTAACTTAATATTTGTGAACTCCAAGTAGTTTTTAAGGTGAATCAATTTAATTCACTTTCCCTATAATCATATTTATAATATTTCTAACTTTTAACCTTTAAACCCATATCTAAATAGAAAAGAAGCCTAAAGGACTCAAATATATAAATTAAAATATACCTTACCGCTATTAAGCTTGATCTACTTTATACCTTATCAATTTGCCTTCATTGTGAAATGAAGTTATGCTTAAAACTACAAGACTACTATAAGAGTACTTTTATCTAATAAACTAGTAATTTAACCTTCTTTGCCTTTGTTTTTTGTTTCATAGCTATGAGAAATTATAGAATATTAAGATTGTTATGTAGTGTCTGGGAAAAGCGATGTCCCAGACTTATATTTTTTTGTAAAAAACACAGTATTCTGCAAAGCTGAGTATAAATTTTAAAAATTTATGATAAAATAATTAAAAATCATTCCCTGTATCTGTTTGTTCTGCAAAGATCTTGAGAATAGCTCTTCCCCTTCTAAAGAATTTAAATTTATTGTTAAAGAAATATATGTCTAAGAATCCTCAGCCCATGCTTTATTAAAAGCTTTCTGTGAAGCAAGAGGATATAAGCTACTGGGACACTATGAAACTTGCAGAATTTGCTGATTGACTTGTTAAGGGATGATGCAGCAATCAAAGCAATGAAAAAATTCAGACAATCAGAGCAATGTCAACAGAATTGGAAAGGTGACATTCTAAAGGCAAAACCAAACTGTCAATGTGAATTTTTAATCTAACTTTTATACTTAATAAATTCTGTAAGCAGTCTTTTATTTGTTTAACTAAAAGTGTTTAAATTGAAAAAGACACTACTGTAGTTAGGTGTAACTTAATCTCAGGTGGGATTAATATTCTTCAAATAATTCAGCCAGCAAATTTTTGGTTTCATTCCTACAACACGTATTAGATTGGTACAATTAACATTTTCTTGAGATTCTTTTAACAGCATTCATTTTATATATCACTATTACAGAAAAATCAGTTGTCTCTGGTAGGATCCTACACATTTCAAAGGAGGTATCAAACAGACTGCAGCAAATCTATTCAATTAGGAGATCAGCTGAAACATTAGACAAAACTATGGCCACTGTCACGTGTGAGTGGAATAAATTAAGGTAGGTAGAGATCTTTTAAGCTTTGTCCATATTAAACATTAAAAGTATATTGAAAAAAAATGCCACATATTTACAGTCAAGTACTCAACTGTTGGAATTTCCAAAATTTTGATTTTCCACCTACCTTTATTTCCCCATCTTCTGACATGCATTATGAGCCTGGTTTTAACTAACTGATCACATACAGTCTACCCTCCACCGCCCCCCCACGCCCTGCAGGACTCTTGTCTCCTGCTGTGCACAATATATAGATAATGCTCATTGAATGAGTAACTATTCGTCATTTTGTTTCTTTGTTATTGTTCAGTGCATGGTCCCATGCCACATTTTTAAGTTCTGCTCTGAAGACAGAATTTTTAATTTCCTCCTGGGCTTTTCTATGGTGCTCATCACTACAGCGTCTGAGTGCTTTACGAATCTTAATGAATTTATCTTCATAGCACTTCTGTGCACTGAAGAGGAATTATTATTCTAATTTGACAGAGAGAGAACTGAGACAGAATAAATTAGAAAATATCCACTATTTTTGACAGTCAATTTGAGGTGCTTATGAGCTGATTTTTCAGATGGTTTAGTGCCACATGATACAGGATACATTCAGTGGCTGTTGCCTATGTTGCAGGTGTAGGTACTTAATGTTTTCAAACCACAGCAAGGGTCAGGAGTTGCAAGAAAGAGGACTACAGAGGTAGTGACTACCTGCAAAAAGTTTGGTTCAAGGGATTTGGCTGCGAGAGATCTGTGTGAGAGAGAGAGGGATACAGTTATTCAGGGCACCGTTCCCTTCCCCTGAATTTTCAGACCATCCTTTCTTTTTGTCTAGTTTCTACTGCATCCACAGCTGCACATCTTCCAACTTCTGCAAAAGTAATGTAGGGATTATACAGCATCCTACTCTGTATAATTCTGATTTGTCCCCTGAGCAAGACTATCCAGAGAGCACTGGAGGAGGAACAAACCTTGTGTAAAATAAATTTCCAAATTATAATGCAAAGACACAAGAGAGATTTATTAAGTTTGTGTAGGAAACTTCAGTAATGCTTTAAGCTATGTTCTTGCATGTGACCTCCTAGTTTGTTTTTTGTTTTTTTTTTTTAAAAAAAAGTAAAGCAAATCTGTGAACTGTATGTCACCATACAGATACTCACCTGGCTCATGCTAAGTCTTTAGACAGCTCAGAGCTGAGCTGGGGCAATAGTCTCTTCAAACTGACTGACAGTAAAGAGGATTTGTGAAGGATTTGCTCATAGCCCAGGAACTGTAAGATTTGGGAATTATAAGTTTTAATCTAATTTCTGAAGGAGATTGTGCCACTGTGAGCTCATGCCCCTTTTGCAAATTTTGCAAATTTGACTCTTTCTGGTGCTTTTCCTCCAGTCTATGACAGATCGGGTTTTGTTGCTTTATTACCATTTTGAGTCCTCGCTTCCTCTAGGTGCCTCTTTCTCCCTGTTCATCACAGTTCTTATCATTTTATTCAATCTTCTCTCTCCTCTAGGGTTCCTAATCTAGCCTCAGGCTTCACAGAAAGACCTCAGAAAGAATGGCTTTAAAAATACCCTTTAGAGCAGTATTGTCATAGTTTTGCTTTTTAAGTCATACCTGTATGCTCACAAATCCATTTGTTATACTCCTGTTTAATGCATTACAATTCAAAATATTATTGTTTCTATGCTATTTTAGCTTAAACCTTATTCCATCTATTGATAAATAACCTGCAAAAAAAGGAAGATCCGTAAGATTACTAACTAAAAAAATTATATCTGGCTGTGCCATCTCGTGTGTGTCCTGGACAAATCATGTAAGTTTGCTGTCACATTCTACTCCATGGACAAAACAGGGGTAGCAATATTTTCATTCTTTAATCCACAGTTTTCCTTTTCCGTACCTAACATGGACACACTTAACATTATTACTGTACTTAATTCCACTATTTTCACAGGGTCAGACGCTAAAGTTTTTTTGCTCCTTGGCGGTGCTTTTGTAATAGGATCCTAGTCTCAGTTAGGGCTTTTGAACTCTGTTACAGTTTCAGCAAATAACAGCAGAGTGGCAGCAGTTGTTATATAGCACATAAAACATACGTGATGCTGAGCGATAGATTAGCTGTAGCAAAATTGCCTTTCTTTCCTGCACAGGACAATATGCAATGATTCAGCTGAAAGCCTGTCATGATATAAGTGGATTTTTAAAAATGTATTGTATTTATTTTAGAAGGAGAATATTGCCTTCATTTTAGAAGGAGAACACATATGATATTGACCCTGACTATGTTATAATAGTATCTGCAGCAGCAGACATGAAAAAATAGGACTGTTGAAGAATATGAAAATTAGAAGGTTGTTCAAAGGGAGCAACTGGTTTAGGGGGAAGAAAAAAAGGCCAGAAGGTACACAAGAAGATTTGTCTCTTGGAATAATGTAAATAAGACTTTTAGTTATATGTGGGATAAAAGAAATGCATAGTAATTAGGATGGGTATGTACACATAAATATGTTGTCACTGTGTCTTGCAGATATTCATTACTGATAGTTATCATTTCTGAGTCCTTAACTAAAATTCACTGAGAAATCCCACAGCCACCATTACAGTACCAGTTCATTCCAGTTTCAAAAAGTGAATGGTTTTGCATTGCAGTGGACATAACGACAGCAGCACAATGGTAAAACTCTATAAATCATTTAGAAGAGGAGCAGGACAGGAAGACATGTCAGGGAATTAATGCATGCAGTGAAAAGAAGCACCCAGGAATGTTTCTTTTTCAGTAGTTTTTTCAGTGATATGTTTTTGATTTTATTTTGCTGGAGGACAGGAACTGATTATACCAACCCACACATAGTAAGAAACAATCTATGGAAGATGCTTCTTAGTAACCCCTCAGGCTGCAGCAATTCTATCTTATCATCATTGGCTGTGTGGATGTATTTTATCTTCCAACATAAGCAGTTAAACTCAATAATCCTATTACTGTAGTGAAGTAGGATGCAAGAATCCTCCAAAGCAGAAAAAAAGCCAAAACTAAATTAAATACATTTTGAGACATCAAAATATCCTTTAAAAATCTGCTTTATGCAGTGTTGGGATTTCTGCATAGATTTCTGTTATTAAATAAGCAAGTGAATAATCATTAAATTATTTGTAGTTATTCTACCCTGAAGGATGCTTGATGGGATTCTGTGTCGTGGTTCTGCTCAATATAAGTATCAGGCGATTGCAATTAGGGGAGTCTGTGAGGAAATACAGGTAGGAACATTTTCAGGATGACAGCATGCACTTATCTTGTATCTGCAGCTCATCCTGCACAGGCAGTGTGATCAAGCATCTCATTAAGAGCTCGGTAGAGACTATGGCATGGTTGAGAGCAAATTGATTAAAGTTCAGTCTGGATATTAATACCAATATGATGAGACTGGGGAAGGCAACCAGAGGATATGGAAAAGATGTCAGCCCTTTTACTGAGCATGTGCATCTGTCACTTCAGCTGACTTCCAAGTTGCAGGGCATCTTACTAGATTTTCTACAGCTTTTACATCATCACGTAGCTGCATGGATCTGGATGGCATTTAATTTCTTTTTAAACCCAGATCAGGTCACAATATTACAGCAGACTCTCTAGTTTTGGAAATGAGACAGAATTAAGCTGCTTATTTGTAGAGCACAGCATCTTACTATGAACACTTCCTACAAGGTTTTTGTACTTGTCTTCTGCTAGTTCTGGATAGAGCAAGTGTGCTAATTTGTTCTGATAGTACAGAGCACTGAAGCTTGAATAGCATGGGATCTGACATCTGTAAGACAAGAAGTAAGGAGACTGGGAGGTACTCCAGGCACATGACCTGAGGACAAATCACCTCTAAAATGGGAATAACGTTACTCATTGTGGCACTTCTCAAACAACTTCAAAATCTTTAAATGGAAGGCCCTATGAATTTTCTGGGTTTGATTTTCTTATAAATAAAGGGCTGATCTTAACAATATTTTCTATGGTGCTCCTTGATTATGTCATTCAGAGAACTCTCCTGTATCTCCTGTGTCTGAACAAGATCTGTTTTGGGTGGAGAATGGGGAACAACAGACTCTTGTGGGCAGAGACTGTGGCACTTTTGACAGCATACTGATAAAAGGTCAGACTGGGTATCAGGTCTGTGATGATGAGGCTTGGATAGGGGAAACAACATGTAAATATATTGAGATATGTTTAACAAAAGCTGTGGTGCATTTAATAATTGGCTGCTTTTAGTTCTGGAGCTGTTATATACAAATTCTTCCTTGTCCAAGCACTAGTAATAGGTATTACAGTGAATAGTATTAAGGAATAAATCTGGCTGAAAATGTATCTTTTTTCCTTGGTGAGTTTTCAGTTTCATCAATTCCTTGGTCTGCTTCCCCATGCAGCTGCAGGAATGCCAGCAGCACCTGTTTAAAGAAAAGTTTGGAAACAAACGTAAATCTGAAAGAACTGTAGAGGTGTTTTCTTGGCAACAGTCATTACTAATCTATTATTTTCCATATTCCAGTATCTGAGCCAGAATCATGTTTATCTGCTTTGTTAGATTTTTTTAAAATACCTCATTTCTATTTGTTAATGACAAAGTTTTTAAACAACTAGTCAAAACAAAAATACATGGATAAAATGTCCATGAAAATATTAGAAACATTGAACTTCCCGTTAAAAAAATATATAGTTCCATTTCAAACAATAAACTAGAAAGGAAGAAGGAAATTTCACCGTGTCAACAATCTAGAAAATGCTGACTGCTGAGTTTATTTACTTTCTTTCCCATACCTGAAAGCAGGTATCTCAATCTTCACATTAGTGTTCTGAGAGTACAACAAAAGGAGGCAGCAGTTTGTGCAGGAGTCTCTGGGTTCTGCTTTGGGGACTCCTGGACCTTCCAGGGACGAGGTCCAGGATCACCAGGGAACACCCAGGAACCTCTGAGAAACTTGAGGGTGCCTACTACCGCTAGGTAAAGTGATGGGAACCACAAAGCTGTGGTCCCACGGAAGCTCTAGCAGCTTCTAACAGGCGTGGTAGCTGCCCTTGACCCAGGGTGCCTGGAGCCTTTGTTGCAGCTGCCCCCCATTTAGGGAGGGTCAAGGGCCCTTGACCAGTGCTCAGGAGAGGCCAGGTCCAGAGCACAGCCAACAGAGGCAGCAGTTTGCACAGAAGGGTGCAAAGAAGGCCCTCAGCTGAACTTGTATCTGCATAAACCATCTCAGGTATGGTGGTGACAAGCTACAGGGCAGTCTCCCCAGCGGGTGGTGGAGGTGCTACCCGAGCCAGCATAGAGGCTTCCACACAGGCAGAGCTTTGGATGGTGGATGCAGCCCTTGAAGCCCAGGCTTCGGGGAGTACCTGGGTCAACCTCTGATGCCAGGAGTGATGGCTCTCTGTCCTGCAGGAGGAGAGCTGTCTTGGAGGTGCTGGCCACCAAGTGAAGGAGTTACAGGAAGAAGTAATCAGGGAGATAGACAGGATTTTCTCCAAGATGCAACAGCCTGCAGAGTCCCAGACTCCACTTGCAGTAGGGATTTAGGCAGTGCCTACCTGTAGTATTAAGGTAAGGAAAGCCTCTGGAGGAGGTGAAGGATAGAAGCTCATGACTTCTGGCTTCAACGGGAAGGTTTCTGCCCCACCTTAGGGCTTACAACCATAAAACAGGCTCACCATCCTCAAAGTGGAAGAGGAGCCAGATGTGCCTTCAAGTAAAGGATCTGGGCCACCTGACCTTAAACCATGCAAGACCACCAGGAAGAAGTGGTGAGTGATCATAATGGGCATATCTTTGCTGTGCAGGACAGAGGCACACATCTGCTGACCTGACCTGCCACTGAGAGGTATGCTGCCTGCTGAGGGCCTGGATCCAGGGTGTTGTGGAGGAACTGTCAAAGCCTGTCCAACCATCTGACTACTTCCCCCTCTTGTTCTTCCATATGGACACCAGTGACATTACCAAGGCAATCAACAAGTGGATGTGTCCCTTTACAGACAGGAGCAGCCTCACATCGGCAGGACTTTATCCTCATGGGGAACTTCAACCACCCTGATATCTACTGGAGAGACAACACAGCAGGACATAAACAATGCTGGCTGCAGTGACCATGAGATAGTGGAGCTCAGTGTCCTGAGAGGAGGGACAAGGGCAAAAAAGATTACATCACTGCACTTCAGGAGAGCAGACTTTGGCCTCTTTGCTTGTCAGAGTCCCACTGGATAACACCCTGGAGGTAAAAGGGACCCAAGAAAACTGGTTAGTATTCAAGGATCACCTCATCCAAGCTCAAGAGCAGTCCATCCCAACAAGTAGGAAGTCAGACAAAAATGCCAGGAGGCCTGCATGGATAAATAAGGAACTCCTGGCAAAACTCAAACACAGGAAAGAAGCATAACAGGGGGTGGAAATAGTGACAAGTAATGTTTGAGGAATACAGAAACATTGTCCAAGCCACCAGGGATGAGGTTAGGAAAGCCAAAATCCAAATGGAATTGAATCTGGCAAGGCAACAGAAAGGGCTTCTGTAAGTATACCAGTGACTAAAAGGCAGCTAGGGCTCACTGCTGAAAGAGATGAGGGACCTAATGACATAAGACATGGAAAAGGCTGAGGTACTGTATACCTTCTTTGCCTCAGTCTTTACTAGCAAGACCAGCTAGCATGAGTCCCAGGTCACAGAGACTAGGGAGACTAGGTCAGAGAGACTTCTGGAGCAAGGAAGATGTAGAAGATCCTCTTCTTTGGTGGAAGAGGATCAGGTTCAGGGAATACTTAAGCAAATTGGACTTACATAAGTCCACAGTCCCTGGTGGGATGCACCCATGAGTGCTAAGAGAGCTGGCTGATGTTACTGCAAGGCCACTGTCAATGATCTTTGATCTATCATGGTGACTGGGAGGTGTGCCTGAGGACTCAAGGAAAGCAAACATCACTCCTATCTTCAAGAAAGACAAGAAGGATGACCCAGGGAACTTCAGGCTGGTCAGCCTCACCTTGATCCCTGGAAAGGTGATGGAAACCATTTCCAGGAACACGAAGGACAAGAAAGTCATCAGTAGTAGTCAGCGTGGATTCATTAAGGTCAATTCCTGCTTGACCAACCTAATTACCTTCTATAATGAAATAACTGGCTTGGTAGATGACAGAAGAGCAGTGAGCATTGTCTACCTTGTCTTCAGTAAGGCTTTTGATGCAGCCTCCTGTAAGATCCTCACAAAGAAGCTGTTGAAGTATGGGCTGGATGAGCAGACACTGAGGTGGATTGAAAACTGTCTGAATGGCCAGGCCCAGAGGGTGGTGGTAAGTGGCATGAAGTCTAGTTGGAGGCCTGACTAGCAATGAACCCCGACGTCAACACTGGGTCCAGTCCTGTTTAACATCTTCATTAATGAGCTGGATGATAGGGCATAGTGTACGCTTAGCAAATTTGCCGATAACACCAAACTGTGAGGAGTAGCTGGTACACCAGACGGTTGTGCTGCCATCCAGAGGGACCCAGACAGGCTGGAAAAAGGGGCTGACAGGAACGTCCTGAAATTCAACATGGAGAAGTGCGAAGTCCTGCATCTGGGAAGGGAACAGCCTCAGGCACCAGCAGATGCTGTGGGCTGCCTGGATGGAAAGCAGCTTTTCAGAAAAGGCCTCGGGGATCCTGGTGGGTGCCAAGTGTTGAACATGCACCAGCAACATGTCCTTGCAGCAAAGGCAACTAATGGTATCCTGCTTTATGGGCTGCATTAGAACAACTGTTGCCAGCAGGATGAGGGAGATGATCTTTCCTCTCTACTCAGCACTGATGAGGGCACATCTAGAGTACTGTGTCCATTGCTGGACTCCGCAGTAGAAGATAGGCATGGACGTACTGGAGAGAGTCCTGCAAAGGGTCATGAAAATGATGGACTGGAGCATCTCTTGTAGAAGGAAAGGCTGAGGGAGCTGGGACTGTTCAACCTGAAGAAGAGAAGGCTCAGGGGGATCTCATCAAGGTATACAAATACCTGAAGGGAAGATACAAAGAGGATGGAGCCAGGCTCTTCTCAGTGGTGCCCAGTGACAGGACAAGAGACAATCAGCACAATCTGTGTGGGTGACTGAGCACTGGCACAGGTTTCCCAGAGTGGTTGCCGAGTCTCCCTCCTTGGAGGGAGCTGTCTGGACATGGTCCTGGGCAAGCGGCTCTAGGTGGCCCTGTTTCAGCAAGGAGGCATTGGATCAGGTGACTTCCAGAGGTCCCTGCCAACCTCAGCCATTCTGTAGTACGATATGGTATAAATTACATTGTATTTTCTGATTAATTTTCATAGCTTATATTTATTTTATAATCCATCATAGTGTAACATGTAGATATCATACTGCTATAGTCTTTGCTTAAGCTGATAAGACACATTTTTCTTTTCTATTTCTTGGAGCAGAGACTAGGGCATAGTACTGGCTGTTTTAAAGTACTTGCAGTTCTAAAAATGAACATAACAGGCAGGCAATTTAGAAAAAGAGTAACTCAGCAGCTTCGTCTTTCAGTTCTTGAACATTTTCCTGTGAGTGGTAACTGGGCTTATGCTAGGTGGATGGGACTGATTAAACTAGATAATATGAAAGCATTCATCTAGATTAGAGGGGAGGTTACTGTGATATGGTTATAAAGCTCAAGAAAGGAGTACTCTTGTAGGAAATCAGAGGAGGAATGTAAGGACAGTTCAGTACAGGAAAAAAAAGGGGTTACAGGTCAATGTATTCCTCTTTAAGTTCACAGAGGATGAGTCTGGAGTGACTGATGGGTTAATACTGGCTGTTTGAAACTGGCTACATTTCACATTTGCTGGAAACGGTGACATTTCTAATGCAAGATGGCCGTTCTGGCAGTTTTCCATCCTTCAGAAAACAAAGATCTTCAGAATGAAGAAAGAATACTTTGTTCTATTATATAATCTTCTCACATTGATTTTTTTTTTCCTTTAAGATGCTGTGTTCTGGCCATCTGGCTGCCTCTCACTTCCTTTGGCTCTGTTATTGAAGCAAACAAGATAGACTGTTGAAAAGACCAATATTATTTAGCATGTTATTGAATCTCAAAGACATTCATACTCAAGTTTCTCACTCTTCTGATAAGCTTTGTTGGAAAGAAAAGAGGCTGGGAATTATTGCGTGTGATTTTGTCAGTGTTTATTTACTGTGAGTGGAATTTTCAAAATTTCAGTGTGGGAACCTGAGTCTCTTTTCAAAAAATGATCTCAGACTAAAACGGGATTGCCAAAGCTATGCATATCCCAGATCCAAAAGAATATTTAAGCTCCTGATGCCTGTTCAAGGCCTCAACTTCCTGTCTATTTCCGTAACAATGTAGTAGCATCCTAAATATTCTGTTCATTCTATGACTAGTTATCTAATGATAGAAAGAGGCACAAACTCCTACTTTGAGAAGAATCTATGAAGAGTATGTACATAAATCTATAATCACCCACCTATTAATGAAACACATTGGAATGATTCACATAAAAGATGAAAAACAGTTGTCACAATCTATTTGGAAAATGTTGATTGTTCAGAAAGAAACAGGACTATGCGCCTGGCACTCTATGCCAAAATTGACATCAACTGCTTCGTCATTTACAACCTGGGAGCAAGTTATCTTGAATGTGTATGAGTTATTTTATAATAAGTAAAGCACATACCAGCTTTTTCAGTGCTGACTAGATCACTGCCTACCAATTGCCAGAGCTCTCTCCGGATCCATGACCCAAACCTTGCAGGTGGGGTGCTTAATCAAGTTATTTATACACCAAACAGAGGCACAGCCTGAAGAGGTGCAAGCTTTAAGCACAGAAAAAAGGGGCAGCAGAAGCTGCTAAGTGCCTTAAGTTTGTGGTATCATTGAAGGTGAAGATATATACGCTTGTGAGGGAGATGCGTGTCTAGATCTCCCTCAGGCACAAGAGACACCCAATGCTCTCAAAGACCAGGGAGTTTCCAGTAGGCTTTCAAAGAGAACACTCCTAATGAGGGAAGAGTACAATATATCTCCAAGTTTTATGTCCACCTCTTATTCACTTAGATCCATGATAAAAAGTTTATCAAAAAAATTAATTAGAAGTCCGTTATTGATTTGGAATTACATGAATTGCAAAGCAATTCAACTTTAGGAGTAACTTGAATTAGTCATTCTTATATGGCATGCTAACCTGAAATTTAGTAAAGCTAAGAAGCACTGTCCAGCGGGAACTAGTTATTGTATGTATTTAAAATTAAGGATCTTAAACATAAATGGCATTTGAAGTCCGTAGTTCATACTGTCCATCTTTCTAAAAAGTTACCAACACAGGCATCTTGCTTGCCTGGAGCCTGTAAATTAGTCTCCAGGCTGCTTTTGTATTGGTTTAACAATTAATAAGAGCTATGATATTTGAAAATTTAAAACATCTTTTTATTCAATTAAATTCTAAGAACAAAAGCCTTTTTTATTAATTATTAAAGCACTATGAAAGCAGGCTGGACACACTGGGATTTCACTCTGGTTCTGCAAAAATTTTACCTTACTGTTAAACAGCTACCTGATAGAATTAGGAAAAAAAATAGTAAATGTAATTTTTTTAAAAAAATATTCAATTTAAGCAATTGTAACCTCTAGGTCAAGTCTTGGCCATCATTAACCAGCTGAAATTGTTAAGTTTGTCTTAGAACTACAGTCCAATATTAGCTTCTACCAAATACTACTTCACTTGTTAGCTACATAGATCTGTCATCAACATGTAAAAATTGCAAAAGAAAATGGTTGGATTTTTAAAAAGCCATTTAAAATAGTTATTGTTTGTAAACACACATGTTTTTTCACATCTGTTAAATTACTGGTATTTCCCTTTTGTCAAGGTTTGCTTAATGAGAGGAACTGGCTACAAAAGGATTGCTGTGTCCTTTGTACCTGCTTGGAAGGTTACATCATCACTTACCTTATCATTTCAGTTACTAAAAACCAGGAATGGCTTAAATTTAGGCTAATTAACATACTGTATTCAAACGAAGGAACAGGGAAACTATTCATAAGTTTAAGGACAGAACAGCCAGCAACTCTGTCCAGAATCTTTCATCTTTCCAAAATTGTTTGCAAGCAGATGCACGTTCCCTCTATTTCTAAAAGCATTTGAATCCATGCATCACTGTATTTCTAGTTACTAATAACATTGAAAGACAGGAGCAGTTTAAATTTAAGAACTGGCAAGATCTCAGTATTACATTTTGGTCAGTGGTAATGAAAACTAATGGGTTGATCAAGCTGGTCATCACTGAGAAATGTTCTAATTTTATTAAAGTTTCCATGGATTACTTTGAAGAGATCTAAAAGCAAATTGCCAGTGTCCTCGTAAACTTGAAGTCTCTAGCTTCTTCGAGGGTTGCTTCAGCGTAGGCCTAAACTGAGGAAAACATTCTCCCTGAAATGCAAAGTTATTAAAGATCTCCATGCACAGAAGTGTTACTTTCTGCAAGACCTTTGATGAATAAGCTCTGGCAAACCTTATTGCAGTGCTTTAAGGTGTTTTTTCCCTAGCTGCCTAATTGACCTTGTGCTGAAGATTATGTCTGGTACCAGAGTCAGAAGTAGGTTTTTGAGCTTCAGTTGCTCTATTAACCAAACCTTTAATGGAAAGTTAAATAAGGAAGAAATGATGAAGATGCTGAACTGATGTTTTCAGCTGATATTTTCATGAGGCTTATGAATAGAGCCTGTCTAACACCAGGCCAACAAAACTGAGAACACAGGCACAGTGAGCAGCATGGATTTGCCTTTTTATGCTAAATTTATTCAGTTATTGGATCCCAGAGAGAGGGGGCCAGGCAATTCCTAAAAACAGCTGAGAAAACCAAGCTGGAAGGGATTAAGTAGTATTTTCTGGCTGCCTCTTCCTTTTGTCTCAGAAGAGAGAGAGAGAGCTAAAAGCGAAAGACCCTGGACACCTGAAACCTACTTGACTGGAGATTACTTTGCTTACATTTACTGTGCAGTTTTCACTTGAAGAATGAAATGAAGGGAAGGGCCTGGCTACCTTTTGGAGCTTCTGTTAATTCCTGCTGGAGTGATGTGCCTAAAAATGTAAAGACTTCTCAGAGAACATTTTCTTCTCCACAAAGTAGAGGTTGAACACTTCACACATAATTCTTTAATGTGGTCTTCCCATGCACAATATATCCCTATACCCAGAAACGTTACCCTGGCAACCCACTAGAACTTTAAGAAAAAAATTAGAAATCCATCATATCAGAGCATTTTGGTGATTATCTGTCATTTTGTGTTGCTGGTGAGCCCTGGCAGACCATGGAAACTGTCTAAAAAGATAATCAACCATTAAATCAATGGTCCTTGTATTCATGACTATCATTGCTGCTCTGTATAGTGGCGTCCACTTCTAGAAAGTCCTTTCTGGCTGCCTAGTACTCTGATCCTCTACAGACTTGGGAAGGCCTTTGAGATGTGCAGTATTTGTAAATAATAGTTACTTTGAGCCATGTCAATTTCTGAATGCCATTATTCTACCAGTGAGATGATCCAGTGGTTGCCAGAGCACAATCCTCCAGTACAGTTGTCACAGGAACATATATGCAGTCTTTTGTAGTTACGTGTCTTCCGCTGACAAACGTTCCAGTCCTGACACTAAGGTAATAAAAAGAACTGACACTAATGTTATGTTATTAGGAACAGGGAAAGAAGAGCATTTTAATTTTAGTATGACTTCTTAGTTGCTTTTTCCCTGCAGGGTATTTACAGTACTTTAAAACAACTTTTCTTCCACCTTTCATTATTGCATAAGAATTCTTTGAAAGTCTAGTATTTGTACCTCTCTTATAAGACACACAGCTTATGACACACAAAACAAAAACCTGTTTAAGGTTAAAAAGTATAGTAAATTTTTCTTACATAAATCATGCCATCCTCCCTGCCAAACTGCCACATCAGCCTACCTGTGTCCTGCCTAGCAGCAACTCCCCATGTTCTTTCTTTACAAGGTAGTGATTAACCACTCTCTCTGCATTGCTTATTCTCCTTCCTGGGCAAGAGAGGAGTACACTCTTTCACTGCCACTTGAGCTGTGTGTCTCAGTTTTGGCTGTGCTGTTTGGTCAAATTAGCCAGGACCAGCCCTTCGGTCTCAGTCAGCACAGGCAAACAAAGCTCCCTCCAAGCCATGAAAAGTTTCTACCAGGTACCAACTCACTCTTCCTGCTTCTTTTTATCCCAGTCACAGGTAAATTAGCCTGCAGTTGGAAGGAAGGTTCTTAGTACCTCCATGGAGCAACATATTACAGTACAGGTAATTGGTTTCTTGGCAATATTTTTTTTTTCTCTGATACTGAGAGGGAAACACTGAAATATCCAATGGAGTTTAATGACTTTGGCAAAGTAAAGGTAAAACTGTTCTTCAATAAGTGTTAACTTTTGAATATGTTAGTATATATTTACACTCTTTACTAGCTACCTGGTTTGGGCTACTATTGCAGGTAAGATATTGATCTAGTGCACCTTCAGTCTGACTGATCAGACCTCTGGTGTGACTTTTATACTTACACAGAAAATGCAAAATGGATTATTCAGGAAACAAAAATAATAGAAAAACAAAACAAAACAAAACAAAACACAAAACTGAGGTAAGTCTTCCTTTTATTATTTTTTTCTTTGAAAATTTGGTGCAGGTCAAGCTGGAATAAGAATAAATGCAGGTGCAAATGAACTCCGGGCAATTTTTTTTCATTTTTTTTTCCCCAAAGGTATTCTGGGAAGTTGTCAGGACTGCAGAAAAAAATTAAGTCTAAGTTAAAATCTTGGTTTATTAATCAGTGGTAGATTAAAAATGTGTGTCTTACTGTAAGCTGTGTGTTTTCATGCTGCTTATTCCTTTGTCTCCACCCTGTGTGAAGCCATCTGTTGTGTAAACACAGCTACCTGGGAAAGGAGGACAACATGTAGAGACACTAATCTGGATTCTGAAACTTCTGTTTTGCCAAGTTTTTGGTCAGATTACTTCCCTGGTTTTATCCACGGGGTACCCCCACAAGCAGTTTTGCTGGAAATGCTAAGGATGGGGATGGAGGGAGGTTCTGTGGTACAGAAATAGGCTGTCAGCACACTAGATTCAGCTGGGATAGAGTTAAGAAATGAGGAGTAGCTAAATCAAAAGTAGAATTGTATCACTGCTGAGTGTAGATCTTTATTTTCAGGAGGGAGACATTACAGCAAAATATGTGCAGCCTACGAAATTTCAACTATACCTGGGGCTCTGATGGTGAAATTTAGTTTATAGGATCTATTGACTTTTTTTCTTCTTCATCTCAAACATCATTCAGGATAATAAAATGATTAATTTTTCAAGAGACCAGCAGTCTTCTCCCACAATACCTTCAATTTAAAAGCTTTGGTCATAGATCTGCTGTAATATGATATAACATCAGTGCTGGCAAAAATATAAAAATGATGCCATCTGTTGTTGGATTGGATGTCAATTCTTTTAACTGGGCAACCAATCTGAATTGTTCACAGCAGGAATAAACAAGGTATCCTGAATATTGATGTCCTGGATTGGCAATCATGGTGATCTAGTGGTTACTCAGTCGTCATTCAGTAAGTTAAAACATCTGATAATCACAAATTAGACATTTGACTTTCACCCTTTTTAACTTTCCAGCACCCAAAATTAAATGGGAGTGCGTTTCTGGTAACTGAAAATCAGCCCGAAGGCTTTATCTTCAGAGAAAATAATATCTACCAATAGTACATGTGAACAAACTATCTTACATTTATCCTATTCCTATATATCAAGTTATAATTTAGTTTTCCATCTCTCTTTCCTGATAGTGCTTTAAAGAAGTCCATTCCTGTATTGTCGTGGTTTAGGCCAAAGTCCACTACTGGGGACCTGTGGCACCCCAGATGGCACCGACAGATGCTCCCCTCTACCCCTCTTCAAAGAGAGAGGCAGAGGAGGAAAAAGAGACTTATGAGTTTAGAAGGAACTAAAGTACTTTAATGAAATATTAATAATAAAATAAAAAGAAATAATGAAAAATATGTACAAAACCGTATCAAGCTCCCGAGGTGACAATGACGTCACCGGCTGCCACTGGGGCAGTCCCAGGCTGGACGCAGTGACGGACGGGAACTGGATTCTGGATCTGGATTCAGAATCGGGATCACAGGCAGATGAACAGAGTCCTCCTCAGACGTCGGCCATTGAAGGAAGAAAGGGTCTCGGTCCCATCTGGGGTCCCCCAGGTCCCCAGTAGCGGATTTTAGCCTAAACCACGGCAGATTAAGTGGCGCCCAACGTGGGGCACGGCTTGTGCCGGGACGGGCGGCGGAGGGACCGGTGTTGTTGGGGGGGGGGGGGGGGGGGGGGGCGGCTGCCGGTGATGCCGGTGCCGCTGCAGGCGGTGGCGGCGGCGGTGCCGTTGCGGGGTGGCGAGGGGGGGGTGCGGCTGCGGCCGGACCGGGCGGGGCCTCGGTTTGCGTCGCTGCACATTATCTTAGGCTGTGTTAGTTGTGCCTATGTCAAAAAATCATTCTCGTTACTGTTTTTAGGATTAAATCCTGCTCTTCATATAAGTCCTCATCTTTACTTGCCAAGTTTCATACCACGAACGCAAAGGTGCATTTGGCTTCTTACTCCCAGCCCCTAAGAACAGCATTGGCATCCCCTGCTTTCGCAGCGTGCTGTTACGGTATCTTTTCCCGCACCTGGTGTATGCAAACCCTGGAGCAGGAAAACCTGTGGCACTGTGCTGCAGCCAGCGATGAGCGCCACAGCAGAGCCCAAGCTCAAGATGTCCTGCTACCACGGCCCCGAAGGCAGCTGCTCACTTTTACTGATTTAGCTTACTGTTGACACGTAGGTTACAGAGCATTGTTCACGAGGAAGAGGTGAAAAATGTACTACATACTGTGGCTGCTGAACTGTGAACTATAGGAGATCCTTGATTAGCGTAAAGAATATCCTGGAAAAGGGCACAGTTGTGTGATCCCCACACCGTGAGGATCGTGCTTGATTGATCTTTTCAATTCTAGCAGCAGAGAGAAAAAGGAATAGTACGGAAAGAGTTATAGCAGTGGAGCAGAGAAAATATGCTTCCAAAACCCCTGAAATTAACCTATGTAAATAACTATGAATCGACTCTGGAATGCCTTTGCTTCCATTTATGTCTCACTTAAATAAGATTGAGTGTAAGCAGCTGTTCTATACAATGAAAATAGCTTGTATCTGTTACTGGCAAATTTGGGGCAAAAACATTTCTAAATTAGTCTTAGCGTTTAAAAATTTTAAAGGAGAAACAAATGTTTTTCTGTTGGGCATGCTGTCTTGTAAAGGGGAAGACATCGAGTGCCTGTTCAGAATCAGGCAATTAATGTATTTGATCTCTTTGTAGCCTTCAGCCAAGATCAGCATCTGCCAGTTTTGTGGAATATGCTGGGGTGTGTTTCCCACTGTCTCGTCTGCTGAGGCTTTCCAGCTATACATGAAACACCTGCACTTGGGAGCTCTTGCAACTGGAAAATTTCTATTTCAGTTAGCATTTATACTTATAATGTTAAAAAAAAAATTGGTTAAACAAGTTTACCATGAAGGGCTGTAAAAGAGCTGTAAAATGGTTAATTGCAACAGAACACAGTCCAGCTACTGACTGGTGAACCAGATCTGTCTTACAGGATGCTCCTATCCAGCCTCATATCAAGGGCACCTGAGTGCCTGCCTGCCCTGCCACAGAAACTTCAGAAAATGCTGACAGAGATGCTGCTGGTCAGGTGTCCTTCTATACCCTGCCAGAAGCAGCAGCAGCTGCACGAGGAGGGTGAGCAGGGCTCCAGCCTTCAGCTGCGTCCACTTGGGGGTTGCACTAGGGGTGGATGAGATACTCAGCAGTGGTTGCATCTTTATGTCCCAAGTATCTTCTCCAGAACAAAGAAAGGTGGCTTTCAGTAATTTCCCCAAAATAATCTGCTTGTAAGTATATTCAAGCATCCCTGAAAATCCCAACCCTAGCTTTTTATTTAAGCCCTTAAATAAATATCCAAGTTAGTATTTGTCATTTGCTTTTAAATTGTCTGATGTTTTCCTTGGAGTAATGTACAGAAGAGGAAGGATTGCCTCCATGTTTGGAGCAGAAAAGACAGTCTCGCCTGTTACAGGATGTAATGCTGAAATACAAGGAGAATGGTGTGATTTCAATCAAATAACATTTTAATTATTTAGTCTGTTTAATCTATTATTGAAAAACTCTCATAATGCAGCTCTAGAAAACCCTCCTATACTAAACTGAGGGTTTTTTCTGGCATTGTATCAGAGGTTTCCAATACTCTTAATTAATCATAGCTAGGTTATATGGCCTATAAAATTAACAATATATGAAGCTTCAATATTTCATTTGATCTTAATGAGAACGGTCCACTAGAGCCAGTGAGTTTTTCAAAATAGATTAAGCTACAAAAACCAAATAATTAAACACTGATTTATTTTTAAAACCAGACCATCATTCTCAGATGTATTCAACACTTTCTACAATTGGAATATTAGTATGCATATGTAAGGCTTTATTTAAAAGTTAATCCTCCCAAACACACTTCTCATGGAAAAAAAAAAAATTGTGTCAATATTTACTGATTGTGCACCTATGAATTCTCTAAGGATTTGGAGGCCTGTAACTCTGACAAGGTTATTGGAAAAGAAGGTGATCCTTTAAATTCTAGCAAGCACATATTCTCATTCAGTCAAGGTCACTTATCAATCAAATGAATGTCATTTCATAAACACCCCTGAACAACTGTGTTCTATTATCTAAATGGGAAGGAGAGGTGTTAATGGGTGTCTAAGGGATGAAATCAATTTAGCTTGGAGGCACTCAGCTGTTAGAACAGTTGTGAACATGTCTGGCTGCTAATATATGCTGATTAGTATTAATATCATACGATGTCTGAAATGTGGCTGGCATGACGTTTCTAAACCAATGAATGGTGATTACAACTCTGTTTTCTTTATTCTCTTATTTGAGTAATTACTTCTGGCTGTGTAGACTATCAGGTTTGCAACACACGCAGTACTGAGTTTGAAGATTTGTACCCACAGGCATCTTCTTGTCGCTGTGATCCTGTTGGAGAAGGAAAATAAAGAGCATTTGACCTGTTATTTACTGGCAGCAAAGGGTCCGGCATAGCCCACTGAGAAAGTGACAAGGACCTGCACTAAAGAATTAGAAATATAAGCTATCATTGTATGCTTGGTACTAATGCTGAGAACATATACTTGATGTGCTGATGCTGACAAATTGAAATGGAGTTTTCAAGTGTTGAATTACAGCATAAACTTCCTTTTGTAGTCCAGTCCAGCTTCTCTTTGTGGTTTTGTTTTTTTTTTTTTTTCCCTAACGTGATGTGAATATGATGGAAAAGTTTAGTGCCAGAGGGGAGACAACATTGATTAAAAATATCAACAAAACAAAGGCAAAACAAATGTTTTGCTGTCTTTGCAGATGAGTAACTTGTCTACTGTTCCATTTCAGTAAAAGAATCCAGAGGGATCGGGAAAAATCAGGGATGCCCAGACTCCCAGCACCATCCTGTTGTATCTCAAATACTCCAGTGAGGGCAACTCTGCAACAGAGGTGAACTTAGGCCACTTGTCCCAGGAAAAGAATCTTTTCTATAAAGCCTATTTAGAAGAAGAGATGGTGAAATCGGTTCCCAGAAAACTCTTGGCTTTGATGCAAGAGTATTCAGTGATTTCTGAGGGAATCGGCAACAAAAACCAAAATAAAACCAAATAAGTGTTACAAATAAAATTGGAAGTCGAAGACAGGATTTCAAGATCCTGTGTAGAAGATAGGATCCTGAGAGAAGATAGGTTTTCAAATGTCTTTATCCAGCCTTGATATTGCAAGTTTTTAAAGGTTGGGTCATAAAGGAGCAAATAACAAAATTGAGGAAAATTACAAATAATTCCATTTTTATGCACAGGATTCTTACCTGTGAAAATAATGAAGTGTACCTACTTTGTGTGCAAGGGGAAGCAATTTCCAAAAGCTGCTAAATCTTCCCAAGAATTGTTTTTAAACATTATATTAAATCTAAATTGTGTCATATGGCTTAATTTAAAATAAAATAATTAGACTTTATTCTAAAAAAAAAGAAAGGATAAATTGAAACAACTCAAAATTGCAGTATCTGTCATACGCCAACCACAACTCCAAGTTTCATCTTGGGTGTTGAGTCAGCCAAGGTCAAATTGGAAAACATGTTCAGATGCCTCAAAAAATGAACTGCTAAGCATCAGTTCCAAACACAGTTGTCACCCCACTATACATGAATGAGAGAAAATGATCTTTTTACAATGCTGGAATGCCACTAAGGAACATTTAGGTCACTATGATCCATCACATCACCTTGGATGAGTTATACTTTTTGTCTCATCTACTTGTTATACAGGGAAGAACAGTCAATTTACAGAGAAAAAATTACATGGAACATAAATAAAAAAGAAAAAAAAACACTTTCACAGTGTCTGTGTAAGAAAACAAGATCTCTGTTAATTGGTGGAAATCAGTCTTTAAACTGTATAGAAGAACACTGGGGAATAACTGCAATTCGGTTCTCATGGCGATAATCTTCCCTTCTATATTTTTTAACATGGAAAATCTATAAATCATATTTTTCTCATCTTTCTCATGCAGTTTGCACATGCATTCATCCCCTGGCAACCCACTCCAAAGAAAACCAAAGTCTTTGCCTATTATGATTTTTTTTTAAAATTAATCCAGCAATTGTGTATATGTATTCAGAAGGATACACTGATGAGCTTGTTACTGATACAAAACCATGGGGTAACCAAGACTAAAGCATGTGGATTTCATTTGTATATAATTACAGCCACTGTTTATTTTTGCTTAGTGTAATTCAGATGAAATAAATATTACTAATTAATTTAACACAAAGCAGTTAACAGATACAGCTTTAAGGCAATGGTGTAGGTAATTCAGTTGTGGTTCTTATTCCAACTCATAAACATAATTATTCCTTTATTGTCTATCTTTATAGTGAAAAAGTTGAAACTCTAGAGCTTGGGAAAGGAAAAGAAAACAAAACACAAAAGGAGATTTTTTTAAAAAAATCAAAGAAAATAAAAGTAAAGGAGGAAGAGATTAAAAAAAAGGATTCAATGCAGAAAAAGCAACCTCATACTCTTGTGCCAGTATAATTCGTGCATTATAAGATTTAAAAATTAACATTTTTCAAAGATAATTAAGTAAATAGTAAAAAGGATGGAAAGGAAACTCTTTTTTCAGAATTAATCTGCTTTCAAAATAGAATTTTGGAACATAGAGAAGATCAAGATTATACTCTTAATGACATTCAAAGTAAATTTTGAAAATATGGCTTATGCTCTAGTATTTCTATTGAGACAATGTGAAGACTTTAAATCTCTTTCTTATATTTGGGGCAATTTGATTCAGGAGTAGAACTGGGTAGTTGTTTTTTTGAACTACTTCAGCTATTCCCTAACTCACTTATGTACTGAAAAACAGGTAATATTGTTCATAACAGTATTTCTGAGTTACAAAAAAAAAAAAAAATTCAAATGAGATTTCCAGTTGCTGAGCTTATAAAAATTTGAAGAAGTGAATTATTTAATAAAGTTACAGGCCTAGGGGTTTTTCCCCTGCTTATTTTGAAAGCATTATTTTGTTAAAAAAATAATTTTTATGTATTTCTACCTTCAAAGTTATAATTGCAAAACAATAAACCAATTTAACATAGTCAGAAATGCTATCATTTTCCCATGTATTTAAAATTATGCACCTCTTTAAAAACCTTTAAAAAATAGGTTTTGAAAGTATAGATTGATTCTATGTTTTCAAACCAAACAGAAATAATAAGCTCTTCAGACAGAATAAACATACATTATTTAGGAAGGACTTCAGATGATAGATTCTTAAAGAGTGTAATTGTTATTCTTTATTGTAGTATTTTAAACAACATATATTTTTAAGAATATAAAATAGTGGAAGTGTGCTAGAGAACGGAGGATGATGCGTGAGAATCATATGGACAAGAGGGTACCTTTTAGCAAGGCATATGCCTGAGAGTAGGCAATCTCATTATCTGTGTTGAAAGACTTCTGTATCTTCTGCAAGGAGACCAACAAGGAGACACAGGGCAGTTTCTTTGCCTCTTGAGGAAAGCTGAGGGATGCAGCAAGCGTACATGTGAGCACTAGTTGAATAAAAAACAGCCCTGGGATGAAATGTCTTCATCCTGGGGCACCTGTATTTCATGTCATACCCATACCATGTCATGCCTTGCCTTTAAAACTTTTAACAGCTGTTCTGTGAAAGGCATTCAAGATGGAGAGAGCTTAACCTTCCTTGTAGTCTTCGTGGCCTTGCTATCTTAGCCTGTAGTGTGTCATCTCAATCATAGCAAATTTCCATGTTCATAAACTAGCAACGCCTAAATTCAGGCTTCTGTGCTGTCAGTAACCTGTATCATTTTACACATTCAATGCTCTCTCATGGGAACCACAAAACTTTGTTCTTGTAATAAAGGATGAGCAAGGAAGGGTACACTTTTTTTTTAAGCATTCGCAGCTGTGGTAGGAGTGGATGGCCTCTTACTTGATGGTCCATGATGCTTCCACTCTGTAGTTCTACTGAACCAAGTTCTACGTCACTAGTATATGCCATGGCCCGTATCGTATCCTATTTTATGGCCCACCAAAAGTCTTTGTTTCAATTCCTGCGTATTTTTCGATACAAGTGCTGCCATACAAATGGTTCCACAAGAAACTGAGGTGTACATGATATTAATGACATAGGCTGAGTAAAAAAAAAAAAAAAAAAAAAAAAAAGAAACAGAAATGTTTAGGAACCATTTTATCTCAGTCCAAACTTGGTTCCTAAACAAGAATCTTAAACAAGATTGGACTCTGTGAGTACTTGGGAAGGAGGCTTTAAAAATAAAGGGCTTATTCAGAAGAAAAGCTATCTCACTGGGCTTATGGAAAGATCCAATTTTTTGTACTACTGTTTAACACCTCCTCTGCCCCATGATGTTGTCTGGAGTCTTACCATCCTTATTTCTGTAATATCTATTGGGATGCTGATGTGATAAAACATGAGTAAATGGAATTTTAATAGGTTAAGAGGTCAGATCAGATTTAATTTAAGAGGCTACTTCTACTTCCTTGGCAGAATTATATTCCACAGAAAAATTTTTCCACAAAGGTCTTAGATGTGGTACCTCTACCTACTCCAAACTTCAGAAATGTCAGTTAAGTGGAGATTACGATTGAACGAGCTGAAAGATTCACAAACATGAACACAACAAAGAAACAAAAACGCAGAAATGAAAGTAGTGTTTTTTCTGCCAATCTGGGCATGCTAACTGGAGTTGCTAACATACAGCATAACATATAATATACTAACTGGGTACCTGGACGGTATCAAGACAAACATCCTTTTGTAGCCCTATCACCTGAAAAAAGAACTGTTACAGGTTCAAGAGACAATTAAGGATTGTACTGTATAAAAGAGGCTACCTATGTGTATGTTTTTCACCTTTGTCGCAGCACTCCTTATTAGTGCCACGCAAGGTTATAATGTCAGAGACAAGTTATTGACTTCCTTCTTCATGTAATTTTTTCACCCTTTTGTGATAAAACGCTGATCTTCAGTGCTTTACAAGAAATTACCAGAGCGAAATAGTTTCGTAAATTAATTCTTATTCTTCATTTTGTGTGCGTCCAAGTAGAAATGCAGTAGCAGGTTGGCAATGACCAAGATAGACTATACCACTGTGCAACTTTCTAAGCTCTGGTGGACGCGGACATCTGGATGTTATAATTTTCACTATGCCTAAAAGTCATCACATAAAAGAGATAAAGGTTGTCTCCATTTTGGCCTTAAGCAGCACATCACTGACAAAGGTTTGTCCAATTAGTTTATGCTGTGGAACAGAATTTCACTATATTTTCTAAATGTGCAGGAAAAAAGACAATTTAAACCTGCTGTAGGTCTCAAGCTGGTATCTCCTAAGGCTTCTATGTTCGCAAGTAGCTAAAAACTGGCCTGTTGTGCTATGCCCTGAAGCAACACAGCGGTGTTGAAACTCTGTCTAATTAACCTCCTGCTAAACTTGAAATGTCAGGAAGGAATATCACTAAACCTCAAAGGCTTTTTAACTTGTGGACAGTACTAGTTTTTCTGGAATCCAAGTCAATTGCACTAAAAATTGACTAGACAGTAATGGATAGCTTGTTTGCATTTAAAAGCCAGGATTTTGCCAAGAGGGAATTTTAATTTTGCCTGTATTTTCAACCTAGTGGGTTAGGCAGAATCTAATATGTGAAATTACTTTTCTGTGCTATGGTTTTTAAAGTGAGGTTTGTTTGTAAGCAGTTGCTTTTTTCTACTGTGGAGCTTTCTCCTCCTCCATGTGCCTAGAACAGTTTCAGTTCATATAAATGTGCTCAAGAGAAGTGCTCATGTATAGTAATTTTATTCTGAACATTTTATTTATGTGACTTAATTTTTGGTCCTCAAAAATTATATCTGGATATTATGCAAAAATATTAATTAACATTTTTCTAGGTAGCTTAGTAACACCAGATGAGAGGAAAAATTAAAGCTTAGAAATGAAAATGCTCTCTATGAATCTCTGCCTGGCTGGGCAAATATTAGTTGTCACATATTGATCTTGCACATGTGCATCAGACAATAGAGAACACGAATTTCAATATTTTAATTACTTATGGTCAAATTTACATTTCCATATGCAAGAAAATTGATTGTTTCATTAAAATAAGATTTTTTTGACTGGAGTCCAGAACAGAGAGGCATATATATTGTTCCCAGTTTTGTCTTTCACTATTTATAAATTATCTTGCTCATGTTCAAGAGAATTTGTCATGGGAGGCTCAAGTTTAACACAATTTCACCCTCTCGGGATAAGTTTCACTGTAAGGACTAAGACTTAAAAAGGTTGGTTATCCCACAACCCTCCACCCACCCCACCCCCCCGCCAGCCTCCCCTCCACCCTTAAAAAAAAAAAAAACATTAAAGGATACTAGGATACACAGTATCTTCTGTAACTTTCCGAAGCTGACTACTGTGGAAATGAACGACCCGGTGGCCAAGGTTATGGATGAGGAGAAATTGCACCTAAGGAACCTATGCATAACTCTTTGGAGTCTTTCAGGACGTGTAGAGAACCCTCTACCCACCTGTCACTACTTTCAAGCCTAAAATGTAATAGATGAGGATGCAGATTTAGTTTGAGAGAAATAAGAGTATCTTCCCACCTCTAGTGCCCACAAAACCTTACCATTCTGGACTTTGCTTCCCCTCCAGCTATTTTACTTTACCTAGTGCCACTGATGAAGAACACCAGACTTAGCTCTGAATGGTGCCAGTTTGGTCTGGCAGAGCTTATTTCCTTAGGCTTAGCAATACAGGAAGGTGAAAACACCATTTCTGAGCTATCTGCCCACTTTTGGTTCTGGGAGGCTTTAACAGTTTTGGACTGGGCTGACAGTGCCTTCAGCATCCTGTACGCATATTAATCACATCCCCCAGAGTTAGTGTAGTCACACTGGACATAAGTCTGATTCTAATCAAACTTTGGTTTGACTGCAATATTCAAGTATCACACGAGTGAAAAAGTGGTAGGAATGAGCTATCCCAAATACCCTGTCACCTCAAAGTACTGTATTACTGTTTATTACTGTATTTAAAACCTTGCTAAAAATAGCAATTCCTTGCCAAGTTTGATAGAGTTTAGTTCATGTAACTAGTTATTTCCAGTTAATCTCCCCTTGCCTTCTTGCCCCTCAAAAACAAGAGAGAGCTTCTCATTTTGAAAGCTGAATTACTCTTCAGTCCTAATCCCTGAAATTTACTGAGTTTTCCCCTAAGAAAAACCTGCATTAGAATTGCACTGGACATCAATGATACAAAATAGGGAGTAAACCAGTCGGCAAAATGTATGTTTATTCTGCAATGCAATAGCAAGAACTTTTGGTGCCTGAGGACCTCTGAAGTCGAAAGGGGAATACCCCATGATGGCAAGTAATATTTGGTGACTATGGCAATATGCCGTAATAGTCTATGTATCTTTATAAGCACACCTTTATATTAAATAATAAAGACAATTGCAAAAGTTGCAGGAAGTGACTCTAACTACTTCTTCTGAGGTTCCAAAATATTAGAAAATTAAACTTTGGTGGGATGAGTACAGAAGTTGGAGGCACATGGTGCCAGTGAAATCAGCAGTTTAACAAAGTGGCACAGTTCACTTAGCAGTGCTTGATGATTACCTGGGATGGAGGAAATTATTTAAAGACACTTTGTAAATGTACCAGTATGCAATGTTAGTCATAGTCTGCTTCTTGGAAATGTTATGATGTGATAATTAGTCAACAATATACTTGATCAGTAAGGTAAGAAGGCAACGTTTCTCCACCTGTTCAGCATATGCCTCTTGAACATATGCTTGGATTCTTGCATACTGTTTGCTCAGAGGCTTTTGGATTCTCTTCAGTTACTTGCTAGAAACTTTTGCGGTACTTTTTGCAAGACAAACAGAAGGAGGTTGTACATTAGCTGAGGGCACAAATTAATGTGAAAATACATCTGCTAGGTTTGTTTCAGGTTTTTGAAAAAAAACCTTTGTGTTATCTTTTATGGCAAAGATATCCTGAATCTGTATTCTTTAATTCTAGCAGAAAATATACTGTCTGCAAACCTTCCTACTGAATGGGATAGGCATCAAGCTTAACCACTGCACTGTATCAATTTATCATTTATGCAATTATGTCTATTTTTCATGGGTTAGCCTATGCCACCTAAAATATTCTTTACTTCATGGATGTGATAAATGGAAGATCTTTCTTTGTAGGCTAAAGTGTACCGTTAAAAGTCTGGTGTTGCTCAGGTCAAAATTATCTTGTTGATTACATAAAGTTGAACAGATTTTTGCTTTTAATTTCATCTTTTCATTTTTATTTCTAATATTTCTTCTTGCCCTGTATAGACATTTTAAAAGAGATGTAACTACATGCTCTTTTGAGAACACTACTCCTAGTTCGTTTGTGTTGGTTTTTTTTTTCAAACAAGTTGTAATAATCTCACAATATATATGTGAATAGCAACTATCACTCACAGATAACTTCTAATGCTGAAAACTGATGGATACCTGACTTTTTTTTCCCCCTATCTCAGAGCAAATTACTTCCTGAGACAATGAGTTAAATTGAAAGAACATTTATAAAGTAACAGTGAGATTTTAAAAACACATTTCTTCTATATTTTACATTTTACTGACAGGTCGGTATCTGTTCTACCTCCCAGAAGACCATGCAAATGAGTAGGCAGAAAAAAACGCTAAACAACTCTTAGGGGACACATTGCTCTACCTGGCTGAGTTAGAATTACAGTTCCTAGTGAGATAAATAGGTCCTGTATATAAAATGTCTTAATTACCACCTGCTTGACAATATATTTCTTAAATTTGGCAGATTTGTGGAGCTTCCTTTTGTTTTGCCAGGTGTTTATATTCTGTCTGTGAAATTTGAACTCGTCTTACATTTACAGAGGCATTTGACTGTGTCCTCTAAACTGTTTCATGCTAGAAGTAATTTTGCAACAGTCCGCCTGGGTCATAAGTAAAAGAAGTGAGAAAGAACGAACTAGTGGTTAGGTCTGACCTAAGGGCAAGGAAAGGGCCTTCCTTCCCTGGCAGAGGCGAGGGATAAGCAGTGTGCAGTTACGCTGCTTTGCTGCCTTTCACTGCTTCCCATTGAGAGCGCATTCAGAAGTAACTTCTGTGGACATAATTCCTCTGAAGAGTAGACTGACTAAAGAGGTTGCGAAAAATAGGAAGAAAAAGTAAAAACCAAGAAAAGAAAATTACAACATCTCCTTTAATTTCTGGGAAGTTTTGTTAAACATGTAAACCACAAAGTCTGAATAAGTAAGTTCTCTAGCATGTTGAAGGTGTGCTTGCAATGATAGGAACCCACTGAGGCTCCCCAAAACACAGCCACTAGGCCTCTGGTGAAATAAGAGTACAAACAGATCTGCTTCATAGTTTCAGTGGAGTTCATGTGTGAAAGGGATCCCCTGCACCTCCAGCCATCCCCCATGCATCTACTTTTCCTCTTATTTTGCTATCAAGAGGAAAGAGACAGTGAAAACGGACGTTTCCTTTACATGAGGAAAGTCCTCCTTTGGAAATCACACTATGGCTTAAGTTCATTTTTTATTGTTTGTGTACTTCAGTAGGTAAGGGAACCCAGCCAACATATTCTGTCACTTGTGCCAGCTGGTCTGTTAAGCATGGGGACTGCCAGATTTTTAACATTTTTCGTGTTTCATTTTCTCTTTTCACCTTACAGAAAGTCAAGTTAAAAAACAGGATCTGCCTGTCTTTAGAAAAAAAAATCCACAAACCAAACAACTGCCCTGCCCCCCCCCCGCCCTAATAATCATAATTTTATTCAACACAGTTTTTTGATGTCATGTGTAATATAATGGAGGGAAACTAACACAACTGTGGCTGGAATCAACTGCAAGAACTTGTAAGTGTACCAGAGTATCCCCTGGGTTGTATATAAAGGCTGTAACATGTTAGTTTTCAATTAGTTTGGGGGGGGGGGGGGGTCTTAGTTTTCTGTGTTTTTTTTTCTTGTGTATTCTGCTTATGTGATCTTCTTGGAACACATCTGCATTTTAAATACTATAGGACGTATCAGTTTTTAGAAATAACAGTCCACAGTATTTTCTTGTGAAGTGACATTCACGGGTCAAAGTTTCTGAAAATCATTCCACTCTCTCTTCTCTTTACCTTACAATGCCAAGTTATTTGTTGCTTTCTCAGTATCAGTGCAAGTACTTCTTTTTGATAACTTAACATGTACTTGGAGCAGTAAGGCTCACATATATTTTGTAAACATGCAGGCCCCCAAATCAGTTTAAAAAGGATGTTGGGAATGCAGAACAAATTACAGCTAAGTTTAAAGACATGTTTGCAATCACAGCTGAACAGTGCTGAGGTAGTAGTATGTCGGTCTTTTACTTCTGCACATGATGAAACAAGGTCAAATTGTATTCCAGCTGCTCATTTTGTTATTCAAGTTGATAGACCATCAATGCATTCTCTGAAACCTCAAAACAGATATTAGCATGCTTACTAAGTTGGAAAGAGACCTCTTACTAAGAATTACTCTTTTTAGACTTTGCCTCGAAGTCTGAAAATCCAGGACAGGCTTATTATAAAGAGTGAATTCAATAATACTAAATTACATGTTTATATTGAATACTAATAAAGTTTTTTTCAGGAATTGATTTAGAATTAGCTCACCTAATCAGACTGCGGGGAGCCTGTGCAGTTGCTGACCCATAATGATGGGATTCCTCTCAGCCATCCATTGTGTATGTTCTGAGTGGTTCTAGATCGTTGATTTGCATAATGGCAATGTTGTTATTTCCCTAGCTAAAATGAAAATGTGCATCTCTCTAAGCTGATCACTACAATCTTGCCACCCCGACTGGCTGTAAGCCACAATTTTAAAGCTTTTTGTTTGTTTGTATAGTCATATATTCTCTGTTCCAGCTTTCCAGAAAGTTAATGGTAACAAATGCTTATGTTAAAATAAAGTGATAGTCAAAAAGTTGAAAAAATTTGAAGTTTTGATGCAAAAACTGAGAGAAGCGCTAAGATTGAAAGCAACTTCTTTTACTACACCCTTTATCCTTCCTTTTTATCCAATTACCTTCCTTCTAAATTCTGTTTTTATTAGTGAGTACAGGTTTTCTCTGCGGAGTATTCTTGCTTACCACAGTTCTTTATGTAAGAAGAATCCCAGACTCAGTTCAAAATAATATTTCTCTGTAATAAACCATTGTTTATTTTTCTTTTCATATTTGATTCTGACATTTCCCTCTTACTTGCACTGATACTAATATATTACACATCTTTCATTTTCAAAATAGTATGTTTAGATCAATGTTAGAATCAAGCTTGAGATGCATAGATTTAAGATTAATTTAATATATTCATAACAGCCTAGACGGATTTAAAACAGAAACTGGAAAAGGTTTAGGGGAAGCCTACAAGAATGATCAAATGATCACAGGAATGAAGGTTCCATATTATAAGAGGGGTCTGCAAGAGCATGAATTTTTGGTCTAGCAACATGAAAGGAAAAAAAAAAGATACAATAGCTCTATGTAAACAAGCATGACATATTAGGAAAAAATCCTATAGACATTGCTGACAGAAGACCAAATTATTATAAAATGCTCATAAGTATATTTAGGTTGTAAACTAGAGGACTGTGTCTAACTATTAAAAGTGTTCTGCAATAGTTTTTCGGTAGGAATAGCAAGGGTTTGGGCTTCCTTATGAAAGTGTTGGTATAGCATGCTTGTCTAAAATAGATGAAGACTGGATAAGATGAAATTATCTGTACAACAGGTATCTAAAGCTCAAAACCGGCAGAACTGCTAACAGAGTAAAGGGAGCACTGAAAAACTTGTGTGTTGCTGGTATTTTTAAAGAATTTTATCTTCTACTGACAGGAAGTAAATACTAGCTAGCAGAGTAAAAAAGCTAGCAGAGGTTTGTCAAGCAAAGGACACCAAACTGAGTTTATATGTTTCTTCTGACACACAGTCTCAGTGGATAAGGGCAATGCAGCATATCTGAACAAAACTCATCTAACTATACGACACAGAAAATGCATGGAAACGGCAAGATAATACTGCCACATTAGCAGTGTTGCAGAACAAGGAAGTACATTTTTTTCATATCAGGCAAACTCACAGCCATGAATGTACTGATACAAGGACTCAATATGAAAACAATGTATTTAGTAATGACCTAGAGGATGATATTAATCGAACAATAATTAACTTCGGTAATGAGAAAAAGGCAATCGTACAGCACATAGAAAATGTTCAATGTACACATGGTCTTATTTTTCTCATCTTGTGCTGATCTATGTGCTAGATAAAGGTTAAATATAAACCACCCTGCTATGACTATTATTTTTCCTTGTAATCTATTTTTTTTGTCTACAGAAAAATCAATGTAAGCTATACCAGATATCTGATGCCAGGGAAATGCCTGCATAGGAGAAATTCCAGGCGTGTGATTTTTGATTCAATACCCAGCACTTAAAATATTTTAAAATTATTTTCTGCTCTTGTGACTTTATATAATTTAAGTAATTCAAAATCTAGTACATTCCACTACCTCAAAACAAGGAATACTTCTCTACTTATATTTTTATCCTAGTTAAATTATAAAAAAGTATGAGCACTTATCAAAGCTGCTCTAAACAAAGACTCATATTGGTAAGCAATGGGAATCAGTTTTTGCTTAGCTCCTTTTGCTGAATAATTTTTTCATATTTTGAGTTAAAAAAAAAAAAAAAGGAGGAAGAGAAGCTAGTTGGAGTTTCCATCCTTTCTGTGTGGGACAGTTGCACACAGCATGCAGGAATAACTTCAGAACAAAGCTTGAAAGAGAGAGTTAACTAAAAATCAAAGCAAAGCACTGGGAGAGAAAATTTTGTGGTTCAGCTATACTAAAAAAACATGATAGGTTTTGCTGCCTGCTGCTTTAAAGTTTAGCTTTAAAAGGGAAAACTGAACTAATAAATATATTAGAACACAGTTTATGAAATCTACATAAGACAATCTTCATGTGACCTTACATTTGGAACAACAAGAATGAAAAGAAATTTTGTGAAAAGAATTTAGTCAGTTCTGAAATTGACTGAAAATTAAATCCACTGAACTGATTTTATACTACAGAAATATAAGCTAGAGCATCCTTGCTTGGCAAAGATACTTACAACTCTTTTGTCATGTCCAAAAGCAGAAAGGAGTCCCTGCTAGAAAAGGAATGCAGCAGTTATCTGTTTTTCTTCTTCATATAGCTCTACATACATGTCTAGCATAACCCAACTCAGCTTTGAAAAGTCATTCCTATAATAAAAATGTAGCATATGCAAGGCAATTTTTATTAGAGCATATCATACATTAATGAGAAATACTGTGCCTTCTTCACCTAGCTAAACTCAAATAAGTTTCTCAAATTGTCCTTTAACTGAATTTTGTAATGTCTTGCTTTAAGACTTATTGCTGGAGTATGTTATGAAAACGGAATAAACTTCAAATCCGAACATTATCAGAAAAAGCTAAAGCTCATCCTTTATCAACGATTCTTGTTCCAGTGGCAACTTAGGTACAGAGCAGTACTTAAGCAACACAAGTATAAGATGAAAACTGCTGGACAGAGAAAAATCAATTTTTTCACCTCTTCAAGGAAACACCCTTTAGAGGATAGAAAGAGCAGCCTGTAAATAGTTTATTACCTGATGCTTTAGCCTAATGCAAAGGAGCACCGATGCTGACAAGTCAGCATGCAGCCAACAGTGTTGAATAGCTTACTGCAGCCCTGCAGTTTCTCCATTTGGAGACATTAACCATTAGAAATATTGATGTGGAGGAACAGAGGTCAGTATATAACCTGCTGTTTACAAAATGCAGAGTAGACTGAATAGGACAAGAAACCATCTTCAGGATTTTTCATTTCTGGAAATGAAAGGGCCTGCATTAAGTACTGAATTTGTAGTAAATGAAAAAAAAGTTGGAGACGCTTATGAAAAGGCCTAAATAAGTAGATTGCTAGGTTTAAATTCTCTTTCCACTTCACTTCAAAATGTTTTTTTTTTTTTGAAACTTTCACCCTTCGTATCTACTGTCACTTCTATCCCAAGCTAAAATGCACTGGTACTTCTGCAGCTAGACTCCAAGCCAGTGTTTGGCAGACAGCTACTCAGTAGCTTCCCAGATCTATGGTTTAGATTTAGCAAGTATTTCCAATCTGATAAAGAAAAAAACAAAGCAATATTTTGCCCCTTCCTTTCATAGCCAGAGGCAGACCTTGCTGGTTGGGCCCATGCAAGCACATCTTGCCTAGGAACCCTCTGGAATTGCAAAGTTTGGGGCACCCTTAGCACTCCTTTTTGACTATTCAGCTCACCTCACGTGTGATACGCCACTGCGGCCCACTGCCAAAAAATAGTTTGCACTGCAGGAGGAGAAGAGCACAGCTGACCCAACCACCAAAGCTCATTCACATCAGCAAGCAAGAAAGTACTGTAAACTATATGGCTAACTGTAATGACATCTCAGAAAAGAAAAAAAAAGTGAAACGCTGTGCTGGATGCGCAGGTCTGCAACCCAGTTACCAAGCGCCTATAGTCAATGGGGTCTGGATTTGGAATGGGACTCAAGTTTTGGGTTCTCGCTCTCCTTACACCTTTCTCCTGTTATTTAGGGGGAGATTAAGCTTTTTAACAGCTATAATAGAAGGAGAAGACTTAATGTGGTAGTTCGGAGGGGGGTTGTTTGTTTTTCTGCTGTGTAGGTCCCTACCGTAATTCACTGTAAGTCACTGAGTGTAGCAGAAAATAATTTGACATTAGCCCCTGGCCTATGGTGTTAACTCCTGTCATCTGTGAAGCTATAAATAAAATGAGATCATCCTATTCAGTTATTTTCAGCTGGTATGTTCACTAATGATACCCCTATCCCCAGTAATGAGTCCCTTCAAAATGCTGTAAAAAATAAGCAGGAAATGAACTACAAATAATAAATGCATGTTAAGCAAAGAACATTATTGCCTTTTTTGAAAGCACTATGACTCAGCAAGATGACAGAAGCAGCTAGTATATAACCTATAAAAGTACAATGCAAATCATAGTGGGACCCTGGTTTAATGAGAATTTTGGAGTGCTTTCACCTGTTCAACAAAGTGGCTTTGAATGTCTAAGGTTGTCTTTCATTTGAACACAAATTAGGATAGAGCAAAGTTTTTAGAAAACATGGAGAAAATGGCCACAGACTGAAACTAAAGGATTCATACACGGATCCTTCCTTGCCTTGTCCACTGTCCCGGCAAGCCAGTCCTCTTGTTTAGGCTCATCTTGGGGCAAAAAACATTTACTGGCCACCTGAGTTGCCATGGAATTTCAGGACCCTGAGCTCCTCCAAATCCCTATGGAGAGTTGGTGTTTCTGTTTGTCCTTTGTCACTGATCTCTGCCTGGCCTTGCCCTGTAGGCTGTTATCATCTTCTTCTGTCCCAGCTCCCCCTGTAGAGACCCTCAGGGCGAGTATAATCTTTTCCCTTTAGGCACAGAGCAGCCCCGGGCAAGGCAAAGAGGCTACCTTCTTCTTTACTTCCCAGCCACCGTGTTGAGCACACCCAGCTGCCAAGCATTTATACAGCAAATTCTGAATGAATAAGCAGCCCTACAGCTACCCAAATTGTTAAGCTTGATTGCCCCCAGAGCAAGTAGCTGTGAGGACTGCAAAACAGTAATGTACTCAACTACATTTTGCTTGATCTGCAGATTGTCTTCTCTGGCTTAAAGGGTATAAGCACTAAAGACACTGAAGAAATATTCATTAAAGGGTATATACCGTAAGATGGTTCCTTTTGCTATGTAAAGACTTTTGATACTGTCCTTCACAGCACCCTCTGGACAAGTTATCCATCTGTGGGATGAGCAGGTTCACAGTGCACTGGGTGAAGAACTGAACAAAGAGCAGAGCTCAAAGGGTTGTAGTGAATGGGGCTACATCTGGCTGGAGAGCAGTCACTAGTGGTGTTCCTCAGGGCTCAATTCTAGGACCAGTTCTGTTCGATGTTCAATGATCTGGATGCAGGAGTTGAATGCATCATTAGCAAGTTTGCTGATGATTTCAAATTGGGAGGTGCTGTTTACTCTCTCAAGGTATAAGAGGCCTTGAAGAGGGATCTAGATAGACTGGAGCACTGGTCGATCATCATTGGCATGGAATTTAAGAAGAACAAATGCCATATTCTGCACCTGGGTCAGAGTAATGCCAAGCACAAGTATAAATTGGGAGAGGAGAGGCTGGAGAGCAGCCCTGCAGAAAGGGATCTGGGGTGCTGGTCGACAGCTGGCCCAACATGAGTCAGCAGTGTTCCCTGGCAGCCAAGAGGGCAAACCCCATCCTGGGGTGCATCAAACACAGCACAGCCAGCTGGTCAAAAGAGGGGATTATCCCCCTGTATTTAGCATTGGTGTAGTATTCAATGGTACTCAAATACCTTGATTGTTGTGTACAGTTCTGGGCTCCACAGTTCAAGAAGGCTGTGAAGGTCCTTGAATGTGTCCAGGGGAGGGCATCAAAGCTGGTGGAAGGGCTGGAAGGCAATGTCTTATGAGGAGAAGGTAAGGACTTTGGGCTTATCTAGTTTGGAGAAACCGTATTGCTCTCTACAGCTTCCTGAGGAGGGGAAGTGGAGAGGGAGGTGCTGATCTCTTCTCCCTGGTATCCAGTGACAGGACATCTGGGAATAGCTCAAAGCTGCATCAGGGGAAGTTCAGGCTTGACATTAAGGAAACATTTCTTTACCAAGAGGGCGGTCAAGCACTGGAGCACGCTTTCTAGAGTGGTGGTCGATGCCCCAAGCCTGTCAGTGTTTCAGATGCATTTGGGCAATGTCCTTAATAACATGCTTTCATGTTTGGTCAGCATTGAAGTGGTCAGGCAGTTGGACTAGATGACCATTGTAGGTGCCTTTCTATTCTATTCTATTCTATTCTATTCTATTCTATTCTATTCTATTCTATTCTATTCTATTCTATATGCATATTTATGATAGTTTCACACATTATTTCCACAAAACATATAGAGCAGCCTCTAACTTCAAACAGAGAAACCAAAAGATCCTCCATCAAGCACTGCATTAATGCCCAGGCTCTGGCAGAGGTGGGTGCAGGGGTGGCCTCTGTGAGGAGTTGCCGGTGCTGCCCCATGCTGGACGCGGTAGATTCCATCCAGCTCTAATGGACCCACTTGCAGGGCACAGCTGAGCCCCTCAGCCAAGATGGTGGTGATTCTGTAATAACATATTTAAGAAAGGGAAAAATCGCTGCACAGCAGCTGTGAGAGACAGGAGTGAGAAAAATGTAAGAAAAAGAGCCCCGCAGCCACCAAGATAAGTGGAGAATGAGGGTGAGGAGATGCTCCAGGTGCTGGAGAAGAGATTCCCTTGCAGCCCCTGGAGAAGACCATGCTGATGCAGGTTTGTCCATCTGCAGCCCATAGAGGTGCACAGTGGAGCACATATCCACACTGCAGTCCATCGAGGACCCCATGCCACACCAGACGGAGATGCCCATAAGGAAGCTGCAGCCTGTGGGACACCCGCCTGTGAAGAGGAGCTCACGCAGGTGCAGGTTTCCTGGCAGGATTTGTCGCTTTCTGGGGACCCATGTTGGAGTATTCCATTGCTGAAGGACTGCACCATGTGGAGAAGACCCATACTGGAACAGTTCTTGAAGAACTGCAACCTGTGGGACAGACTCCCTTTGAAGAAGTTCATGAAAGACTGTATCCCGTAGGAGGTACTCCACACTGGAGCAGGGTAGAAGTTTGGGGAAGAAGGAGAGGCAGTGAGGAGCTTTTATGGACTCACCACAAACCCTATTCCCTGTCCCCCTGCTCTGCTTGATGCAGAGGATGTGGAAGGGTTGGGAATGAATGAGTGAACTTGATTCTGGGAAGAAGGGTTGGAGGGAGGTGATTTCAGTTTTGTCTTTGTTACTTGACATCTTACTCTATTTTTTAAATTGGGAATAAATGAAATTAATTTTCCACAAGTCCAGTCAGTTTTGCCCTTGGTGGTGACGTGTAAGTGATCTCCTTGTCTTTAATCTTGTCCCACAAGCTTTGCTGTCTTATTTTCTCCCCTGTCGAGTTGAGGAGGGGGAGTGAAAGAGCAGCTGGGTGGGCATCTGGCAGCCAGACAAGGTCAACCCACTACAATTACTCTCCCCAAGTCCAGACTAGAGCTTTTTCTTTCAAACAGTTTTACTCCTATGAATAAGTTCCCTTCAACTTTTACTTGACCCTTGGGAAGTTGTGGAGCAAGTAACATGATAAAGGCAACATTCTAATTGCACTTCCTGTCAATGTGGATTGCAAGGACAGATGACTTGTGTGGCCACAAGTGCTGTTTTCAGATCTTGTGAGCAATATATTGCTTGTGAACCAAAAGCTAGGAAATGCTGATAAAATACTGTAAAAGAAAGAAAAAAACAAATTCTAGTAATGTCTTTAAAAAGCTGTCAAATCGAAATGCAGGGCAGATGAGGAAGGAGGATGGGTTTATAATTTTCCATCTACATACTAATTAAGACTCAATTTTCGTATATTCTGGAGCCTTTCATGCTGATAGATCACAAGTTGTATGTCAAGAAATAATATAAAATTGTCTGAAGACTCAAAATAAATCTCTTCAAACTGGAAACTGTTCCCTTTTCATCTCCAAATTATTTCACACACTTTGCATCATGAAGTCTTCAGAACATTTAATCCTAATGAAGTTGAATCATTTCAGACATTTTAAGACACTCCAGAGTTTTAGGATTTGTCTCAGAAATAGCGTTATTCAGGGAACCACGACAGTCCTGAACACTTCTCCCCCCTTCCTCTGTCTGAGGTTCTAGTATTAAGATGTGGAACTAAATTCATTCCCAGCTCCCATTATGGGGGAAATGAGGTAAGTAAGGAGATCATAGGAAATGACTGGCAAGCTTTGTATCCTGTTTCTTATTCTGCCACAGCTTTCCTATGTGACTATAGGCTGTCTTATCCTGCCTGTGCCTCATAGTCCCCTTCTGTGCATGTAGATAACAGTTTTTTTCTCTCTTCATGGCAACGTGAATCTGAATTCATTAATCTTTAGAAGTCATTTTCTCCTATAAGAGACACACTTGCTGTGTACAGCCCCCACAGTAAACAGGGAAAAGGCTCACATTACTCTTTTTTCTTCTTTCCTGTACTTTTGAAGCCATTGCTATTTCAATGTGGGCTAAGACGTCCTTTCCAAGACAGCAGAAAAGCCCTTTGTCCTTCTCTAAATTGTGACTGTGACTGCCAGTGCCAACATCAAGGCTCTTCCTTAAGAAAATCTGTTTGAGAACTGTGGACTACAAGAAAGAGAAGGGGAGGCTTATCTTTTCAATTAAGTTCCAAAAAGATAAGTATTAGGTAACTGCTACTGAGGCATCCATTTTCCAGTTCATCTATGCTGGTCCCAAAAGTGCCCCATTGATGTGTATGAAAGTTCTTAACAATTAAACATGAAAAATGTGTTATCTTAGGAACAGGCAAATCAAATGATCAGCAAACAACTGATTGGGACAACTGATTTGGGTAGAAACATTAAAATGCTTTTGTTGATAAGAGATTTAAGTTTCATGGCTTAATGGCTTCCTGGAGTGGTGTGCCTGCAAGTGGTATGCCAGCTGAAATGGGCATGAGCAAACTCACACAGTTGTATTTCACTGTTCTCTCATGTTCCAGATCAAAGCTTTAATCTGCAGCCTCTGATTTTAATTACATTAAAATAACTTTAGAGAAAACACTTTTTTTTTTTTTTAACTTGAAATACTATTCCTCTTAGAAAAAATGCCTTGCATGTGAAATCTCTGTGCCTTATGGAGGAAACGTGAGATTATTTCGTGCATGCCCTACTACTGCATCTGAAGACTTGAAGAGTTGTAGGTAGGACTAATTGACTTTTCACCAGCACAGATTACCATGGGAGGAGGACTTACTTAGCAATCACCCCCCAGCTTGTACTCTACTATGTAGCCCATTTTAGTACTGACAATCCTATATCAAAAAGTGCCTAAACACTTTTAAGACAATGCAAAAAAACAGTAAAATAATGCAAACCAAGTGCATCTTTCCTTTGGTCTTAACTCTATGTTCCAGCTGTCTTCCTACTGAAACCACAGCCTCACCAAGCTCTTCCTACTAGTCCCTCCATCATTCCTACCTCATTCAACATTCAACAACACTTCATGCAATTAATACAGCTCAATTTCATGCAGATAATTTCCAGCATCTGCTGTCAGCCTCTGCACAGAAAGTGTCATGATACAGCTGAGGCACCTGTTAAAATAATAGTTTCTGCTTTTCAGACTTGTCACTGCACAAAACATTCCGGAAGAGCATAAAGCACCACAGGGCAACTTTAACGCTACGCTAATAGTATTGAAAAGTTACTTTATCTTATTTTAAGTGGAGGGATTGTGACCAAAGCATTTATTTGAGTAAAGAACTTCATTCAGAATATTATCAGGAAAAATAATCATAACCCATTCAAATTGACATCAGTGTACAAAGTGAAGAATAATCCACAGGGAATACAGACCTTTAATTAACAAATATTAGGCACTACTGCCCAAATTAACTGCAGCTGAGAGAGTACTTCTCAAGCAGTAAAGGAATATTGTACACGACAAGGAATTTGTGCGATTACTTCTAAATAATCCCACTTTGTAACAAGACAGTTTGCAAGTTTCTGAAAAGAAGCTGAGTAAATATTACATTTCAGAAATATAACTATGTCATTCTGCAAAATTAGGCAGCACATGCTCTAGTTCTTGCAACCACTGACATGCAGTTGTTTTGCTGCTGATTTCCTGTAATGGTATGACGCTTTCTGCAGTTACCACAGCCATGCCACGCTGTCCTTTGCTTGTACTGCAAAATGGAACCACCTCTCTCCGAATCCTCTGAATTATATTTGCCTGCAGGCTATACGGTGTCATGCACGGCACACGCAGGTAGAAGAGGAATATACTGTACTTTATGAATTGCAACAATAGAGTGAACACCACCCATCCGGCTTCAGGTGGGCAAAAGACTGTGCTTTCATTTATATGGGTGAAAATACTGGATACGTCCATACAATAAAAGAAGAGCTTTACATTTTCTCTTAGGTGCTTTGATCATCTTGGTTTGTATGACCTAGACACATTTTGAAAACCTGAGTTAGGCATTCAAGGCTAAATGTTTTCCCCAAGTGATCAAGATCTACGAGCACCACATTTCAATACTCCTCTAAAGCACCTAAAGAATTTTTCAAGGTGTCTGCAACACCCTGAGCAGTTAGAGCAAGAAACACATTTCCTATGTAACATTTTCAGACAGTTATTTTGTAGATGATCTTTTCCTTCTGGAGAAACCTATATCAAGCAAGCTAAGCTTTTCCTGTTTTAATACTTGGAGAAACACTCTTCAAATGGTCCCTTATTTCTATCTCATAGTTCCTTCAGTCTAAAGGAAGTCTCACAATACTTTTTCTCCCTAGCTTTGTAGCTCTTGTGTCTTTAAACATGCATATGCAAACTGCACATTAAATCTCTGACAGAGAAGTCGAACCTAAGTAGCGAAAAGAGCATCTCTTTTACAGCATGTTTATGCACAGGTGGGAGGGAGGCCCCTGGCCCTTCTGACCTCCTCGAAAGCAGAGTTACAGTATTTCTCCCAGCCTGGGATCCCCATTTACCAGACACAGCCTGTTGAATGCTCAGGCCAGCCAGATGCATCACAGCATCTTTTCACTCCATGCCCGCGTGCCAGATACTGTTACACAAATGCATAGGGAGAGTGAAGCTTCAGCCAATTGTGTAAGTCTTGCATTAAGTGCAGGAGACAATGGCTGTCCACAGCTGTTTCCGGAGGTTCCTACACATTTGCTGCACTTTCGCAGCAGGACTCTTCATTTGGTCTTCTACTGCAGTAGGATAGTTGCAGTACATAATTCAGGGCTTGACCTTAAAACATTACGTCCCACATAGCTATGCTGGACTTTACACATGGATAAAAACTGGAGAGTTGTGTCCATCTATCCAACATTCAACAATTTAAATGCAATATTGCCTATAGCAACTGGGACAGTTTCATGCTAAGGCAGAACATGTATGATTTGAAACAATCTCTCTCTCTCTTTGGAAACACACCAGTAGGAAAAGTTAAAATGTGCACATTAAATGTGCAAAGCTTATTTTGTTCACTTTTTTAATAAATCTGTTTTGTTCCCTCCCATCCCTCAGCCATGGGACATCATCGAACCCTAACAGGCTTGTGCACCCAGAAATGTGTTACTTTTTCCAGCTAGGCTAGTTGATCTCATAATACATGTCACATGCATTTCCCTGCCATGGTGACAGATGGAAGATATGTGCATTACTTTCAATATGGGTCAACCCTTTAGAAATATGTCCTATCTTATTAAAATGTGCAAAATGCAGAGACATAAACTATCCTAACAGCATCCTTCATACAACCTATCAAGGTGTCTCCTGTCTTCCTAGACTTTTTCTATTTGCCTGTTAGATATTTCTTTAGTTTTAGGGATATGCATTTTGCAAGAGTGCAAATGTTTAACATAGCCGCTTTTATGGGAGCAAGGTGATGAAATTTTGAGAGGTTACTGAGAGATGCAGTTTCTCTGAAATGTGCTGCTGCAGCTGCTGCTTCCAGATAAAGGGCCAGTTTGTCTGTAGGTTTTTTGCCAGCAGTAGTTAACATGAATTCTGGCAAAGGCCCCAATTTCTTTTCAAAGACAGAGACTGCAGGGAGTTGGCACTGCCTAAAAATGTTGCAACAAAACCAAAGACTGCCTTTTCTAAAAATCTTTTAGCCATGCTTGATTGCATTATTTTTTTATATACATTGGCCAAGGTTATAAGTTTATATCATCAGCCTAATAGACAGACACTGACCAGGCAGAATAATATGGCAGTGGGAGTCATCTATTTTCAGCTATTCTGCTGTTTGGCTGCTTGAAACAGAAACATTTGTGGGCAGGACAGAGGGATGAAGAAGAGCCCAGACAGGGAAGGAAGAGAATATTACATTAATTGTGTTACTAATTTATAAATTTATCATAAAGATTTCTTACAAATTTTGCTTGAAAGTGATTCTTCAAACATCTCTCTTCATGAAAAGTTACCATGGGCTGTCTTACTTGCTATCTTGGGGGTTGTCAAGACACAATCCTCTTTAACTTGCCCCACTCATTTCCATCCAAAAAAATCAGAGAATCTTATCTTGGCAGGGGTTGTTCTCAGAAGGCTTTAGCATCTACTCCTACACTTAGACATCCTATACCTAGACAGATTGTATTCTCTGTCTGTGTGTGCCTGCAGTCTGTTTTTCCTACAATCTAATATTCCTGCTCCTCTTCTTTAGAAGTGTATGGGAGAATGAGGAGTGGCATGGGTACATGTATGAATACTATTTGGGAGCCACCCCTCAAAACACCTCCTGTTTTTTTAAAATTCCTGTCACATCTTGTAACACTTTTAAATTACTGTGATTGGTTTTATTATAAATCCTTTCCAAGACCACTCTCCAACACCGATTAAATGAAGTGAAATCTGCTGACAAGCCTTGATTAGAAATAACGACCTCAGTTAAAAGCAGGAACTACTTAAAATGTCAACTTTCTTTGCATTAATGAACTTCTTATATAGCTGCTTCTTTCTTTTTCTTTGTGTCATTGAAATGACTGTGACCCCTTTAGCCAAAAACCAAACACAAACCAAAAATCCTACAAAAAAAATCACCCGGTTTCTGGAGTACTGGGTAACAGTTCTGGTGTCTTGCCACGTATTCAGGTGCAAAATTTGATAATTGCTCTAGACTTGCCAAAGGCTTCCTCTGCTTAGTCCAGGTGTAAATGCATACCAGTTGCTTGGACTGGAACACCAAAATCTGTGGGGTACGGTGCTTCCCGCATCACACCTTTGCATGGCACTGCTTCCAGGAACTCCCAGCTTTAACTATTAGTTGTGGGGACTTTATACACTCAGGTAAAGTAAGGCTCTGAGCTTTGAAAAATAATTTCTGAGGTAAATGATACGTTTACATGGCTGACTGAGTGCAGAACATCACCCTGCCCACCCTGGAGTATGCAGGAGAAAGGCAAGGGGCACGACTGTGGTCCTGCAGCAAGCAGTCCCTTGATGGCAGGCAGGGAGGACACGCAGTTCTCTGCTGTAACCTGCCACATCTGGGTAGCAGGCAGCTGCTGGCTGTAAATGCTCACAAGCCTGTTTCAAGGCAAATTCTTCTAATGTGACCTAAACTTGACTGATACAGATTTGGACGCATTTCACATTCACTTTCGGCTGCGAGAGTCCTAAAAAGCTATTGCCTCTTTCTTGACACACAGTATTTGAGTGTGACAACAGGGACGTGTTCAGCACACACTAGTACATCAAATAGATGCAAGCTGTCTATGCAATCTTAAAAGTACTGTAAGCAAGCCCAGGACAGAAAGAAAACTTCCTACATAGACAATAAGCGAAGAGCAGAAGACACCACATATTTTAGAAGAAGTAAAAGGTCACATGCTTAGCCTTTCCCCCTTTAAGAGTTAGAAGTATATCCGTCAGGTTACCAAAATCTGCCATAAAAGATGCACAACTAATCTCATGGTCTAGAGAACTGCATTTATAAGCACAAGGGTTTATCTCTGGTTATGATGAGGAGAGGATTTATGAATCCAGTACTGGTTGGATGCCCCAATTTTACCTTTCTTCTGATATTGCAAGCTTCATAACCCAGTTTGGGAATCACAACTATACTTTGGAAGCAATTATCATGAATAATAAAAGGTGACCATGTTACCTTAAACTAGTTTCTCAGCTCTGTAATCGGCCAGAAGCTCTGTAGTTATGATGTCCACTTATGACTTGCATTGAACCTCAGGAGTATTCTGGAGTCTTTAGTCAAAGCAATAAAAAGACCTTCATACGCCCATATAACTGAGTGAAATAAATTATTTGGGATGGTAAAAAAAAGCATTTATGCATAAACCAGACAGAGTTTCCACGGATATGTTGAAAATAAGAATAGCCCAAGCATTCTGTTTGAGATATCTTTTATTTTGATTCAAGCTGTTTTTTTGGTCATTTACACAAGGTTTTCACATGTAAAGAAAAAATTTGCTAAAAGGCTACTGTAATGATTCTGTGAATTATTGAAAGAAATCTAGAGTGAATACTTAATAAGTTATCAACTTTATTTTCTCCTAAGGCAGTAGCCCCTTCAAAGTTGCATATAGTTTTAACTTAAACATGGTACTTCACAGCTAATCTTTAAATATCTGCACATACTTTTTTTTTTAGTACTGTAAATTCAATGTATTCTCAAACACTTAAAAAACCCCTGTGAAATAGAAGCAACACAGTGCTGACATGTTTAGCATCATCACTTCATTATAGAACAAATCTTAATTGGCAAATGATTAAAAAAACTAAAAACCTGAAATGAAGTATTTCCTAGGAAAGTGTTGCTGGAGGCTGGAATGCAGGTGCTGTAATGCTTGTAAATAGATTATTACTACACGCTCACTAGAGAATCTTCGTGCTGAGAGAGAAGGAAAAATTATGGCAGGTCAGAAAACTGTGAAACATGTGCCCTCTCTTCTCCCAGCCTCCCTTTAATTATTGACAGCCTGTCACTTACGTGCTGAGGTACAATGAATAATAAAACAGAATCCAAGCTGCAGTTCGTGCCAGGATTTATTCTTCCAAAACAAATACTGCCATCTTCAGGCAGACCATGTTTCGTGTTTGCCAGTTAGAGAGCCTTTTAATTGCTGAGTAGATCATCATCTCAAACAAACAAAAAACTCGTTACTTCTATGCTCTGACAGATAAAGGATTGATGCCTTGCATAAGACGGAAGCGGATCTTGAGAGGTTGCCTTCTACCTTAGGGTATACGGTTACCACTACCTAAAAACACCTGGCCGTTATGTTGAGCTAACCAGTAATGAAAACATCCAACTATTTCCCTTGTTGTAATGAGAGCTAAGCGGTTAAGATTATAGCCATACTTGAGATGCTAACTGCTAAATACTTCCGAGTTTGCGTACTGTGTGTTGCCAAACACATAGGCAGGTCAGTGTAGAAGCAGAGTGTAAACTATTACAATTAAGTAGGTTGAAATTATGTGTCAAATTTATTAATTTTTTTCTTCCCTTCCCACAAAGTAGAACTTTAAGATGGAAATTGAACATCAAATGTTTATATCTGCAGAACAAATTAGAAAAAGATAATTTACCCCAGAAACAGGTAAATTGTATAGACTACCCAAGTATTCATCAGAGCAGTAACTTTATCTTTCCTTTTCCTCTTACACTGCCCTGAAATTGAGATGACCTACTGTACTCAGCCATAAGGATCACATAACGAATTAGACAGTACAATGGTTGACATGAAGACTAGGTCTGTAAAGGTATAGATAAGTGGCCAAGTCTATCTTTTAAACACTGAGAAACAGATTTTTCAAATTCCTTATTAGAGGGCAAAATCAGATACTGATATTTTCCCCAAAATATTTTTTTTCATAATGTGAACCACTGCTGCTATCTTACTGTACTGGCAGGATATGATATAGTAATACACACGCATTGTATTCAGTGCAAACACATCAGAATGCCAGCCAACAAAAAACTAGTCAAAAGCAGCCAGATCCTCACCGCTGTTTTCAAATAAGCATGCAAATCAGTTAAAATTAGGTAGGCTTTTTATATTCCTTAATGTCCTATGAAGGAAAAATCAAATTCTAGATTATGTCCTCACAGATTTTATGATGTTTCACTTCTTGTTTGTGCTGTTTCTAAAACTGTAATCTGCTACTAGGTATGAGCTCTCTGATCTCAGAAAAAGTCTTATCTCTTCTCTATACTGGAATATGCTTTCATACATTCATATGCAGCCTCTGTGTTGGGGAACTTATCCTTTAAAGTGATTCCTCCCACCCTCTGAAGCACTGCTTTTTTGAAGAACAGTATCTTTAGAAATTTTATGATATAATCCATCAAACATATAATGACTTCAAAAATCTCCTTCTTCCCAACTTCTCCACCTAATCCTGAAAAATATATTGAAATACGAAACTCCCACACTGCACAGAATGAGATTTGAAACTCTACTAAGTTTTCAGGATAAGAGCCGTAAGACATCAGTCCCCTCAAATTCTGTTTCTTCTCTGGGCCTACTGTTAGAGCTGGCCCTGTCTTACCATTTTCCAAATGTTTTTTGCCTATTTCTGCTTAAGTCTTTTGTGTCAGGAACAGATCTATGACTTCTTTTAGTCTCTCCTATACTCCCTTTTTTAATTTCCTTATATTACGGACAAACTTGTAAACTAAATAGAGCTCTTGGGTGTTCAATAGTTGTTCTAATTAGCCCTTTTGGGTGCCTCCTTGTATTATTACAGGCATGTAACACATAACATGAATGTTGTTGAATTATCTTTTCAGTTGGAGTTTACTCATCTTGGAAGAATTGGTCCATCAGCAGCAGGAACTCACAACTGTTGCCGAATCTGCCTCTCCCACAGAAAGGGAGAGCATCCTTTTTCTGATCCTTAGTAATTAACATTTTGCTCTTTGAAATATGAAAAAAATTGTTGTGAAGCAAAGCCAGAAAGAAATTTCATATAAATCTTTAATATTACAAAATATCAGATTGTGACACTTGATGGGGTGAGGGTGAGGAGCAGATGGAGAAATAAAGTATTTTTGTGTATGCTGAACAAAGGTCCAAGGAGTTAAAAGGTTTCTGTCAACTTTCACATAAAACTTTATGAAGACACTTCCTTTCCCTCATGTTTTCTGTGATACAGTATGTAAGTGATGTAAGTGTGATAACCTGTGGTTATTGGTCTTAGTATATCCAATATCATCACCACAGGCCTAAATAACCTTTATTAATCATCAATCTTTCAGCACTGGAAAAATAACACAAAAGGAAAATTTACTTTGTTAAAATGAAACACCGTGCTTAGTACTTGCTCTAATGGTTGTAGAAATCAAAATGTAGACAAACGAAGATAGCTGAAACTTACCAATTCTCCTTTCCTCCAGCTGCAACATTGGGTGAAAAATTGGACATAATCAGCCTGCTCTTAAGGAGTTGCTCAAGTAGCCCATGCTTTCAACTGTGTAAAACTACGGATAAAGTTTATGTGCCAAAACGTACTTCCACAGCTGCACATAAAATGAAAGATGGTGTTACTAACTATTTCCAAGCACAATCATGGTAATGACATGTGCTTATGTAGGTGCCATCTCCCCAGGTAATTTACAGCTAGGTCTCTGTCACTACCTAGAACAGCCCACCAGTTCCATGCATGTGTACTGCAAATCACCATACATAGGGTATCTGCAGTTTCACATTGGAGATGAATCCTGTATTCCTTCCATACATCTGGAAGAGCTTCTTCAGGGTCATTTTATATTTCTAGATAAGAATTTAGATCTTCTATTTTATCAGTAGGACAAAGTACACTTCTTGCCATCTGTCTTCTGTAGGAAATGAATGAAAAAGTGCCTTCACTGTCTTACACGATGTTCTTCCAGGAGCTGCTCTGAGCAAATCCTGCTGGGTTCAACGGTTCAGTCAGCATACAACACAAGAGGCAGCAATGCCTTTCAGCCCGCACCCCCTCTACTTGCCCAAGAAACAGGCTCACCTCAGTTTTTACTCCAGGGCCAGGAGAACTAGGCAAAGTGAGAAAATCATTGTAGAGGGATAATTTGAAAATAGAGGATGCAGGAAGATATCCGCTCTTGCCTTTTTTCTCTTTCCTCCCTTCCCTTTTTCTTCACTCCTCTGCCTGAAGTCTCATACCAGTGCTCAGCCAGTACAGCACAGTCGACCGTCTCTCCCTTATTGCCTTGTTGCCAGCTAACACATCTTCTTCTCTGTGGCAAAAGCAGTCAGGAGGAAGGATACTTTCCCCACCTCCTGCACCCTCCCTGCACAGGAGTTACCATGATCTGGGGGGTAGGTTACTGAAGAACAGGATGGGATGGACATGGGAGGCAAGCTGGTGGAGGAGTTGCACGGGACTCTTTAAAAGGCAGGGCATAGGCAGGACTTCAAAAACAAAGAATTTCCATGACTCCCCCACATCCCTTACATCCTTGTCTTGGTGCGGCTGCAATCCAGGGAGTCACTAAAAGTTGCTGGGGACACTAACTGTGGAAGAACACAGAGTTCAGAAAGGAGATTTGTATGTGCACCTTTTTAGGTCTCATGTAGCAGGTCTGAGATTTCTCTGCCTAAAATGTTTGTTGCTCTTGTCTGTGTCCAGTAATACAGCTGTAGAGTTGCAAAACTCTCAGTGTTTTTAAATCCTTTTCAAAATTCTGGGTGACTCAGATCACTATCTTAATAGGCTTACAATTTTTTTGACCCCTTCAGTATCTTTGTACTTTTCACTGTTCTGCCCCTTTTGCTATTGTCTTTTTTTTTTTTTAGTACTGTTTTACCAATCTAGTCTTCTAGCCTAGGAGATCTGCTCTTCACCAGCAATATCTTGCTGTTCCATATTGGTATAACCTTTGCCGCTTGATAAAAATTGTAGATCTACAGCGGTGGAGGACTGGGGAACCTCCATTCATACTCATGTTGACTAAGGGTGCTGTTGTGGTTTAACCTCGGCCAGCAACTCAGCCCCATGCAGCCACTTGCTCAATTCCCCCACAGTGGGATGGGGGACAGAATCTTAAGGGTAAAAGTGAGAAAACTCATAGGTTGAAATAAAGACAGTTTAATAGAGAAATGTGTAAGCAAAGCAAAATAAGGGCTTCATTTAGGTCTCCCCATCAGCAAGCAGATGTTCAGCCACCTCCAGGAAAGCAGGGCTCCATCGTGCATAATGGTTACTTGGGAAGACAAGCACCATAACTCTGAATGTCACCACTTCCTCCTTCTTCCCCTTAGTTTTATTGCTGAGCATGACACGATATGGTCTGGGCTATCCCTTTGGTCAGCTGTTGTCAGTTGTCCTGGCTGCGTCCCCTCACAACTCCTTGTGCATGCCCAGCGTGCTCGCTGGTGGGGCGGTGTGTGCTGTGTAAGCACTGCTCAGCAATAATGGAAACAAACCTGTTGTTATCAACACTGTTTCAGTCATAAATTCAAAACACAGCCCTATACAAGTTCCTATGAAGAAATTTAACTCTATCCCAGCCAGAACTCAGAATCATAGAATTGTCTAGGTTGGAAGGGACCTTTAAGATCATCAAGTCCGACCACCAACCTAACACTGCCAAAACCATCACTACACCATGTCCCCAAGCAGCACATCTACCCATCTTTTAAATACCTCCAGGGATGGCGACTCCACCACTTCCCTGGGCAGCCTGTTCCAGTGCTTGACAGCCCTTTCGGTGAAGAAATTTTTCCTAATGTCCAACCTAAACCTACCCTGGCATAACTTGAGGCCATTTCCTCTTGTTATTCCTCACTTGTTATTTGGCAGAAGAGACCAACACCCACTTCTCTACAGGCTCCTTTCAGGTAGTTGTAGAGAGCGATAAGGTCTCCCATAAGTTACCAAAAGTAGGTCTGTGCTAGCTCTTTCTTATGTGTAATTTATAACAGGCTTTGTGGCTTATCTAGAGCCTATATGCTATACATGCATTTTTCTTTCTTTAACAGCACATACTCTTCAAAATTTGTATTTCAGTCATGACTGCAGTTATGTAGGGTTTCTATAGTGCTCCATACAAACAGAAAGAGAACAAGGAAGAAAGAAGTGAGGCTACAGAGTAGACATCCAGATAACATGGACATAGGCAAGATCACCAAGGTCACCTCTCTCTGCAAAGGATCTTCTGCTTCTTCCTCTGGCTTCTGCTAATGCTTCTGGGACCTTGACTGTGGTATTCCAGGGCTGGCCTTTGTATTGCAGACAGTATTAATATTTGCTGCTGCTGAGTTTCTTCTTCTCACCCAAGAGGGATTTTATATGACATTCAGCCAAAGAATCCATTCAAAACTCAGTGCTTTTTTTTCAGGTAGGACGACAATTAACAACAACCCTGAGTGTTGGCAACCAAACAGCATGCAATGGCATCTAGCAGTTCAGACCAAATTTGCAGCTTCCATTTATACACAATTTATCAGTACTTTGCATCTCTCTCTTAGATCCAGTCTTCTATCATCTGTTTACCTGATCAATATTCTCTTTATACATGAAGCAGGCACTCAGACTTCAGTCCTTTACAGTCCCATCTGATCAACTTATGCTGTATATCTTAAATTCTTTATTTTCATAGCTGGTCTACACATCCTCCTTGTTATCAACAACATATACCTAGTGTGTACACCTCATTGATGCTCTGAATGTACACGTCTTCCTTGTTGAGTCTGTTTCCCAACTGCTTACCAATCATAGCTGCAAGCATTCCAACACATCAATTGCATAGCCACAATAATTACACGTCCTGTTTTTCAGGTTTTTTCAGTGTTGTTTTACCTTTCACTGACATAAAAGCAATTGCAAAGCAGTTAATACACTAAAGGCAAAAGAAGAAAGCTATATTGATCCCAGTACTTTGCAAACTAAGTTGCAGATCTGATACAAACAATAAAAGCATGAAATTAGAAGCTTAATTGATCATGAATAAATTTAATCTGATATCCAATCATGAAAGACGTGAGATTGTAGTATAGTTTTTCCATGGGTGTGGTCAGATCAAGAAAGATAATTAGCTTTCAAATGGGGCTTGATAAATTAACAGGATTGTGCAAGATAACCACCCATGATGGCAGAAGATGAATTGATTCTGGAGGTGTCTCTCACCCTTATATTTTTGTACGGATTATGAAAAGATGAAACTCGATCAAACAGATGCATATGATTGGAAAACGGGACATAGTCTTTAACCTGCCATGTTAACACTGCATGTCTCAGAACACAGATATTGTCAGGCCTTGTACACGGAGATCACCTGTTTATCAGGCATTAAGTCTTGCTGTTCTCAGATGAGCAAATGTTCATTCGCAGGATGAGTTACTACTTTCACATTACAAACTTTCCACTGTATCACACCATATATTTGAAGCGCTTCAGAGCTTGAAAGACACATAAAGTGCCTGGTAAAATGAGGCTTATATCTCTCTTGAGTTTTCTATGAGCACACTTCCAAGCCCATACCATAACTTACTGCCTTGATAAAAATGTTGCAAGTTCTCCACACTATAATGGTCACATACACATACTTAGTTTGATGAGAAAGTTACAACAGTTTTTTGAAAAAATAGCAATAAAAACAAAAATATAGCAATAAGGAAAAACTTAATGTCTCTATTTTGTACTTACTTTTATGCTGTTTCTAAACCCAAGTTGGAAATTCTGCTACTTCCTTCCATCCATTTCTTAACGGCATTCCTAACACACCATTTAAGAGTGAATCCATCCTTCAAGAACCTGTTCTCGTGAATTGCTAATTTTATGAGCTGTTGATGGGATCAACTAGCAACAAGCTATGGCAATGTCGCCAAAAATTTCTTATAGACCTAGTTTCCTGAAGGTCCATCCTGAAATCAAGATGAACACGCACTATGGGTATCAGGACCAGACACAATATGATAACTATTTTTTAAATTTTTATTTCTGGTGTTCTTTGGCAGCTCAAAAATTAAATACCATCCTAGTCTTGGGCCATCAGTCTGTGTGGCCTATTTAAACATTCACAGAGATAACATTGAAAAATCTATTGCTGTATGTGTAATAAACCTTTAATATCATAAATTGAGGGGATTTTACTGCTTAAATTCTAGATTGTGTTAGTTGTAGTAGCTTTCAGACTTCCAACATTACTGGTTTTATGACTTCTAATTTCATGAAATATAAGCAGTGATAATGAAAAAATGAACTGTTAGTTATATCTTCCTTCTGACGTTAATGCGGGGAAGATTTCACAGCTGTTAAAGATATTTGGTCATGCAGTATTTCATCCTGCTTCTACAGCAAGTGGTTACCGTGGTTCCCTTGCATGAAGCAATAGTGGCACCCAGTGTTCAAAGCCTTGCATTCTCACTTACCATTCAACGTTGAACTTTAAAATATGTTCAGCTCTTGCAGACTATCAAAAAAAGAACAGTCTACCATCTCGAAAAATGGCGTAAAGCCTCCCTGTAGATATGTATGTTTGTATTTTAAAAGTCTTGCCTAGATTATGAAAAAAACCCCAAAGCTTATTCATGGTACTGACAACATTCTCCTTTTGATCAGATTGAATTTGTTTCACAGTTCAGAAATTGTAGTGGATGGTGTTTTGAGAGAAATGGGTTTCAACTTCAGATGGAAGAGTGAAAGCAACGGAAAGAATTTGGCATTCTCCAGCTGCCTACAGGGGTTGCAAACCTTGGGGATCTTTGAAGACCTACTTGATTGAAACAGCTGGATGAATAGACACAAATACATATGTTTTAAGTAATAAAGATATTTGAAACAAATGCTGTTAATTAGGAAGTGGATAAAGGTTACAGCTGGTCACAGCTGTTGAGTCCCTGTCCTGCCCTGCCTGCCCCATGGGGACCCCATGTGGTCCCTGATGCCCTGGCCTCCATGGCACCCTGACAGCATTATTGGCTTGTAATTTGCTTGCTTACGGTGTTCAAAAATTTTACTACATGGGGCCACTTCAGAAATATTATAATTTCTGATACACATTATGTCTGCTAACTCTTTTGTGACAGTGGCCCAGCTGTACGAAATATTCCATTCTGAGATAACGGTGGCTTAAAACCAGAGAGGAACAATCTACTTAAGAGGGAAAGTAAATATACCGGACATATTTACGGTAAACACAGTTGTGGTTTAACCCTGGCCGGCAACTAAGCACCACACAGCTGCTCACTCACTTCCCTCCTCCCCACCATCCCTCCCATCCCGGTGGGACAGGGAAAGAATCAGAAGGGTAAAAGTGAGAAACAAACTCATGAGTTGAGGTAACAACAGCTTAATAATTAAAAAGAAATAATAGTAATATTAATAGTAATAACAATGACATCAACAATAATAATAATAAATTGTAAGGAAAAGAGGGGGAAAACCCAAAGAGAGAGGAAAATAAAACCCAAATGAAAACAATTGCTCACCACCAATCGACCGATGCCCAGCCAGTCCCCGAGCAGCAGCCCCCCTGCCAACCTTCTCCCTCAGTTTTATTGCTGCACATGATGTCCTATGGTATGGAATATCCCTTTGGTCAGTTGGGGTCAGCTGTCCCAGCTGTGTCCTTCTGAACTTCTTGTGCACTCCCAGCCTGCTCGCTGGCGGGGCAGCATGAGAAGCAGAAAAGGCCTTAACGCTGTGTAAGCACTGCTCAGCAATAACAAAAACATCCCTACCTTATCAACACAAATCCAAAACATGGCCTCATACTAGCTACCATGAAGAAATTTAACTCTATCCCAGCCCAAACCAGTACAATAGTGAAACAAATAGGATTTTGCAAAAGAAAGCACATGGCTATGTAAGAGAATACTGACAGGTTAAACAATTATCTGTTGACACTCCACACATTACAGGGGGTCATTCAGCTGTCAAAACACGGGATGCCATAGAGCAGCTGATGCTCCCATAGGCCATAGCTGTGCCCTCCATCCCACACCCCAGCCCTTTGTGGGCCACTTGGTCACCTGGCACATGTAAGAAAGTGCTACAACTATTTGTAGGCAGTTGAATCCCACCCTTTAAGACTACCTTTGGGTGACCTTTTCAAAACATTTATCAGATGGCCGAAATACATGATTCTACATATTACAGAATTGGCTAAATCCTGATCCTGACAGAGTGCTGAGATGAATTCAGTACATTAAAATACCAATATAACAGATGTGCAGAGGAGGCAGAAAACACGAGCAGCAGCAAGTAGAAATTAGAAGCTACTTATTACTTTAAAAATTTGGTAAGGGAGGTTGAAATCATTAGGAGAAATCCCCTGTTTGCAAGGCTTAAAAAAGTAAGAAAGATTATGATAATGTGTTACTGTCAAAACCAAAAGTCACTCTACCAAGTGAATTGCTGCTGGTTTTCAATATGACATCTTCTAGAGCAAAAAATTACTTGCATACACAATTTATAGGAGTTAAGATTTCCAAAGAGATTTCTCTAAAGAGGAATTCTGAGGGATCCAGAAAATTGAAAGACATTAAAAACAACAATTGGTCTTTCCACGGATAAAGCCAGATAAAGCAAATAAATTTGTCTTAATGTAACGCTGTATAGAAGAAACATTAAATACAAAATTGTACTTAATTCTGTACTCGAAAAAAGAAGTAATTGATAACTCTTATGACAATTTTTGTGACTGTTCTGCCATCATTTGTCATCATGTCACAATTGGTAATATCTGCAATTTTACTGACAATGAATTTGTTTTACCCCTGTTGTGGAGTGACCCCAGCCAGCAATCATTCTTAATCAGCGTAATAAATATTTTAGGCAGTACTTTTAAAATGAGAGTTTATTTCACTAACTGAAGTAACTTGGAAAAGTTCAAGTCTAATGCATCTACTATCAACAGAATTTACATGAGAGTAATTGAACAACCAGTTATTTCTGATGGGATAACCTGCCCCTTTTTTGAATATTGCCATACCCTCAATGTACTTTCAAACTCCTACAAGTTCTGCTTGTTCTGTCTGGCTTTTAGGCCATGGGCTTGGGAATGGAAAAGCTTTTATGAAAACCAAAAATGTCCCTCCCCAACTTCTCCTATCTAAAGTCCTCAGAGGGCTGAGTAAGAAAACTATACTTGGTGATTAATAGTCTCAGAAGTAGTTCATCATCTTCAGCTGAGATGAACATGCTATATTTGCTTTGAATTTTCAAATAGACTGGGTAAATAGCTTACATATTCAAGCACGCACCTGGGCATTTTCACTTTGCCTATTCAAATACAGTGTTCAGTTAATAATGTACTTTTCATGCATTTTACCTCACTTATTTATACTGTGCCGCATTTTTTAAGAGAACTCCCCAAAAATCATCATGCAAACATTCTTTTATGCACCCATAATGAAATTCTCTAATTTTCTATGCTTGATCTACACTTAAGTTTGGCAGCACGGAGACACCAACTGCAAGAAGGAAGTGGGGTGGGAGGCTGGGAAATGCTCTTTCCTTACTTATAACCAGAACATAATTAACTACAATAGCAGAAAGGATTTGCTGGTACAGCTGTACTACAAATGGAGCATAACCAGTCAACGACTTTCAGAGTTAAGTTCAGATTTGCAGTCTACAAATGAGCTATGAACACAGTTTTAGCTCCTAAACAGCATTTACAACTAAGATGACAAAAAATCAGAGAATCATAGAATCATTCGGGTTGGAAAAGACACTTAAGATCATGGAGTCCAACCATCAACCTAACACTGCCAAGTTTACTGCTAAACCATGTCACTAAGCGCCACATCTACATGTCTTTTAAATACCTCCAGGGATGGTGACTCAACCACTTCCCTGGGCAGCCAGTTCCAATGCATGACAACCCTTTCGGTGAGGACATTTTTTATAATGTTCAATCTAAACCTACCCTGGTGTAACTTGAGGCTCTTTCCTCTCGTCCTATCACTTCTTACTTGGGAGAAGAGACCAACACCCACCTCACTACAACCTCCTTTCAAACAGTTGTAGAGAGTGATAAGGTCTCCCCTCAGCCTCCTCTTCTCCAGGCTAAACAACCCCAGTTCCCTCAGCCGCTCCTCATAAGACTTGTTCTGCAGACCCCTCATCAGCTTTGTTGCCCTTCACTGGAGACGCTCCAGCACCTCAGTGTCTTGTAGTGAGGGGCTCAAAACTGAACATAGTATTTGAGGTGCAGCCACAGAAGTGCCAAGCACAGGAGGTTGATCACTTCCCTAGTCCTTCTGGCCACACCATTCCTGATACAAGCCAGATGCTTCTGGCCTTCTTGGCCACCTGGGCACACTGACGGCTTGTATTCAGCGAGCTGTCAACCAATACCCCCAGGTCCTTATCTGCCAGGCAGCTTTCCAGCCACTCTTCCCCAGGCCTGTAGCACTGCATGGGGTTGTTGTGACCGAAGTGCAGGACCCAGCACTTGGCCTTGTTGAACCTCATATCATTGGCCTTGGCCCACCGATCCAGCCTGTCCAGATCCCTCTGTAGAGCCATCCTTCCCTCAACCATACCAACACTCAGTGTCATCTGCAAACTTACTGAGGGTGCACTCAATCCTCTCATCCAGATCATTGATAAAGATATGAAACAGAAGTGGCCCCAATACTGAGCCCTGGGAAGCATCACTTGTGACCAGCCACCAACTGGATTTAATGCCATTCAACCACCACTCTCTGGGACCGGCCATCCAGCCAATTTTCACCCAGTGAAGAGTACACCCATCTAAGCCATGAGCAGACAGTTTCTCCAAGAGAATGTTGGGAGAAATGGTGTTGAAGGCTTTACTAAAGTCCAGGTAAAAAGCATCCACAGCCTTTCCCTCATCCACTAAACACATCACCTTGTCATAGAAGGAGATCAGGTTTGTCAAGCAGGACCTGCCTTTGATAAGCCCATGCTGACTGGGCCTGATCACCTGGTTGTCCTGCATGTGCCACATAATGGCACTCAGGATGATCTGTTCCATAACCTTCCCTGGCACTGAGGTCAGACTGACAGGCCTGTGGTTCCCTGGATCCTCCTTCCAGCCCTTCTTGTAGGTGGGCATCACATTTGCTAACCTCCAGTCAACCGGGACACTCCCCCCGCTCAGTTAGCCAGGACTGCCGATAAATGATGGAAAGTAGCCTGGTGAGCATTTTTGCCATCTCCCTTAGTACCCTTGAGTGAATCCCATCTGGCCCCATACACTTGCGCATGTTTAAGTGCTGTAGCAGATCGCTAACCATTTTCCCTTTGACTATGGTGGCTTCATTCTGCTCCCTGTCTCTGCCTTCCAGCTTGGGCTGCATACCCCGAGAATAATTGGTCTTACTACTAAAGATTGAAGCATAGAAGGCATTAAGTACCTTAGCCTTTTCCTCAGCTTTTGTCACTATGTTTCCTTCTGCATCCAATAAAGGATGGAGATTATCCTCAGTCCTCATTTTATTGCCAATATATTTATAGAAAGTTTTTTTTATTGTCTTTCACGGCAGTAGCCAGATTAAGTTCTAGTTGGGCTTTGGCCCTTCTACTTTTCTCCCTGCATAACCTCACAACATCCTTGTAGTCCTTGTGAGCTGCCTGCCCCTTCTTCCAAAGGTCATAAACTTTTTTTCCCTAAGTTCCAGCCAAATCTCTCTGTTCAGCCAGGTTGGTCTTCTCCCCACCAACCCGTCTTTCAGCACATAGGAATGGCCTGCTCCTGTGTCATTAAGATTTCCTTAATGGCACTGCCATTCTGGACCTGCTGGAGTCCAGCCTGCCTGGACTCCCTTGCTCTTCAGGAATGACTCCCAAGGGACTCTCTCAATCAAGCCCCTAAACAGGCCAAAGTCTGCCCTCCAGAAGTCCAAGGTGGCAGTTATGCTGACCCCTCTCCTTACTTCTCCACGAATTGAAAACTCTATCATTTCAAGATTACTGTGCTCAAGATGGCCTTGAACCATCACAACACCCACAAGTCCTTCTCTGTTCACAAAAATACAGACCTTAAGCTAAGATTATTTTTCTCTAAATGGTATTGTCTCAGTTTCTCGCTCCTGCTCAGTGGACAGACAGAAGTAATTTCTTGTATCTCGTGCTGGAGCAGGCAAATCACATGCGCTACACTGAATCAGCAGAAGTTGTTCTGAAGATATTTACGATTCTAATATCTGCCAATAAAAATGCCAGAGGAACAGCTCTGCTGTCATCCTCAGGGCCAAAATCTTGTTACCAGCTAAGTGACAGTGCACTAAAGGAATAAGTAGCGTATGAAAACTGATAATTTATTGACTTAGTTTTCTTTCTTGCATTCTGCAATCTTTATAGCAACAAAAAAAAAAAAACCTCAGGAACAGTGTCCCAAAGACCAAATTCAAGGATTCAGTTTTAGTTTTCAGGAGAAAAATGACAAGAATTAGGTTGGAAAATTATCTGAAAGTGAAATTGCTTCAGAGAAACAAGATGAGATGTGTCTTTGTCTATTTTCTGTACAAATCCACTTATTAGAAAAGGAGATAGCAGAGTTGGATCACGTCAAGGTAAATATTAGAGGAATGGGAAGAACTCCGTATGTGAGAGATACGTGTATACATGGTGTGTATGTATCTCAAAATAACAGGGCAATACATATCAGACATGAAAGTGACATATAGGAGTCAGGCACCCTCACCAGCATTGCTGCAGAAAATACTAGTATGTGATGATGTAAGTAAAGACCATATCACAATGACTATTCAGAAACTGCACAGCCAGAATTAAAGATGAGATTTATTTTGAGTATTTGGCATTGCAGGCATTTATTTTGAATGCTGTTTGGCTTGAAGACTTGACTTGGACTTCCACCTTCTTTTCATATTGCCTTTGTTTCTTCTTATTGAAACACACATTTGAAATCTGAGGGAGGAAAAAACCTTGCCAAATTTTTGCCAAAATTTGCTGCAGTTTATGTTGATGGATCGCAATGAGTAATAAATTCAGATAAAATATTCTGTTGCTCCACTTTTATCCAATGGTATATTTAGCATTTTTCTCACAGCAAACATATCTTTACTGAGCTGTTGAAGAATAATAATACAGGTAACAAACAAAAATACTAGCGTCACGGGTATTTTAATCCTAACATAACTTGTTCCTGGGAAAAAGGTCAAAAGATCTGCTACACAGTATATAATACCGTGCATTTCTTCTGCTGCCCTTTGTTACTTAATAGTAGTACTGCACCATATGTACTCTAGCTATAACTTCCCTTCTCCCTCCTGAAACACCACTTCCTAATGACAAAATTCAACATGTATTTAAACCTATATATTAGGTCAACTTACATCAATAATTAAGAACAGAACACTGAAACATGCCAATTAATTTTGCTAGGCATTGAGGAGAGTCTTAAAACATTATGGCCCATTTTTCCCAAAATTTACACACCCTGGGCACGTGCAGGGAGGTACAATACACTTCATTTACTGGTGAGCATCCTCAGGAGCAGGGCATACAGGGACGGAGGCCCTGGTTCTGGCCGAACAATGATTTAAAACAGTGGAAACCAGATATTTGCTGGAGTGCGTTGGTGGGAAGAAGGTGTTGATGGAGGAAACTTGTGAGAAATGCTTGTGTTGGTCTCAAAGCTTGTGTCCCCCTGCCGCTCCAAAAACTCAACTGCAGTCCTGTGCAGCTGTGTACCATCGGACACCAGTGGGCTGGAGGCCTCTCACCTTTCCCAACAAATAGTGACACAACCTCCCCCCCCCTTTATTTCAGGTATTCAAAAATACATATATATCATATACAGATTATATATATCATAGAGTGGTTTAGGTTGGAAGGGACCTTGTAGATCACCTAGCTCCAACCCGTCTGCCATGGGCAGGGACACTTCCCGCTAAACCAGGTTGCTCAAAGCCCCATCCAACCCGGCCTTGAACACTTCCAGGGATGGGGCCTCCACAACTTTCCTGGGAAAACCGTGCTACCATCTCACCACCCTCAGAGTGAAAAAAAATTCTTCCTAATATCTATTCTAACTCTCTCTGCTTCCAGTCTGAAGCCATAACCCTTTGTCGTATCACTACATACATCACAAAAAGACCCTCTCCAGCTTTCCTGTAGGCCCCCTTTAGGTACTGGAAGGCTGCTATAAGGTCTCCCGGGACCCTTCTCTTCTTCAGGCTGAACAACCCCAACTCTCTCAGCCTCCCCTCATGGGAGAGGTGCTCCAGCCCTCAGATCGTCTTTGTGGCCCTCCTCTGGCCCTGCTCCAACAGGTCCACGTCCTTGTTACGTTGGGGGCCCCGGAGATGGACGCAGTACTCCGGGTGGGATCTCGCCAGAGCAGCATAGAGGGGCAGAATCACGCTCTGTTACATACATATAAAATTACCCTATATTATATATATAACATCTACATAATAATGTACGAACGTATGCATTATATGCTCATATGCTGACTCCATACATCTGTATTTACACACACAGTGCATTTAAGCAATGCACGCGCGCCGCACACGCTGGATGCGCACACCCACGGGGCGGGGGAGCGGAACAGCTACCGGCGCCCCCGCGACTGGACGGTTCCAGGGGAGGCCGACGGCGCCGCCTCCGCCGCCGGGATCCCGCAAGGCCGCCAGGCCCCGCAAGGCCGCTCCGCACCCGGCCGCTGGCGGCAGCACCGCCGGAGCGCCGCCTCCTCGCCTCCCCCGGGGGGAGGTCAGGGCGGCGGTAGCGGAAGCGTCTCCCTCCCGGCGCCGCGTCCCGGAACCAGCCCCGGCGCCGCGTCCCGTCCCCCGCCCGGGCCCGCCAGCTGCCCGCCCCAGCCGGCAGCATGACAGCGCCCGCCGCCGCCTCCCGCAGGTAACACCCCGCGGGCCCTTCCGCCTCTGCCGCCTCCTATATGGGCCACCTGCTCTCGAAGGAGGCAAGCAGCCTGAGCAGGGACCGAGACCGGGACCGCCGCTGCCGCCGGGGGAGGAAGGTGCCGCCGCGCAGCCGGAGCTGCTTCCTGCGCGGGCCCTGCATGCTTTGCTTCATCGTGCACAGCGCCAGCCCGCCCGCCCCGGAGCAGCCCCTGCCCGCCGGGGACCCCCTGCTGCCACCGGCGCCCTACGCGGCCCTCGCCACCGCGGAGCAGCGCGCTGCCCGCCGCCTCCTCCGCCTGCCGCCCGCCGCCTGGGAGCCGCGGGGCCGCTGCCAGCGCCTCCTTCTCTCGGGCCTGCTGCCCCCGCCGGTGCGGAGCCTCCTGGGGCCGTCCCGGCCGCCCGGTGAGGTCGCCTCCGAGATGGTCTGCAAGCGCAAAGGGGCCGGCCTGCCCGCCTGCCCGCCCTGCAAGCAGCCGCGCTGCGCGGCCTCCGCCGCCGCGGAGGAGCCCGAGGCCGCCGCCTGCCAGTGCCCGGGAGAGGCGCAGCTCTGCGCCCTGCCCGCCGCCGACAGCTGCGCGGCGGGCGGTGGGGGAGCGCCGGGCCGGGACGCCGCCGGGGACAGCGGCGGCGGGGGGCAGCCCGCCTCGCCGACGCCTCCCGCGCCGGAGGAGAAGGAAGAGGGGGAGAAAGAGAAGGAGAAGGGAGGCGAGGCGGGCTGCGAGGAGCCGCTGGAGCACCCCGGTGACTGCTGCCGAGAGCCGCTGCCGCCGCCGGCTCCGGACATTAACCAGCTGCCGCCTTCCATCCTCCTCAAGGTGGGTCGAGACGCGAGGGCGGGCGGGCGTACTCCCTCTCCGCGGGGAGTCCCGGGGCTGGGCCTGCCCCCGGGGAGGCCGCGGGGGTGCCGGTGTCCCTGGGTGGCGCGTGGGAGCCACCTGCGGCGGCTGCCGGTCCCGGGGCGGCCCGCCGGGCAGTGCGGTGCCCCGGGCACCGCGGGAGCCGGAGAGCTCGGTCACCGGGCGTTTGGGAACTAAATAGGGTTGTGGGTGCGTTGGTTCTGGTTTGTCGCTGTAAACGGCGTTGTGAGTCGTTACCTGGAGGTGAAGACGGGCAAAACCGCCCCGTAAATAGTTTTGACTCGTACCTGTTAACGTCGCAGTGTGTCCTTCAGAGGCGGCTTCTTGTATCACTGATGGAGTACTCAGCAAGGGGGACAGTCACTGTATTCAGCGCTTCTGTGTAGGTCAGACCTGCATAGAAAAGTTTTCGCTGTTGATTGAGGAGGGGGGGCGGGGGAGGTATTGCTATCTATTTTGAGTCAGTGTTGGGTTTTCCACAGTTTGATGCGAGTGCGTCTTTAAATTTTGGGGACTAGGGTTTCAGTATTACAGCAATTTACTCCGGGGTCAGATGGCTAAACTTAAAGCAGGGCATGATAACGGAGGAGCATAAGACAGGTTACATTTCCTGTTCTTCATATAGTGCTAGTTGTACAACCCCGATGTAGAAAGTACTTCCTTTACTCTTTTGTGGCCAAACAGTAATGGTCTTATCTGTCTGTCTTGCACATAAAATTAACTATGTGGAGCTATCAGCTGGTTTGTTTTGTGGTTGTTTTTTTTTTTTCTGTTGTTTGTTTTGGTTTTTTTTTTTTTTGAGTACACGTGAATGTGTTAGTAAGGGTGAGTTATATTTCGTAGGTGCATTATCCAGAATTTTTTTTGGCAGATATTTAAAATTCATGAATTATCATATCTTCTGTGATTACGGAATTAAGACTTTGTCTTGTAGTTCTTCTAAAAATTAATCCATGTGTTTGCCACCATTCTTTGAAGATGGTTTTTTTTTCTTCAATATTCCGTTGTTTTAGGATTTCAAACCAGACTGACTTGATTAGTATGGCTTATACACTTTTTGTGATCAATGGTATGAGTACTCTTCTGTGGTTACCTTAGTACTCAGTTTCGCTTTTTTGAAAATACCAATCTGTAACTCTGTCATAACCCAATTCTTTTGATAGTGAAGGTTTGTCATGTCCATCTCACCTGTGGACTAGTTTCTAGTTTAAGTTTTTTTCCATGTGTTTTTTGATTTATATTAACACAGTACCTCATTTGTATCTGTAATTTAAAGGCATTTTATTTGACGTTCCCCCCCTCCACCAATCATTTTTGTCTCTTTTTTTTCTCCCTGTAGTCCAGCACCTTCTGCAATGTTTTTGAAAAAGCCTGTACTTAATTCCAGCAGCTGGAACCAACACACTCACCTGTTGTATTGGTTTTGGGTTTTGTTTTTCTTATGTCACATCCCTTTGTCCTTCAATCTTTAGCTAGACTTATCGGTTGGGTTGGTTGTTTTGTGGGTGGTGGTTTTAGTTTTTTTTTGTTTGTTTGTTTGTTATGTTTGGGTGTTTTGTTTTGTTTTTTTTTTTTTTTTTGACTGATTCCATAGCATCCTATTCTGTTATGGGACTTACAACTTCGGACTTCTGACCAGGCATCTTGTTAACTGGATTATATGGGTGCCTAAAGTTCATCATGTGCTGGGTTTTGATACAGATAGACTATCCCAAATACAGTCCTTTCTCCAACGGTGCCACGTTATTATGAAGGAGTGGGAGACAAGTGTACCCAAAGGTTTTACTAAACTTTTCACAGTAGGTAGTGGAGACACAAACCTCAATACAAGGACAAGAGATTCCACCTTCAAGAAGTCTCAGGAGGCAGGTCCCGGGTTTTTTTTAAGTGTCCTTCCCTTGATTCCCACCTCTGCGTCCTCCTGATGCAGTGGTGCTAGCACAGGAGTGGCTGTCACCAGTGTCTGTAGGTGGGCTGGAGGCATTGTAGGAACTCGTAGGTAATAGCTGGTCACTTAGAGGTGGCGCATTGGGTTGTTCAGGTGCTGTTCTGTTGTGAAGCAGTTGTTAAGTCCCCTAAGTGAAGGATACGGGCTGTATTGGATGGGTTTGTCAGACTGAACTCAGCCTGCAGATCGTCGGATGGGTCCTACTGAATCCGGAAGTTCATAGTGCAATGTGCCAGGTGATGTGGTTCCCCTGGCTGGGGAAGAAGTCTTTTCATCAGTATCGGGGGATAAAAGAACTGTGGTTCCACAGATCAAACAAGCTCACAGGTTGTTTTGCTTTTCATTTGGTCACTGAACGTATCAGAAAAAAGTGTTATACAGTGGGCAAAATTTCATCTTTCAGCTTTGTGGATGAGGGTGATTACCTTTGACTAAAGGGTAATTTAAATCCATTACCTTTAAAATCTGAGGGGAACTAAGGAATTATAAATTAGTCAACTTGACTGTAACCTACACAGATATGTGAATGAAAAAAAAGTAAGGGAGCTGTTTGTAAGTATGCAATGCAGAAGATTACAAAAACTTTCAAGACTTTATGCTATATATCACAAATGTGGCCCTACTGCAGTTTCACTGCTATTTATTTCTGGAAAGCAGAAATTAATCTTCCTCTTGTACCTGTTACCTCTTTGCAGTGCTGCAGACTGACAGAACTTAGTAATGCCAATGTAAACACTTAAGATTTCCTTTTGAGCTGTATTAATGGGGGCTGTGAAGGTGAAACATGGAAAAGAAGTTCTCTGCTGTGCTTGATGCTTTTAAAGCCTCTGCTAGAGTACTGTGTTAGGTTGTGGGCACTGGGGTCTCCTTGAAAAAACAGCAGACAAATTGGAGAGGCATCAAAGGATAACTAGAGGTCATAGAAATATGGCCCGTGATGGTAGTTGGTAGTTTCTGTTCAAACTGAATGACACTTCTGTTCAGAAAGAAGACTGAGATGCACTCTCTTGTTATGAGAAAATTGATAAAAAGTTCGACTGTGTTCCTGTCCCTTGTCAAATAAAAAGAAATAACAAGCTTAATTTGATATGAGGGAAATTTAGGTGAGACACTTGGAAAACAGCACAGTGTGAGAATATTTATATCTTGACAGAGGTGGCTTCCTGTCTCTGAGGTTATGTGAGGAGTTGGGATTTTTATTTATTAATTCTTTTTTTAACAGCAAGGGGGATGCCCTTACCAGGGGTGTTCTAGGTGTGCTTGAACTCGCTTCGAAACAGGAGGGCCTAGAATAGACGACCTTTTTGATGTCGTCTTTCTCTGTTTGCTGCTTTTATTTTTATAAAGCATGTACACATGCTGCTCTGCCTGCAGCAGAGATCCTGTGAGCTTTAGCTTAAAGCTAATGCCCCATGAGGGGAAGATAAGTGTGTGTGTGTGTATTTTAGTTAACTCAAACTTTTCATAAATATTATTGTTATTTGAGGCACTACTGGCCCCTTTTCTTGCACCTTTACTCAACGTTTTTTACTTATTTTTCTCATTCTTCCCTTGCTATACTAACTTACATGTTTGCTGTTGATAATATTGATACTAAATGCAGCGCTGCTGTCAATGTGCTACTAGCACTGCATTTAAGATTATCTGAGTGATATGGAGTGGGTTTGATAGACCAGAACTAGACCTTTGGTTTTGTCTTCAAACTTTTGAATGCTGGCATTTATTTTTAACAAAGTTATACCTGTAAAGACTGGATATACATGTTATAGTTGCACTGTGATATATTTATTTTTTTGTGTGTGTGTGTGTGTGAATATTTTTTTCCTGGCCTAGTTGGGAGGCAGAAGCATGAAAATACATCATTTGGATTTGACTTCATCCACAATTTCATGGAGTCGCTGTTGCAATAGCAGCTTTCTTTCCTTCTTATGCTGGTATTCCAATCAGTCAATCCTGTATAGAGTTTGTGTTGAACCTTACTTTTAGCTATAGCAATGAGAAAAATGGAAAAGATTTTGAAACTTTGTGACTGATGCAGGGAGGGAAGTGTTCTTTTATTTCAGTCTTAATTGTTCTGCTGAACTCCTTTTTTCTCTAGCAGTGGACTACACAGCAACATTGATTTTATTTTTTTTTTTTTTAATTATTATTATTATTTTCACGAAGCTGACTGTCATCCTGTGATTGCAGTAGGGAAGTGAAGCAGCTTTAATTCCTTGTGCTGTTTTTGAGCTTCTGGAAGTGCAGCTGAGGGGCATATTTGTGAAGGAAAGGTGTGCCAGTAGACTAGTAACAAACCCAAAGGTAGTGTATGGACATTATTTCAATGATAAAGTTGTGAAAGATGTCCTGATTTGTTGCAGCATTATAAAAATAATTTTGCTTTCCACAAGGGTGTGCGTAAAGGTGGCTTTCGTGTAAGCATGTAGGTTTTCACATTACAGAATGAATTATGTGGTGGAGGAGACAAATATCTTGGAATGAAATTTCTGCATTTCCTGAAGGCAGATAGATGCTTTGACATTCATCCCCCATGGTGGATAAGACTTTTCCTCCTGTTGTTTAGGTGTTGCTTGGTTTGCTTTACGTCCCCGAAAGTATGTACTGTTGCATGAAGAAAACTAATAGATTACAAGTTGTGTAGTGTTTGAATGCAAAGTAAATTAGTTGTAGCTCTTGCTTTCATTTCCTATTTATTTATTTGTGTGGTTTTTTTGTTCAGGGTGCGTGGCCTGTGTTTGATCTTTCACAAATTTTATTATGTTTTAGTGCGTCCGTTTTTCAACTGTTGTGATTCAGAAGCAGCATGGGTATCTTTTAGTGGGGACAGTTGGATGGCTGAGAGTAAAACTTTTCCAGCCCCTTCAAGTAAAGACATTTTGCTTGTTTGTCAGGACCCTTTCTTTCCATTAGTAGGAAAGATATGGTATTAGCTTCTCCTTTCATTTCTTACAGACAGATACTAAAGTTGTGTTTTGTGTTACAGCTGAGGCAGTCAGTTAGCAAGTGGCTGTTAAGGGCTGCAGGGTCCTGTTGCTGCTACCTTTGTGCTCTGTGGAGTGATCATGCAGTTGTGGAGGGAGTTGATTCAGCTGTCTAATCTGACACCAATCTAACGTTGCAAAATTTTTCCTCAGGATCAGCAGCCTGAAAAGACTTTCTCTGAGTACTGTCACTAAATCCAGCGCAAAAATTCAGGAGCAGGTAACCAGTAAACTGTTCCTGCTAACGGCAGCTTGTCGTAAGAATCCTGGCTGTGATGTGAAATCACACCATCACTTTTCCTGGCTGACACATTTTTGTTAATCCTAAGAGCATTTTTAACTTGATTCCCATTGTGGGGGTACTGAGGCTCCTTTCAGGGGTGTGTGCCTTCAGGGCTTATATGTTTTTCATATACTCAGGTGCTCGTGAATCATTCATGTTTCCCTCTTTCAGTTGGGGTTATGTGTGGATAAAGTGATGAAATCTCTTAAAAATTTAAGAAAATATATCTCTATCCTTCCTCTTCTGTTGATAAATGATTCTTTACTTTTCTGAAATAAAAAGAAACAACCTTTAATAAACGTAACTTCTTTATGCCTGCAATTAAGAAATACTGTGTTTAATAGTTTGTAGTAAAGTGTCATGTACTAAGCATTTTTTTTTATTAAATGGTACTTTAGAATTACTTTTGATAATGAAACTTCACCTAGTTGCTAAAAAAATTTGCACCCAGTTGTTGAAAGAAATGAGCAGTTTTTCGGGAATGAATGTATTGAGTTCATTAGCACCATGAAATGTTTGAGTTTGTTTTAATGTTCTTTTGTTGACAATGCCATGAACTTTTTGGTTTCAGAACAAACTAGCTCATGCAAGGTAATGAAAACAATTTCATAGATGTCTACTCTTGATTGCAAAAGATTTTTTTTTTTTTTTTGAGAAAAGACAGCTTCATTTGCAGAATTTTTTTCTTGTTGGGTTGAAAGATCTTTCAAATGAGAACGATGGATAGAAATAGGGGATGCATGGATTCACCTTTTATAATCTCTCTTCTGCTGTGGGGCCTGTGGTCTATATTTTGTTCATGTTCTTAAAGTTCGTGTTCAGAAACACATTCATTGTTCTTAAAGTTAGTAGTATCTTTAAAGAACTGTATTAGCAGTCAACTGAATTTTCTTGCCTCTGTTCCTGAGGCAAAAGCCTCTTAAGTCTGTGCAATCAATAATTTTAACTCCTTGATTGTGGTTTTTAAAAATCTTTTTATTTTTGAATTAGGATTGTCTTTTGATAAGTTAAAATTCTTTCTTGAATTATGCTTATGTTTACTTCATATTTGATTTGTATGATGTGAATTCTTGATTTTTGAAAACTTGGTGCTGAGGATATTGTGTCAGCAAACACATGCACAATTTTCTAGTATTGTACGTTTTTGTAGTAACATCCATGGGTGTTATTTACTTCTCATGATTTCCTTTGATTAGAAGTGTAGTTAGATATCTTCTTCACTTGATTGAACTTTGAAGAACTTGGTGTAAGGCCACAGTTACTAAATATTTACAGATAAACTAAGTTTAACACATGGATTTATGGTATTTAAATCTTAATCTTTTAATCTTTTCTTAAAAGATATTTGTAGGGTGTTTGGGTTTTCTGGGGGGTGGTTACAATTATATAGAAGAACTTTTGTTTCCAGCTTATCTGGTTGGACCTTTCAGTGATATTAATCAGCAGCTTCTTCTCTTTCCCATCCATTGTCTTACAAAATATTTATTCCAGAAAGTTGAAGAAAACCCCCAGAACTGTTCAGGCACTGTTTTTTGACAATCTGAAGTGCTGCACAAGGCCTTAGTTTGGCTGGATTAAAATCAATTGTAACAGTTACTTGATCCAGAAGTGTGGATTGCTACAGGTGTGTGCAAACACACTAAAGATAGTACTGTGGAATTAGTTGTGTTTTGTTGCTTAAACAACTTGTTTACATGGTATTTCTTCTGTAAGGGATTTGAATGGTTGTATTTATCAAGGACATACATTTGGCTGTTTGAATTGAGTTTAACAGATTGAATGTGGTCTGACTGAAAGCCAGCTATATCTGTTAGTTGACTGCCAGCTATATCTGTTAGTTGACTTTTGCTGTCCTAGGCATTGCATTTTGGGATTTTCTTTTCACTATGGTCTTTAGTGAGTCTGTGTGAACACTTATTCCAAAGCAAGAGCTTGACATTAAAAAAACTGACTATATCTGGAAGGTATGATAAGGCCATCAGTGTTGAACATTATGGGTGTGGATCCTTAAGTAAGATGCAGCCCGAAGGCCCAGAAATTCTTTTGCGTCCATTAAAAAAAACACACTAATCTTACCTATCACTTGAAAGGTGGAATCAAGAGGCACCGACATCTGTTTCAGGAACTTGAGCGGAAAGGGGGTGAGATGAGAGAGAGTGAGGAACAGGAGTAGGGTTTTTTGTTTGCTTGTTTTGTCTGCTTCCTCTACCCCTGCCTCTTTCCAACAGGAAAAAGTATGAAATGCATCTAGAAAATAATACTACATTTGTATTTTTGTTTCTTTCAGCAGTTATGAAGGATATTTCAGTCTCGCTGATGCTTGGAAGGGGGATTTAGACAGACAGTTGAGGGGGGAAAAAAGTGAGTGTTGGATTTGCAGGAGTACATGCTTGAGTATAAGTTTCAGGAGTTAAATGTGCTAACTAGTGGACGCACTGCCCTCAAAAAGTTATCTGTCATAAGTAGGAGGTAAATGAACAGGCTTGCGCATAGGAATGGTTTTAGCTTTCAGCTGTATTTATACAGCCTTGGGAATTAGAAAAAAATTAAAACTCAGAACAATTAAGCTGCCACAGTATCAGTATGTATCTAGAGAATGAAACTGGTAAAAGGGTGGTGAAGGTCATCAAAGTGAGTTGTACCATTTTATGCATTAGTGTAGTATTTTAACCAGCAGCTAGGATAATGCCTTAATATAAGGATAATGTGCCACCAAACTGGAATATGTGTAGGCTTTGCTACTAAGTTCCATTTAATGTAATTCAATACATTTTCTTTTAACTGCAAGCTCTGAAGAGAAATAGATGTTTTACACGTGTCCTGGCTTTGGCTGGGATAAAGTTAGTTTTCTTCCTACTAGGTGGTATAGTGCTGTGTTTTGGATTTACAATGAGAATAATGTTGATATTGCACTGATGGTTTAGTTGTTGCTGAGCAGTGCTAATCCTAAGTGGAAAACTCTGTGCCAGTTAGCAGGATGGGGGTGCAAAAGAAGCTGGGAGGGGATACAGCCAGGACAGCTGGCCCAAACTGGCCAAAGGAATATTCCATAACGTCATGCACAGCATATAAAGCTGAGGGAAGTTTGCTGCTGGGTGAGGAGTGGCTGCTGGTCGGGCACGGGGTGAGCATCGGTTGGCAGGTAGTAAGCAAATTGCATTGTGCATCACTTGTTTTGTATATTCTTTTATTATTATTTTCCCTTCCTTTCTGTCCTATTAAACTGTTTTCCATAGAATCATCTAGGTTGGAAGGCACTGTTAAGATCGCCAAGTCCAACCATTAAACTAACACTGCCTAAACCACGTCCCTGAGGATCACATCTACCCAGGGATGGTAGTTCAACCACTTCCTTGGGCAGCCTGTTCCAATGCTTGACAACCCTTTCAGTGAAGAAATTTTTCCTAATATCCACCCTAAATCTTCACTGGTGCAATTTGAGGCCGTTTCCTCTTGTCCTATCACTTCTTACTTGGGAGAAGAGACCAACCTCCACCTCACTACAACTTCTTTTCAGATCGTTGTAGAGAGCAACAAGGTCTCCCCTCAGCCTCTTCTTCTCCAGGCTAAACAACCCCAATTCCCTCAGCCGCTCCTCATAAGATTTGTTCTGCAGACCCCTCATCAGCTTTGTTGCCCTTCACTGGACATGCTCCAGCACCTCAATGTCTTTCTTGTAGTGAGGGGCTCAAAACTAAACACAGTATTCGAGGTGCAGTGCCGAGTACAGGGGTATGATCACTTCACTTCTGGCCACACCATTCCTGATACAAGCCAGGATGCTTCTGGTCTTCTTGGCCACCTGGGCACACTGACGGCTTGTATTCAGCGAGCTGTCAACCAATACCCCCAGCTCCTTATCTGCCAGGCATCTTTCCAGCCACTCTTCCCCCAGGCATGGGGTTGTTGTGACCGAAGTGCAGGACCCAGCACTTGGCCTTGTTGAACCTCATGCTATCGGCCTCAGCTGATTGATCCAGCCTGTCCAGATTTCTTTAGAGCCATCCTACCCTCAGCCAGATCAACACCCCTGCCTAACTTGGTGTCATCTGCAAACTTACCGAGGGTGCATTCGATCCCCTTGTCCAGGTCATTGATAAATATGTTAAACAGAACTGGCCCCAATACTGACCCCTGGGAAGCATCACTTGTGACTGGACACCAAATGCATTTAATGCAATTCCCCATCACTCTCTGGGCATGGCCATCCAGCCAGTTTTTCACCCAGTGAAGAGTATGTCCATCCAAGCCGTAAGCCGCCAGTTTCTCCAAGAGAATGTTGTGAGAAAAAGTGTTGAAGGCTCTACTAAAGTCCACATAAACAATATCAACAGCCTTTCCCTCATCCACTAAGCAGGTCACCTTGTCGTAGAGGGAGATCAGGTTTGTCAAGCAGGACCTGCCTTTGATAAGCCCATGCTGACTGGGCCTGATCACCTGGTTGTCCTGCATGTGCCACATAATGGCATTCAGGATGATCTGTTCCATAACCTTCCCTGGCACTGAGGTCAGACTGACAGGCCTGTGGTTCCCTGGATCCTCCTTCCAGCCCTTCTTGTAGGTGGGCATCACATTTGCTAACCTCCAGTCAACCGGGACACTCCCCCCGCTCAGTTAGCCAGGACTGCTGATAAATGATGGAAAGTGGCCTGGTGAGCACTTTTGCCATCTCCCTTAGTACCCTTGAGTGAATCCCATCTGGCCCCATACACTTGTGAATGTTTAAGTGCTGTAGGAGGTCACTCACTATTTTCCTATGGATTATGGGGGCTTAATTCTGCTACCCCCCCCTATCCATTTTGTCAGTGGGCTGGGTACTTGGGGAACAACTGGTCCTACTGCTTAAGACTAAGGCAAAGAAGGCATTAAGTACCTTAGCCTTTTCCTCAGCCTTTGTTACTCTGTTTCCACCCCCATCTAATACTGCCAATGTATTTATAGAAACTTTTTTTATTGTCCTTAACAGCAGAAGCCAGACTGAGTTCTAGTTGTTCTTTGGCCCTTCCGCTTTTCTCTCTGCATAGCCTCACAACATCTTTGTTGTCCTCCTGAGTTGCCTGCTCCTTCTTCCAAAGGCCATAAACTCTTCTTTTTTCCCTGAGTTGCATCCATGGCTCTCTCTGTAGCCAGCCTGGTTTTCTTCCCCAAAGGCTCGTTTTTCAGCACACGGGGATGGCCTGCTCCTGCATTTTTAAAACTTCCTTCTTGAAGAATGTTCGGCCTTCTTGGCGTCCTTTGCCTTTCAGGACTGCCTCCCAAGGGACTCTGTAAACCGGGCTCCTGAAATAGACCAAAGTCTGCCCTCCAGAAGGGCAAGGTGGCAGTTCTCCTGACCCTCCTCCTTGCTTCTCCAAGAATTGAAAACTTATCATTTCATGATTGCTATGCGCAAGACAGCCTCCAGCTGTCACATCCCCTCATCCCCTCCAAGTCCTCCTCTGTTTGCAAACAACAGGTCCAGCAGGGCACCTTCCCTAGTCAGCACCCTCACTAGCTGTGTCAGAAAGTTATCCCCAGCACACTCTGGAACCTCCTAGACTGTTCTCTCTCAGCTGTATTGTATTTCCAGCAGACATTTGGTAGGTTGAAGTCCCCCACAAGGATAAGGGCTAGCGATGGTGAGACTTCTCCCAGCTGCTTAGAGAATATTTCATCTGCCTCTTCATCCTTGTTGGGCGATCTATAACAGACTCCCACCATGATATCAGCCTTGTTGGCCTTCCCCCGATTCTTGCCCATAAACACTCAACCCTGTTGTCACCATCATTGAGTTCTAGACATTCATAAGACTCCCTAAGATACAGGGCCACCTCACCTTCTCTCCTTCCTTGCCTATCCCTTTTTATCCCAACCCGTGAGTTTTACCTCTTTTCTGGTTCTCTCCCTCATCCCACTGAGGGGGAAGTGAACAAATGGCTGTGTGGTGTTTAGCTGCCTGCCAGGTTAAACCACAACAACATGGCATTGTTCAGAATCCTTTTATAGTTGGAACTTTTATAGCTACTGCAGCCAACAAAACTGGCAAGGTCTTGTCTTTGAACCTGTACTGCTTTTGTAACTTCTGCGACTACTCCTGTCCACGCTGGAACTTCTGAAACAACTTTTTCCGCAGCTACTTTTCCTCCTGATGGGAAGTGCTTAAGTAGGATACACGATACACTGATTATTGTTCTCTAAGAAGTCAATTTGCAACACCTCTACACTCCTTACTTGTCTCTGCAGCTAGAGGTAAGTATAGCATGGACTAAAACGTGACCACAAATGCTTTCAGATGTTTCTTCCAGAATAATATTGTCTATGCAGAAGTACTGTTTGTGTCAAGTTCTGAATCAAACTTGCTGCTTTTTTGTTTTGGCATTGCTGCTGTTGCTGCATCTCATGCAGTAGCGGTAGGTCTTCGGTGATTTGTGAGGGCTTTCAGCTTTTGGTAGGATGGTAGATGGAAGAAAAATTATTTTAGGGTTTTCATATTCACAGTGGCAGCTGGATTAGCAACAGTCTTTCCTGTTCTATGTTTGCTATGTTCTTGTTTTAAGAACTGCAAGCTCTTGTTTCTTGAAGTTAAGCTGATATTTCTACAAATAGGTATACTTATTTCCCACTCTAGGAAAGATTAAAGTATTTTATAGTGCCAGCCTCAGCATCCCTACTTGGTATTAACTGGAGTCAGTCCAATGTTCGTCTAAATATAACGTGGATCATATTGTCTTGTTCTCTTCTGAGGTTTTTGTAGCTGTTAAAAGATTTGGTCTTCTGTTTCATACTGGTAGTAGAAACTCAAGTTTCCTACTGCTTTTAGTAACGTAGAATTGCTAAGAATCATCAGACTGCCATCTTTTTCTAATGCTTAGAAGTACACTTTTGCAGTAGGAGTGTCAGATGCCAAATTACCACTTACTGTTTAGTGCTTTTTCCCTGCTTGGCTGGGGGTGATGTTATTTTTTGGGTGCTGATCACAGCCACCTCCTTGCTCTCTGCATGTATTCACCAGTACAGACAAAGAACTGCAGGGAGGAAGCAGGCATTGATTGTTTCATCTGTGCTTCTGTCTGCCTGTGTTCAGCTGATTCCCTAATAAGAAACATCTATTGACTCTCATAATGGTCAAGCAAAAGCCTGCGGGAAAACAGGGTTCATACACAGTCCTTAAGCACTGAGAGAAGTCTTACATAAAAGATAGTGAGATTTTTCATAGCTAGAAGAAGATGAGTGATAAATCTTGCAAGCATTTACAGAAGGTGCTGAATTATTTTTTTGTATTTTTCCCCCTCATTGTATTTTGCAGATCTTATAGGAATAGTCAACCAACTCACCTTTGCCAAGGGGTCTTACAGGGTTATACATATTTAGAATGCTAAGCTAAGCCATCACCTAGAACAAGGGAACAGTAATGGTTGTTATTGTTGACAGTTAGTTGTGTAGTCTGTTCTAAAGACCACCCAATAATGGAAATTCTGTAAGTTACCAGGTATTATATTCCAGTCCTTCAATATCCTTAGTTTAGAAGCCAAACAATTTTTGAGGCTAATTGTCCTACCCACCACAAAGAAGATGAAAGTGTTGTTCTCTCGAGTTTTTGTACCCCCTTTGCCATCCCTTTTCCTTGGTTAAACAGTCCTAGTCTTTTCTTTGAATGTTTTGTTTTCTAGACTTCACTGCTTTCTTATGGACGCTCTTCAAAATTTTCAGTTTTTCTTAAGCACGTTGCCTGAGATTGGCTATAGTGCTTCTAGTTAGTACTTGATGTCCTCATCAGTTGAATAGGACTGTTTCATGTTTTGCAGTCCGTATTCCTGTGTAGGTATCTTAGTGCCGTGATTGCCTTTTTTCATTATAGGATGACGTGTAGGTTAAAGTTCATGTAACTCTTGACATACCTTCTTTTTATATTTATTAATAAAGAATAGTACTTTTGAGGAAGGGTTGAATATAATACATGTAACAACAATTTATGAGCCTGCCATAAAGTCAGTTTATTCTTTTTTGCAGGCTGCTGTAGTGCTCAAAACCTTAGGGTATAAAATGCTAATTCTGTGGTTAGTTTCTGTGTGTGACACTGATTTGCTCTGCTGATCTGATTTTGCCTCTTCTCACAAGACTGATGTTCTAGTACCTTGTCCTGGTTTGGGCAGGGATAGGGTTAATTTTCACAAGAAACTGGGATGAGACACAGCCCAGTTGACCCAAACTAGCCAAATGGGTATTCCCTATCATGTGAGTCATGCTCAATATATAGCTGGGGAGCTGACTTGGGGAGGGGGCAGAAGGAGTGCAGCAGAGTGCAGGCCACAGTTTGCTTTCACTTGGAGGGGGGTCCAGTACACTTGGAGTTGACTGCCCCAGGGGTGGAAACATAGCCCTACCATTCTGATCCAGACTGCACTGGAACAGAGTGAAGGTCCAGAACATCTGCAGTACATTGACGACATCATTGTTTGGGGCAACAGAGCAGAAGAAGTTTTTGAGAAAGGGAATAAAATAGCTTGAATCCTTCTGAAAGCTGGTCTTGCCATAAACCAAAGTAAGGTCAAGGCGCCTGCACAGTTTTTTAGGAATAAAATGGCAAGGTGGATGCTGTCAGATCCCAATGCATGTGTTCAACAAAAGCAGCTATGTCTCCACCAACTAGTAAAAAAGAAACACAAGCTTTCTTAGGCATTGTGGGTTTTTGGTGGATGCATATCCCAGATTACAGTCTGATTGTGAGCCCTCTCTATCAAGTGAATCAGAAGAAGAATAATTTTAAATAGAGCCCTGGGCAATGACAAGCCTTTGAACAAATTAAACAGGAAATAGTTCATGCAGTAGCCCTGGGGCCAGTCTGGGCAGGACAAGATCTTATTTTACAGAACATGCTGTAGACTGCAGCTGGGGATAACGGACCTACCTGGAGCCTCTGGGAAAAAGCACCAGGGGAGACTTGAGATCAGTCCCTAGGGTTTTACGGTCAGGGATACAGAGGATCCAAAGCCTGCTATACTCTAACTGAAAAAGAGATATCAGCAGCATATGAGGGGTTCGAGCTGCTTTGGAAGTGGTTGGTACTGAAGCACAACTCCTCTTAGCACATCAACTCCTAGTGCTGGGCTGCATGTTCATTGTGTGTGTGTGGTCCCCTCTGCGCATCATGTGACATGCCACATGGAGTAAGTAGGTGACACTGATCACATAACCAGCTTGAATGGGAAGCCCCAGTTGTCCAAGAATCTTGGAAATGATCATGGACTGGCCAGAACGCAAAGATTTTTGGGATATCACCAGAAGAGGAAGTGAAAGTGTGCGGAAGAGGTCCCACCATATAATAAACTACCAGAAAATTAGAAGAAACATGACCTGCTCACTGATGGGTCCTGCCGGATTGTGGGAAAGCATCAAAAGTGGAAGGCTGTTGTGTGGAGTCCTACACAAGTTGTAGAAGCTGCTGAAGGACAAGGTGAATCGAGCCAGTTTGCAGAGGTAAAAGCCATCCAGCTGGCTTTAGGTATTGCTGAACAAGAAAAATGGCCAGTATTTTATGTCTGTACTGACTCATGGATGGTGGCAAATGCTCTGTGGGGGTGGCTACAGCAGTGGAAGCAGAGCAACTGGCAGTACAGAGGTAAGCCCATCTGGGCTTCTGAACTGTGGCAAAAAATTGCTTCCTGGGTAGAGAATCTGGTTGTGAAAATACATCATGTAGTTGCCCACTTACCCAAGAGTTGAGCCACCGAGGAACATCAAAACAGCTAGCAGGTAGATCAGGCTGCTAAGATTGAAGTGGCTCAGGTGGATCTGGACTGGCAACATGAGGGTGAATTATTTATAGCTTGATGGGTTCATGATACCACAGGTCACCAAAGAAGAGATGCAACATACGGATGGGCTTGTGACTGAGGGGTGGACTTGACCATAGACACTATTGCACAGGTTATCCATGAATGTGAAACATGCTGCAATCAAGCAAGCTAAGCAGTTACAGCCTCTTTGTTGCGGAGGACAATGGCTGAAATGCCAATATGAGGAGGCCTGGCAGATTGATTATATCACACTCCCACAAGCCTGTGAAGGCAAGCGCCACATGCTCACAATGGTGGAAGCAACCATTGGCTGGCTGGAAACGTCCACTGTGCCCTATGCCACCACCTGGAGCACTGTCCGGGGTCTTGAAAAGCATGTCTTATGATGACATGGCACCCCAGAAAGAATTGAGTCAGACAACAGGATTCATTTATGAGACAGCCTCACAGACACCTGGGCCAAAGAGCATGGCATTGGAGTGGGTTTATCGCATCCCCTGTCATGCACCAGCCTCTGCAAAGGTTGAAAGATACAATGGACTATTAAAAACGGCACTGAGAGCCATGGGGTGTGGGACCTTCAAACACTGGGATACGCATTTAGCAAAAGCTACCTGGTTAGTCAACACTAAGGGATCTACCAGTTGAGCTGGTGCTGCCCAATCAAAACTTCCACATACTGTAGAAGGGAATAAAGTCCCTATAGTGCACATGAAGAATATGTTAGGGAAGACAGTCTCAGTTATTCCTGCCATGGGCAAAGGTGAACCCATCCATTGGATTGCTTTTGCACTCAAGGACCTGGGCGCACTTGGTGGGTGATGCAGGAGGATGGGGAGATCTGATGTGTACCTCATGGGGATTTTGGGTGAGAATAGCCAATGAATCAAATTGTATGATGTTAATTGCTAAATAACCCTACCACTGTATGACATCATTATTTTAATTGCTGTATGCCATATCAGTGGTACTACAATAAGAGTCACCCAAATTAATGACGGATGGACTTCAGCATCACGAACTGGGACACAGCCGGGTTGGCTGACCCAAACTCGCTAAACGAGTAGCCTTGCTTAGTACATGGTAGGGGAGTTGTCTGGGGGAGGGGCCAGAAAAAGCCACTTGGTAGTGCGCTGGGCTTTGGGTTCCAGTCAGTGAGCAGTAGTACGTTAATCATGTTTTGTATATTCCTCTGTCAGTATTATTGTTGTTGTTTTCTTCTTTCTTTCGCTGTTCTTGTTAATCTGCCTTTATCTCAACCTATGAGCTTTGCCTTTTTCTTCTGATTCTCCCCCTGTCCCCATGCTGTGGGGGGAGTGAGCAAAAAAAAAAGTGCTGCTTTGTTGCTGGTTGGGGCTAAACCACAACAACCTTTATGACTCTTCTTTTTAATTCAGTTAAGAAATAGAGGAAAAGTGTGTTGGTTTTTTTTTTTTTAAATCAGAATCAGAATGGAGATGAAAACACCTTTTAAAAGGCTTGCAAATAACATTGAACTATTATTTGTATTTGTAATTCTTTAGGTATGCCATCTCAGAAACATTTGAAATTTGGTCTAAGAAATGGGTGCTTAAGTAGGACACATTCTGTTGTTGCTTGTGTTAATGTGACTTACTAAATATTGTCAGCTGTTGTGGGATGTAGTTTTTGTTATTGTCCTTGACTCATCAAGTTGGGGGCAAGTTCTAGAACAGTATGTTGCAATGCATGATAAGACTTCTTTGTCTTTTACAAGACAGGTTAGTAATAAAATATTTCTGTCTCTAAAAATGATTACTTCTGACAAATGATATTTTTTTCCCTTTCTTTACAGATATTTTCCAATTTATCCCTGAACGAGCGTTGCCTTTCAGCGTCATTAGTCTGTAAATATTGGCGTGACCTCTGTTTAGATTTTCAGTTTTGGAAGCAACTGGATCTCAGTAGTCGTCAACAGGTATGAAGGTATCATTGTGGAACAGTTATGTTTTGGTGACTTAGAATTTTTCTCAGAACTTGTACTCTTGACTAAAAGTAAACAAAAGAAACACATAAAATGGAGATGTCTGTGCTTTCAGGGATTTTTCTACTAGAGGCCGCAAATGTCTTAATCCTTAGATTAAATGTAGTTTCTTTGGACGGAGATCAGTTGTTTAAAAAGTATGAGGACAAGTGCTATTTCAGATGGATTGTGGGTTACCTGTCTCAAGTCTGTATCAGTAGTGACAGTTCCATTCATAAGAACTATCAGATTTCACATTAATTGAAAGACGTAGGTGAGCTTTTCTGAAGATGCTCTGGTTTGAAGAATGGTCACCTAACTGGTGCTTGCTCTGTTTGTTTTAAAAAATTTGCTTCAATTTTTCTTCTACTGATGTGGCTCCTACTGACCAGAGGACAGATTGTGTCTTTTTAGGCCTTTAGCTGATCTTAGAATTAAATATGTGTGGGATTCACGGATTTCATTCAGTGAGAACCTTACAGACCCTAGCCTTAGATTGTTCAGGTTAACTTTCCTCACTGGAAAACTTTTTTAAGGATGCCCATGTTGGCCACCCCCTTTAGCTTTCTTGTTACTTAGTTACCTGCAGAGGTTTACAAAACAATTTATTGAGAGTTTCATGAAAATACAGGGTGCAAGGGAACAAGCATTGGAGAGTCCCGTTTAAAGAAGCAGCAACGTGAACTCATCTGTGTTGGACATAAATAATCTACATGGGGATATTATTTTCTGACCACCAATTCATAAGAAAGCATGCAAGTTCTCTTGCTTCTAGAATTACCAGTTAACGTATTTCTGAACCGCTATGGAAAAGTTGTACAGCAGATTGTCTGATTTTTTTTTCTCAAGTGGCTCCAAAGCACACTCAGACCAGAGGTCCATCTTTTTGTTCTATGTGTCAAATAAGTCTGTCTTCTACACTGTCTTGAGGTATAGCCTTGTTTCTACTACACAGGTTTTTAATGGTTTTGCCTATTAAGTATGTTGCGATCTCAGTTTATTGGTTTTGACGTTGCCCTAAGAATCCTATCTTGCAAATTTTTTTTTGAGTTCCTAAGCTAATATTAAGCACATCTTTCTCCATGTGTGGGGAGGGTTTGGTCATTTGGGTTTTTTTTTTTTTTTTGGTTATTGTTGGGGTTGGTTGGTTTCTTTTTGGCCGTGTGTGTGTGTTCAGGCATTGTTTGTTCAGGTTGTGGGGTTTTTCTTTGGGTGTTTTTTTGTGTGGTTGGTTTGGTTTTTTTTTTTCTTTTTTTGCAATTTGTCATGTTTTCTAGCTAACAGCTCCCTGATGAAATAGCAAGAAAAAAGATTAGACTTGCTACTAATGGAAAACAGATTGAATGCAGCAAAAAAAGTGTTTGTTTCTCAACTGTGTAAGAGAAAACCAAAAGGGATTGGTGTTGCTCTCTTGCCCTCTCCAGGCTTAAAGCTAAATCTCATCTATGCTAAGTGGTAGATAAGTATTCCTGAATGGTTTTGTTAGAAATAGTTTCATCATATGTCACCAGTTTTTTTGAAACTAAACTTTTAAAGTGGGGGAGTTCTATGCATTGTGCCTTACCTGCTTTGGGTTTGTTTGGTTTTAACTTATAAGCCTCAGCACAAGGAATGTCTTATGTTTCTTACCTGCTTTGTAGGACTCGCTTCTCTTAAAATTATTGGTATGTTAGCTAACTACAATGTGTACAGGTATAAAGTGGATAGAATCTTTTTTCTTCAAAGGAGCTCTGGGAAAATAGTGCATGTATCAGATTTAATGGTCTTTCATAGACTAACACTTAAAATATGCAAGTGTTCTGTTTTAAAACAGAGAAAATAGCTGAGGAAACTTCTGGGTTTTAATTAGTTTTCTTTTTTTTTTTTTTTTCTTTGTTAATGTGTTCTTTCCTTCACATCTCTTTCATTCACTGCTATCTTAAGTAACTGTTTTCCATTAAGAAGCCCATTGTTACCTGCTGGGTTTGGATGATTACCAAAACCTAAGTAAAAACCTGTTGCATTTCAGAAACACATAAAATCTTTACTTCTCTGTAAATACTACCTTAGGTACACGAGTAGAGTGCTGATATAGAAGGGCAAGCAAATCCTTTTATTCTAAAGGATGGAGAATTCTTTGTCTAAAATATGAAGAGGACCGTTAACTGTTATTTTCTCCAAGTGTTGGAGCGGATTTCTTTAGAGATTGTGGGAAGCTTTTTGGAAAACAACGGACATGTTGAAATAATGAGCTTGTGAACTTTGTGCAACAGAAGAGATAAAAGACAAGCTGGTACAGTCTGAAGGTTGACATGAAGGAGGAATTCATAGGAGGAATTCACACGCTGATACTGGAACTGCTGCGACCCCTAAATAGATGCTGAATGTGTATTGCTACAGCTGTATTTAACCAATAATAGTTTTTGTGTATAAGGTTAAAGGCCAATGAGCACAAGACACAATACTAACCCACGTTGTAGTAAAAGTATATAACACCTCAAGTATTGTAATAAAAAGGCTTCAGCATGATCATATCGGTCTGCTTCTGAATCCCACCGCAAGAGGTAACTGTAAAACTGATTATACCAGTATGCTCTTGTCCTGCAAAACAAATCTCTTCAGTCTCCCAGTAGCTTACAGAAATGTATCTTACAAATAGTAGTTTTTGTTCTAATGAAATTAAAGATGTCTATGAAAAAAGTTAAATTTGAATATTTGGATTTTCTTTGCAGGTCACTGATGAGCTGTTGGAAAAGATAGCATCAAGAAGCCAGAATATTACTGAAATCAATATTTCTGATTGTCGCAATGTATCTGATACAGGAGTATGCATATTAGCAATTAAATGTCCTGGACTCCTAAGGTATACTGCCTACAGGTGTAAACAACTTTCTGACACCTCTATTATTGCAGTTGCCTCTCAGTGTCCTCTTCTTCAGAAGGTGCATGTAGGCAATCAAGACAGACTCACTGATGAAGGCCTAAAGCAGGTAACCACTCATTCCACAAATTTCTTTTGTAAATTTAATATCTTTGAACTTCTTACCAGGTAAAAATAGGGACATGGAAGAAGGTACAGTCTTCTAGGATTTAATTAAAATCAGTTAACCTCTTCTACTTTAAAAATTGGTTTATGGACATATATTCTTAGTGCAGTGAATGCTGTTCTCTAAACACTGCACGTACTTTTTTTTTTTTTTTTTTTTTTTAAATAATATCCAGGGATTAAATGACCCCTTTTATAATGAAATCTCCAATTTGACATCCTATACTTCACTTCTGGCTGATTGAGTTTTCCTGAGCTTAGCTGCTATTTGGAATCAGTGTTTAAGTAACTCTTTTTTGCATCATGAAAGCTGAAGGTGACTGAGATCTTTATTTGTTAGGTACGTAGGAAAGTTTCATCAACTGTCTCTTGTGTTAAAGGAACATTTAGGGTAAGCTGTGAAGAGTTACGTTAAATCAAATATGCTGTCAATGGTCTAGCATATAGGTATTGTTAGCCACTTATATATATGCTCAATAAATAACTTAGTTCTTATGTGCTGCTCTTTGCTCCATTTTGTTGACTATAGTTAGCAACTTCATTTTGTCCTGTGTGTAATTGTAATCTTTCTTATTTGTGTATAGTGCTTACAAAACCTGTAAAGAAAGATAAATTCTATGGGGTGGCGGAGAACCAGAAAGAACACTTAACTCCCAGCTTTCCAGTTCAGTCAAATGCTGTTGTTTTTTTCCTTTATTCTTAAATATGTGCTTTGATTTCATTAATTGCAGCTGGGATCAAAATGCAGAGATTTGAAAGACATTCATTTTGGGCAATGTTACAAGATCTCAGATGAAGGAATGATCATTATAGCTAAAGGCTGTCTGAAGCTGCAGAGAATATACATGCAAGAAAACAAATTAGTAAGTACATGTCATGATTTTTTTTTTTTCTACAGCATTTTTTCATTGTCAAAGCTTTCTCTTGCTTTTTATCTGTTTAAAACGTTCTTCTGAATAGCTGCTTTTTGGCAGTGAATTGCTTAAAAATGTTCTCTAGCTGTGAAAATCTAGGTCCTGCAGAGGTAGCTCAGAAGATGACTCAAAGTACAAGTTAAGCTAATGCTATTCCAGATACATGTTGTCTTTTGGTTTTGACATGACATTCCAGGAGTGAATTGTTTGGGAGATGCTTGATTTGTGTAGGAAAACGCTTAGTCCATACGTAATGTTTCTTTATACCAGTACATTTTTCTACAGTAAAAAGTGCAAACTTATCTAAACTAAAAGATTTTTTTGGAGGCTGGATTCTTGATTGCAAATAATACACTTCGATAATCTTTTCAATGAAATATCTCACTTCCTCATTAGTATGCAGTAGAGTAGTGTGCCTGTGCTAGTAGAAGGAAGTTGTTGAGGAGTAATAAAACTATCTTGTGTCCTAATTATAAGCAGTCTCTGAAAATACGGTTTCTGATATTGAAAACCAGTATCTACTGGAATGGCGTAGTAGTACACTGGCTTTAATTTTATTTATTTTTTTCTTGCAAATAAGTAGAAAAATTTGCTTGCTGTTGAATTCTTAACTGTCAGCTAATGTCAGGGTTATAACCATTTGTTTGAAATCTGCTGAACAGGAACAAATAAATTGTGAGAAAATGGCATACTCTGTACTCAGAGTCATTTGATATTTGGCTTCAAATAGAGAAACAGATGATAATGTGTAAGATGGTTCATTTGAGAATAGTTTCTATTTAAAAAAAAAAAAAGCCATTTATTGGTTTTGATCAGAATTGTAGGAAGTTGAGAAATAGGAGATAATGGCCAAAACTGAGAGATCTCAGAGTAATTCAAATGCAGAAAAAGGGTGTGTCCCTTCTTCCCTTATCAATATAAAATCTTGAGTACTGTCAAAATTAGTCCTTTTAAAATTTATCTTAATACATTAAAATATTTAATTAAAGAAAAGCAAGAGAAATTAAAGTTCTGAGAAGCCTGGAAGTAAAGCATACTCCTGCAAAAATTAACTGGTGAAAGGTAGAGAAATTCAAAGTATCTTTGAATGAAGGAGGAAAAACTTGTTATGCATAATCAAGGTTTGCATAATGGTATGTGAAGGATTACTTAATTGTACATAAAGATGATTATATGTATAAATACCCACATAAGTGCGTTCTCATTGGAAAATATGTGGGTAAGGTGTTAATTTGACCTTCCTTATAGGTATGTCTTACACTTCTTGCCATTTAAGTTTTTATTCTGTTTATAGTCTGAAATGTAACCTAAGTGCTAACAATTGTAATGTCAGCTTCTTAAAAGTTCTGTGATTTTATTACCTGTCATCTAAGTTCTCAGTTGACATGGGACATAAAAAGTATCTTCTTCTTAAGACAATCAGGTAGGATGTTCTTCACTTGCACTTTATTTGGTTGCCTTCATTATTGGACATGTAACATTAATTTTTCATAAAAAGTACACAGTACATAAAAATATGTACTGTGAATAGAAAACTTCTGTTAATTATTTCGTCACCTCTCAAAATTTTTTGAGTGATTTATCAAAACTAACCCTTTGCACAATTTTTCATGAATGTAGTTTTTTAATGTCTAATTTTATTTAAAGTTGCTGGCCAAAACACGTAGGAAGTTCTTATGCGGTTTTAAAATAAAAATTTTCACCTTCCAAAAAAAAAAAAAAAATTGTTTAATGCTGTGGAGTTTGCTTAAAAGGTAATAGGGGTTGGTAGCAAATGATAATCCACTGGTAGATTTGTGAAATTCTGTGGGTTACTTTTTAAGACTACTGTCTGAAATAAAACTACTGTTAATATTTGCTGTGACACATCTTACATCCTACATTTCTGGTGAAGAAGGTGGTTTGGGGAAATGTGTGTGTTTGTTTTCAAAATAAGTAATTATTCATTCTCTGAAATCAAAATATTCTGTGGCAATAGAAGTGTAGTTGATATACCAGGGCTTGGTTTGTGTGTTTGAAGTTCATATAGATTGTCAGTCTGCTATAGGCAGAAGAATCCTTTCCTCCCTCACCCCCCTCCCCCCCCCCCCCCGTTTTTACACAGCTTTTGTAGCTTCTGTGTGCATACTGTAAATCGACTCAGTGTGTTTGTTTTTTATTTTCTTGTTTCTTCATTTTTCAGAGGTGCTCAAAATCACGTGACTCTTACAGGCAATTTCTCTTAATTTCAAAAAGCATAGTCCATTATAGATGGTATGTGATGGCTGGGTTTTCATGTAGGCTTGTCTCAGACTAATGGATTTTATACTTCAAAAATACATCTATACAGAGGCAACCAGCAGCTAAATAATGCCTTTGAGAGTGTTACTTTACAATGAAATGTGGATCAGGCAACACAGTTCAGTTGCTTCATCTGTTGCTAAGTAACTCCATTATCAGACTGCTCAGCAGAAACAGAGAAAGAAGAATTTATGTTCTGATTGTTTAATATACTAGGCATTTCGCAGAAAAAATAGACCCTTTCCTTTCTTTGAAATGCTGATTATGTTGTGGTAGTAAGTGAAAACTGTAAATAACAAAGAGCTGCAAAGGATGTATGAGGAAAAAGTTAACATCTCAAGGCTAACTTAACAACATAAGGTTGTTGTTGTTTGTGTAAGTGGTTATGATTTTTATCTGTTCAAAATATGTTTATTTTTTCCTCTGTCCTTTGATTGGCAAAGTAATTATATTCAAAGCCTCTTTTCAGAAGAATACTGGCCAAACTGGGAACCTAGTTGGGAAAAAAAAAAAATAAAAATTGCAGGACTTACAAATTGTGCCAGTATGTTTAGTTGTCTTTCCTTATCTGTCCCCAAGCAGTCTGATACAATCAAACAATCTCACAGAAAATCAGTGTGAATGGAAGAATAGATTATAACTCTGTCCAGACAAAAATGGGAAATTTCCTAGCTTCTTCGTCGAGTTTAGTTGGACTTCTTATTTTATGGTCATGGCTGGAATTGAATGCTGCGAGTAAAACTTTCATGTTTGCTTCATATGAATGATTAATGTGAATGAAGCTGGTGGAAGATGAATTGGTTAATTTCATTGTTAACTTTCTACCAATCCCTTTTTTGTCCTTCTACCCCAGATAGACAGTACATAGCTTCAGCTGCAAAATGAGAGAAATGCTCCACATTAACATGCAGTACTCTCACTGAGACATGGAGTGGGGCTGTGCTTAACCTGAATTGTTAAGGAAAATTAACACTTTTCATTGCAGCCTTCCCTAGAAGAATGGATCCCTAAAAGGTTTTGTGACTTCTTTGTAGAGAGATGCAGAACAAGTTACTGAATGCAGTGCACCCAAAGGGAATGATTGCCCCCAGAAGCAATTTTGTGCAAGCAGTGTGTAAACTATTAATTTCCTTATTATGAGTAGAGTAGACCTAGATTTGGGAGCTCTTTTTAGAGCTGGGAAAAACCTTCTCCACTTAACTATATTGATTTTACACACACTCATTTATTTTTCCATTGCTTTTCCTTAACTGAGTGACTTAATGGCTAAAATTATAATACAATGGTTGCGGAAACTTAGCAGGCGGGAATTATAGAATTGTACTTCCCTATTCCAGACAGTGCCTGTGTTTTTTCATGGTGAATTAGATGTGGATGAGGAGAAGGAGCTTCTAAAACTGAAGGGAGGTGGAGTTTTAGATACTCTAACAGGATGTCAGCTACTCTAACAGGATGTCCTATCTCTATACTTTCTTCCTTTCTTTTCTCTCTCTCAAGCCTGTTTAGGTGTAGATGGGAAATAATACTGCAACTAAGCTACTACAGTTGGAATTCTGGCAGCATTTCTCCTTTTCCAATAAAATTATCTTGTGAATTGCATGATTTAAAGACAAATAATTTGTCTGATGGTTCCTGGATATGTTCATTAGGATGGTTATGGTCCAACTTGACCATCTTTCTAGTTCCTTGTTTGTCTTTTGATTCTGTCCAGGGACAGTGTGAGTGGAGGACATCTCAACCAAATTTTTATCCAATTGGCAGTGTGTTTGATAATCTTTTTTTCATGCTCAATGTGTGAGAACACCTTTATAGTAAATACATTGCATATAATTTGATGGCATCTTTAAAGATGAGTATTCTGTTAGTGTTCTGCCCATCTTTGCAGTTTGTAGCAGATAATAGAGTAGAAATTTGTGTTAACTGTGATGCTGCATCTGGTAAAAACCATAATACTTAAGATATGTGAATAAACCATAATACTTAAGATATGTGAATAATATACTTTTTTTAGTTTCAGTAAAAGAGAATTAAGATAGACTAAAACATTTCAGTTTTCTGTCATGTAATTAAATACTTAACCTAACCTTTTAAAGCATTAACTGGAGCGAACCTAGTATAAAAATCTATAGTGCAAAATAACCTTTTCTGAATAATCACAGCATAATGTAATCTTATTAATTTATCCTTATGTGTTTTACTGAGATTCCCACCCACATCCAGTTTCTGACTTTGAGAAGCAGTTCTCTTTCTTCTTTGTACGTGTTAGCTACAAAACACTTACTTCAGCAGTGTGCCCTGTGAATTACACAGGGCAAACATGGAGAGGACAGAGTACTTTGCTTTGAGTTTAGTCCAGGCAAATTGTTTGAGGAGAAAAGTCAGTGTTTACGAGGCGTATAAACTGTGCATCATCTGATGTGGACTACTGAAGTGTAGAATATATAGAAATCACTTACTTTTTTACTGGTAACAAGTAAATGAAAGAGACTTTTCCAGAAAAATACTTCTAAAGAATGTAATTTCCTTATCTCTCCACCTTCCCCCCCCTTTCCATGTAGTATTTCAATTTTTACATACAATCACTTCTACTTGGAGAAATTTCAGAAAAAGGATCATTTTCCCATGCTTCTTCATGAATACTTTTCCAAATACTAACTAGTTTATTTTATGGTTTTGAGGTTTTGAAAAGAACTGTAGTTCTTCCAGACTTTTCCCCTTATTTTTTTTTTTTTTTTTTTAAATTAAAAGCTCGCATTCTCCAGGAGAGTGTTGCTGGTTTTCTTTGTAGACACAGAATGCACATAATAGGACAAGTTACTTAGTAAACATATGCATGCATATTAAGGATGATGCCAATACTGAGATTGATTTCTCTACTGTATATCATAGCTTTGGACAGCAGTGCTTCATCTTCTGTCAAATATTAAATTAGAGCTTTCTAAAGCAAAAACTCCTCGCAGAGGACATTACTTGTTAGTAATGATAAATTCCTTCTTGTATTTTAGTTTGTCAAACACATTACATATGCACCAAAACCTACTAATGTCCCATAAAAATAATGTTTAGTGCTTTAAAAATTCATTGAGTAACTATACTGAAACCGAGATACAGGAAAATATACTTTTATAAGAACTGTTTGAGACTGTTCAGTACACACCTGCATTTGTTTAAATAAGCCCTTCTGAAACGTTCACTTTGTTCATTTTTACAACAAAATAAAATGATTCGATAATTTCTTCAGAAATCTGAGTGATACAACCTTATTTCTCAGAATTTGATAATTTTTTTCTTTTTTTTTTATTAAGAACTGTTGCATTTTGACTTCGGCAGTTTCTGTAATACTGTTCTTAAGGTAAAACATTCATGCCGGGTTTGATGTTAGTAGAAGAAAAAAAAGGAAGTGAAGATTGTGTATACTTGCATAAATATGTATTTGCTGTAAAAGCATTTGGATCACTATGCATGTGTCAGACTTATTTTCTATATAAATGGGTCTGTAAATAATCTGGCAATAAATACAATACTTCGTCGTCACCCTTAGGTGGCGGTATTGACTTTGTAGTGGTAACAGGTCTTTGAGTCTTTGCTATAGTTGATTACCAATACACAGCGGATAACTTCTGAATATTGTGCTAGTTCCACAGGTCCTGTTTTCTCTTCGGTTCAGCTGCCAGGATCTTTGCTGAGTAGCTCTAAATATCTTCAGACTGTTAGTGTAACAAAACCTGCTCAACTAAACAGGGTCTGACTCTTGCAGTGTAGTTATGTGTATTACTACTGAAGTATTTGAAGAAGTTTGCAGTTTGTGCAGTTCATTAAATGTCAGCAAAGAGGAAGGAGAAAACTGATAGAATTTTGGGACACTGTGGGATATTTTGTGTTCTTTTAAAATAGAATGAGTTTGAAGAACATATGATGGAAGTGTGTATATCTTGGAATGGGTTGCCTTGAGAGGTGGTAAATGCCCCATCCCTGGGAACATTCAAGGTCAGGTTGGACAGGGGCTCTAAGCAACTTGATCTAGTTGAAGATGACCCTGTTCATTGCAGGGGGCTTGGACTAGATCACCTTTAAAGGTGCCTTCCAACCCAAACTGTTTTATGATCTATACTAGATACACTGAGTATAAAGTGAATGAGTGGTAACTAACCAGTACTGCAGATCCTGAGCGAAATCTCAGAGAAAACCAACTATTGTTCCTTGGTTTGTTTTTTAGCCATTCCTAGATGAGAGCACCTTCCGCAATGATGATGCGGTTTTGAACTTGTGGCTTCTTAAAGGCCAAGAATGTGTCTTCTGGGGATGCATATTTAGGAATACAACACAGGAAACTGCTTTTTGAAGCAATCTACTATAGTGTGGATTCTTACTACATTCATTTTATTTTTTAATAATGTAAAACAGAAGTGATTCAAGTGTCTCACTTCAGTTATATTTCAAAAGTATGTGTCAGAGAGGCAAACTAATTCTGGTTCAGCCCTCAGTGTCAGATAAATTAGGAGCCTCTTAAAGTAATTATTTTCAGCTTAGTGCTTAACACCACATTTTGGGTTTTATGTGCAGTACCTTAAGTCATGCTGAAAGTATTTTTCTATGTTGTGTTTTTCAAAAGACATCTTATCTCTGCAGGAGGAGATTTTACTCGGGAGTTGCAAGGTGTGGTTTTTGTGTTTTTCTTGTTTGTTTTTAACCTTAGCTAATGCTTTCATATTTTTGTATGATTTCTGTCCCCCCATCCTCCCCCTTCAAATACTTGTTTCTGATGAGGAAACTCTGTATTTAAGCAGGTGAAAGAAAATTTCATTTTAAGACTAATTCAGTGTTTGTGAACTCTTTAGACTGACAGCATTGGAAACTGAAGTCCTCTTTTTGTCCACTAAACAGGTACAGCATGAGCAGCAGCAGCAGTGCAAGCTTCACCCCACTGCCCCACCAAAGTGCTGCAAACCCTGACCTAGAGAGAGACCTCTAGCAAGGGTTAAGAGGCTTGTTCAGTCTCCATGCTTACTCAATCGTTACTGTGGCTGCCAATGGGAGTACCCCTTTGTGATAGTGGATAGATATGCACATCACAAAAGCACCAGCAACTGGACTGAAAGCACCAGCTTATTTCATAAAAACTACTGACCATCTGTCAAATGATTTAACTTTTTATTATAACAGACCTGGGCCACTGGTAGCAGTGAATGGCTCCATGTCCCATTGCCAATTCCCTGAGTTCAGTCTCTTTATAAATACTAGTGCAGCTTCTTTATACTTTATACTATGCAGAAACGAAATGTGTGTATAGACTATAATTTTCTTGTAAAGCTAGTTGTACACCCCTTTCAAATCCTTGACTGTACATGTAAATACTGTGGCTTAATAATAAGGTCAGCTATATGGTTTCACTATCTGTGCTTTTTTTCTTTTTTAAACAAGTACTGCATTTATTGAACTTTTTAACCAACTATTTGATGTTGTGAGTTGACTTGTCATGTACAGTGCGAGAGTGTGTGTGTATATATATATTTAAAAGCAACCAAGAACTGGAGTTTTAATCTGTGTTGTTGCATTAATTACATTTTTCGACTCATGTTAGGTTACATGTGGTAGATTAATGGCTCTACTAATCTACAGTTTAAAAAACTTTCAATTTTTATATTGGTATAAAATCAGGTATACCACTTACAATAATTCTTTAGGCTGTAATTTTTTACCACTTTTTATGAATATTTTATGTATAAAAATGTGTAGTACATACACTGTAAACTAACAGAATGACAAAGAACTGAGGGATGGAATAAAATAGTAGTGGAAAAGTGGCTGATGCACAACTTTTTTCTACTTTTGGGTCAATATTATAAGGTGATTATTCATTTGATACTTGCAGATTATATATTTTGTATACAATTTTAGAAAACGTTAAATCTATTTATGTATAAATTCAAGCGATATCTGCTAATGCCTGTGCATTAATGACTGGCATGTTAGTGAACTTGTGCATCGAATTTACAAAGTACTCTAATGAACAATATTCTCAATATTGAAGATTCAGGTACTAAAAATCCAAATGGATAGAGGTAATGTGGAAAACCTAAAAGCAACCCACAACCAAATTGCAGCAAGGTGAGAGTTTTAAATGTAAGTCAATTTTTATGCTTTCAGTATAGTTATTTAAAAAGCCATTGTGTATTGTAATTGAAATACATACCAAAGGCAATGGCAATACAGAAGTGAGTAGTATTTCTAGGGTATTTCTGTGTTTCTAGAGCATGCAATATTTTGTTTTTATTAAGTGCTCTGTCGAACTGCAAATAGAAAGTTAAAATGTAATTAGTAGTCGGCTCAGAAGATGCCCATACAATTTCTTTACTGATGTGGTATTTTGTCTAATTTGACCTGTTAGCATTTTATGTAAAAAAGAATGAATGTAAGTAAAAGCAAATTAATAGAAAGTTGCAATAGCACATTGCCTTCAAAAGAGGCTTTTACTGAAGCTATAAAACCTCTGTAATAGTATGTAACTGCTGTACTGAAAAAGATGTATGCAGTGAAGTTATGTTGGTTTTTTACCTCTGGGTTCCAGTAATTAATAAATTTTATGAGAAAATTTTTGCTTCAATCTGCTTATTGAAATGATAAATTGTTACTGAACTAAGCAAAATGTTTAAGTTTTATTATGTAGGGTAGATTTATATACATTTTAATGGTCATAATGGATCGTGAATTAAACTAGAGTGTAGGTAGTTGTTTGGGGGTTTTTTGTGGTTTTTTTTTTTTTTGGCTTTTTTTTGTTGTTGTTGTTGAACAAGTTATTTGAGCTTTTAATCTAATTTAAAAACTTGGTGACCAGGGATTGGTGGCTGGATATGGAGCCTTTTTGATTGTTTGATATATCCATGTTTAATTGCCATTTGAGTCAATGGTCCAGGTATTACTGCACTACTTTAGTAACAAACAGAACTCTGTGATGCTAAAGTGAAAAATCTTTCCATTAAAATATTTGTTTTAATAGAATACATGCTGCTAGATATTAAAGTCCTCTAAATTGAGTTGTAACAAAACCCTTTGATTTCTGTAGGGTTTTTTAGGGGGAGGGGAATGGGTTGGTTTTGTGTGTATTTTTTTTTTTTTTTTTTTTTTTAATCTAGTGATATCTTGTGGCAAAGAGACCACTGGCAAACTCCAGATGAATGAATCACTTGTAGTTCTTCATTTGTTAAGTCAGTATCTTGACCCTTGTTGTGCTCTGTAAAAATCTTCAGCCATTCACTTAAGGACAGCAATAAATCAAAACTGATAATATTGCTTCCAGTGAGCTGTGATGCTTCTTACTGAAAGAGATCACAAGTATGATGCTGTGAAGCAAATCCTTAAAACTGTCAGTATCATTATTTTAAAATGGTGGTAATTTGCATCAATCAAAGATAATACAAATATGTTTTTATTTGTACAGGACAAAGACAAGATTATGTAAAAATAATGAATGACAGACAGACATCTCTGTTTATATCATCTGTTCCAGCAAATTCCAGTTGAGCTTTTTATATTTATGAAACTAGAAGAATGAACTTGTCAAATTTCTGAAGCTGGATGAAAATATGTGGTTTCCCAAAGAACTTGACTGTAACTTTACATAGCTTAAAGTCTTAACTATGAGAGATCAAACGTTGTATGCAGTTAGGTGTAGTGGAAGTAAGTTCTACAAGTGTCTAGATGCTGCTCCTCATGATGCTATAATGACTAGTGTCATGGGTATCTTGAGGTGCTTTTTCAGGTAGTTGCGTTCACCAAAATATTACATTGTTGGCACATATGTTACAGGGCAAATTGAGTAAGCATGGAGAACGAACTGCTGGACCTACCCTAAATGTTGTCTTTTTTGACTCAAGGTTAAATTGTTAGCTTTTGAACTGCAACATCAGTATCCAAGATGCATAAATTTTTGGGTTTACACTTAGCTGAAGGCTTTTCATTGTAAGTTTATTATCCATATTTAAACCTGGTTTTGTTGTTCCATGGTTTATGCTCTTCCATCATCCTAGAAATTCGAGTGTTATTTTCTGTAGAATTTGCTGTGATCTTTCAACTGTCATTGTTCTTTTTGTCCGGAATGCTAATGCTTGAGAAACTGTGTTTGTCGGGGTTTTAGACACAAGTACTGTTGTACTTATTATAGCTAATCTTGAACATCCTGTTCTGCCTTTGAGAGATGTGTGCAACTTTGCCCCCGTATTTTTCCCCAGAGTCCTTGGCTTAGTGTTTGTTTTTAAACCTTAAGTTTTTCAAGGGTTGAGGGTTATAGATATATGTGTTAATATGTGTTGATAACTGAGCAGTGCTTACACAGGGACAGGACCTTCTTGGCTTCTCGCACTGCCTCACCAGTGAGCAGGCTGGGGGTGCAGAAGTTGGGAGGGGACACAGCTGGGACAGCTGACCCTAGCTGACCACAGGGGTGACCCATACCATATGGTGTCATGCTCAGCATTTAAAACGGGGGGAAAAGAAGGAGGAAGGGGGAACTTTCAGAGTTATGAAGTTTGTCTTCTCAAGTAACCGTTAGTGTGATGAAGCCCTAATTTTCAGGAAATGGCTTAACACCTGCCTGCTGATGGGGATGAAGGAATTCCTTATTTTGCTTCACTTGCACACACAGCTTTTGCTTTACCTATTCAGCTGTCTTTCAGCCCATGAGTTTTCTCGCTGTTACCCTTCCAATTCTTTCCCCCATCCCACTGGGGGCAGTGAGTGAGTGGCTGCGTGGTCCTAGTTGCTGGCTGGGGTTAAACCACAAGAGTGGAAAAGATTGTGCTGGTGTTCTGTCTCTTATCTGTTTAGTAAAATTATAAGAATGGTTTAAGAATATTTTCTGTCTAAACTATGAAAATGTAGATTAGAAAAAAAATCTAGGTTACAAAATTATGGTGAAAAGATCAAATGTGAATTGGAAGTACTTATTTTTTTAATATTTTTCTGCTTAAGCATAGAGAAGATATCTGAGCTGTGTATAAGCTGAAATGGAAAACTAATAACATTTTGAAGGCTGAAAAAAAAGTTGTTAGTATTATCTAACAAGTACTTAAATGTTGTAGGATGTCATTGGTATTTGGAGGGCTAATCTATGCAATAAGTAAGATTAAGTTTGTTTCTTTCAGGCTTCAGATTGGTTAATTGAGAATGAAACAAACACATGCAAATGAATGCTCTGAAATGAACTTGCCTTGCTGGTAAGGGCTAAGAAAAAAAAAAAAAGGCTAGCTAGCTTGTATAACTTGATCGTAGAACCATGGAATTTTTTTGGTTGGAAAAGACCTTTAAGATCATTGAGTCCAACTGTTAACCAAGCACTGCCAAGTTACCACTAAACCATGTCCCCCAGCACTACAGCTTCAGGTCTTTTAAATGCTTCCAGGGATGGTGATTCAACCACTTCCCTGGGCAGCCTGTTCCAATACTAGACAACCCTTTCAGTGAAGAAATTTTTCCTTATATTCAATCTAAAACTCCCTGGCACAACTTGAGGCCATTTCCTCTTGTCATACTGCCCGTTACTTGGGAGAAGAGACCAACACCCACCTCGCTATTCCAGCTCTTAAGAGAAGTGCCGTGTAGCGTAGAAAAGTATCTGTGAGCTTACCAGGTGCTTGTATTCCATTTGAGAAAAGCAATCACAAGCTATGGCTAAGTTCTGCAAAACAGGGTTTGTTGCAAGGAATCACTTCCACTGCCTGCTGCCATTTTTTTCCAATGCGCCGTCTCTGCTGTTCTGACCTGGGAGATCTCAACGTGTGGTGTTGGGGGAGTGTTAAAAATGAATAGTTTTCTACTGGGTCATTAAGCTGAGCTCACTGTGCAGTGAGCTTGAGAAGGTAATAGGTCCATCAAGCAGCATGGCTGATGTCACGGCAGGAGCGTGCTTGAAGGTAAGCAGGAGTGGGCACCCGTGAACTGTTAAGAGAGCTTTCCTGTTTCATTAAACAATACTATGAATTCTGAAACCTTCCCCATACTTAAAAAGAATTAAAAATAATAGGTTCTTACAAAGTATTTTGCTCCCTCCCAAAAGAAAAAAAATATTTTTTTCTGTTAAGCGTAAGCCAATGTGCCTGCTTTGATGTGAGTGAGCATGAAATGGCAACTGCAGTTTTCCAGAAGTCTTCCACTGACTGCTTCCAAGGATTGCATTTTTACAGTGACGATCGCACAGTCAAACAGTGCTGCAGTTAAAGGCATAGCTGTGCCTCTGCTTGTCTCCCTTATCAACATAAGTGTCACATGCCCAAAGGATTTGTTTCTAGTCCTTGTGTGTTTGGAGATGTTATGCTTCAGATCCTCTGTGGTTTTTTGCACCAGAGGTAGGGTTAGCCAGTTTACTTACTGCAGTCAGGCCTTGCAACAAGAGTGTGGTTGTTGAAAAGGAGGTGTTTGGTTTGCGCAGAATGTCAGCTCTGCAACTCTGCATTTATGCAGTTCCCTTTTATTGTATTTCCAAGTCTGTTCACATTTGGAGACGTTTTATAGTTTTGAAAAGAGACTATTATGAAAGAAGTTTTACAGTTTTCTTTAAAATATTCTTAATACTTTTTAATAATTTGTTTGATTTACTATTAAAATACATGAAAATTGTTTTCAGTTTGCATTTTTTTTGGGTGGGGGTGTGTCATAGCTGCTAATCTTTTGTAGCCTCTTGAAAATACTAAGGACTACTTAAGTATATAGAAAATACCTATACTGTATAACACAAGTAAGAGATTTGTGACTGTATTCTTGAAATTGGCTGATTTCAACACTAACTACATAAATTTGTTTAAATATAGCTATTCTTTCATGAAAATGTGAATTTCTAGAATGACATAGTGGTGGAGAATTTCTGTGGTTTTAGGCATTTCTGAAAATAGCTTAATGGTAGATACTTCAGAAATTTGTATTTTATAGATACCAGAACAGCTGTGTGTAGTAGTCTGAGATGTAATGGGCAGTACTAAAATTGAAAGAAAAATGCTATCTTAGAAATTTTTTCTCCTATAGGAATCATTGTTGTGCTAATGTCTTGTTTATTTAAAAAAAAAAAAGTCTCTTAGCACAGTACAGTCTGAAAAGCACAGTACTGTTTCTGTTGCTTGTAGATGATAATTTCTCCAGATTTTGAAGTATTTGCAACAAACTCTCAGTAACAAATGAGCATTGCAGTGCATTTAATGAGATAGAACTAGTATGCGCTTGACCTAAAGTTGTTTACAGTATGTACATCTTATAGATATTCCTTGCCCTTTTGGTTGTTTTCAACTATAGAAGTTTTATCTCGCTTGAGAAAGGTGTTGCAAATAAACTATTATGAAGGGGTTGCTACAGGTGGCCTTTTGGGTTTTCAATTGTGATGCTAGTCCTCGGTGGAATCACGGAATCACAGAGTTTTCAGAGTTGGAAGGGACCTCTAGAGATGATCTAGTCCAACTCCTCTGCTAAAGCAGCATTGCCTAGAGCACATTACTCAGGACTGCATCCAGGCGGGTCTTGAAAATCTCCAGGGAAGGGGACTCCACACCCTCCCTGGGCAGCCTGTGCCAGTGCTCTGTCACCCTCACCGTAAAGAAGTGTTTCCGTGTATTTGAACGGAACTTCCTGTGTTCTAACTTGTGCCCATTGCCCCTCGTCCTGTCACTTGGAACCATTGAAAAGAGCCTGGCTCCATCCTCCTTCAACCCACCCTTTAGATACTTGTACGCCATAATAAGGTCTCCCCTCAGCCTTCTCTTCTCCAGGCTAAAGAGTCCCAGCTCTCTCAGCCTTTCCTCATAAGGGAGATGCTCCAAGCCCTTAATCATCTTAGTTGCTCTTCGCTGGACTCGCTCCAGCAGTTCCCTGTCCCTCTTGAACTGGGGAGCCCAGAACTGGAGACAGCATTCCAGTTGTGGCCTCACCAGTGCAGAGTAGAGGGGGAGAATGACCTCCCTCGACCTACTGGCCACACTCTTCCCTATGCAGCCCAGGATTCCGTTGGCCTTTTTGGCGACAAGGGCACATTGCTGGGCCATGGATAATTTACTATCTACCACAACCCCCAGATCCTTCTCCTCAGAACTATTTCCCAGCAGGTCTGCCCCTAACCTATACTGGTGCTTTGCGTTCTTCCTCCCCAGGTGCAGGACCTTGCACTTGCTTTTGTTGAATCTCATTAGGTTCTTCTCAGCCCAGCTCTCCAGCCTGTCCAGGTCACGCTGGATGGCAGCACAGCCCTCTGGGGTGTCAGCCACCCCACCCAGTTTGGTATCATCAGTGAACTTGCTGAGGATACACTCTGTTCCCTCATCCAGATCATTAATGAATATATTAAACAAAATTGGACCAAGTATTGACCCCTGGGGGACACCACTGGTTACAGGCCTCCAACTAGACTTTGTGCCGCTGATCACAACCCTTGAGTTCTGTCCCGCACCCAACTCTCAGTCCACCTCGTTGTCGCCTCATATAGCCCATACTTCCTCAGCTTCCTAATGAGGATGTCTCCTAATGGGAGGCAGTGTCAAAAGCCTTGCTAAAGTCAAGGTAGATGACATCCACGACTCTCCCCTTATCTAGCCAACCAGTTATAACATCATAGAAAGCTATCAGATTGGTCAAGCACGATTTACCCTTGGTAAATCCATGTTGACCACTTCCAGTAACTTCCTGTTCCTCAACATGTTTGGAGATGACATCCGGAATGAATCGCTCCATTACCTTCCCAGGGACAGAGGTGAGACTAACCGGTCTGTAGTTCCCTGGGTCCTCCTTCTTGCCTTTTTTGAAGATCGGAGTGATGTCAGCCTTCCTCCAGTCCTCCGGCACCTCTCCTGTTCTCCATGACCGTTCAAAGACAATGGAGAGTGGTCTAGCAATAACATCCGCCAGCTCTCTCAGCACTCGTGGGTGCATGCCATCAGGGCCCATGGACTTGTGAATGTCCAGCTTGGCCGAGTGGTCTCTGACACGGTCCTCCTCAACTGAGGGAGAATCTTCCTCTCTCCAGACCTTCCCCTTTGCCTTCAGAGTGTGGGATTCATGAGGGACAGCTTTAGCAGTGAAGACCGAAGAAAAGAAGGCATTCAGTAACTCTGCCTTCTCTGTGTCTTCCACCACTAGGGCACCCGTCTCATTCACCAGTGGGCCTACATTTTCCCTAGTCTTCCTTTTTCTATTGATATACTGAAAGAATCTCTTCTTATTGTTTTTAACTGCAGTGGCCAAGCTGAGTTCTGATTGAGCTTTGGCCCTTCTAATTTTCCCCCTGCATAGCTTTGTTATATCTTGATAGTCCTCATAAGTTGCCAACCCCCTTTTCCAGAGAATGTAAGCTTTCCTTTTTTTCCTGAGGTCCAGCCAAAGTTCTCTATTTAGCCAGGCTGGTCGTCTTCCCCGTCTTGATACTTCTTCCCACATGATACTTGTGGAACTCTAGTGGCTGTTGAGACAAATGGTTGATTTTTTTTTCTTGCTGGAAGAAAAGAAATCTGGCCAGTGGATTTTAAACTTGAATGATACTATTCTGATACTTAAGCTGTTATACAAACTGAAAACAAAGAACAGGATCATACTTTGGAGGAAGTAATTTTTTTTGGCACAAGGTAACACAGTTCTTGTGATTATACCTGGTATGGCTGTAAACATCTCTACCCGCCTCCTCTGTGTTCCTCATTTCTGTTGTGGGTGGAGTAATCTGGAAATTCAAAAATTCTTTGACTCTGAAGGTAATTACAGACATTTCAGATAACTAGGTGGTGGCCTACTTGTTGCTTCCATGCACGTGACAGTTTAGCTGGACCCTATGTGGACCCAGTAAAGGACTGGGTAACATATACTCAAGTAGGTAATTGTTTTCCTCTACTGTAAAGTGGTCTCTGCTTGGACTGAAAAGAATTACATAAACAAGGCATATTCTGTATTGTCATGGTAAGATACTGCTGGTTTAGTTTCTTTTCTTGCTACTTTTACAAGGAAGTATCCATTCACTCAGCGCTGTCTTGGGCTGTAGGAGCAGGTCTAATATATCTGTGAATCTACACCGTACTTCCCTAAAATAAAACTCGGGTTAGGTAATGCAAAATACTGCTATGTTAAGTTTTTTATTTTTATGTTAACCTGGGATTTGCTAGTAATTTGCTCTGATGCTATGAAGATGATGGTAGTATGGTTTGTACGTCAAATTAGACACAAGTAGGTGATGGAAACAAATACTTTAAGCTCCTGTTCTCAAAGTACAACTATTTTTAAGGAAAATTCCAAGTATACTTTAAGTAAGTGTTATAACAAGAAGTAACTAAGTCTGGATACCTACTTTGACCATTTTTGTCAATTTTAAGCTATCCACTTAGTAACACATTAAGAAAGTGGTATTGTGTGACACTGATTTCATGATTCGTAAAGTGCAGATATTTCTCTGTCTGCAGAACAATTTCTATTTGTCATTTAATATTGGCTTTTAAGTTTGAAGATGAATGAGGTGATAGAAGTGCTGAAGCATATTAAGGATACTAAATGTACATTAAAAACAGTTGAAAACTTGATGTTTGTGGTGGTATAAGCATTTTTGATCTGAAAAGTATCTCTGCTTGTATGTGATTTACATTCAGATGCTACTGGCTGTGCAGAAATTTTTGTAGTATAGCATATATATAAATTCTCCACCATTTTTAGCATGTTATTTGAAGGACAAGAATTGAAATATTTCATTCTATAATATAATTGGCTTTATATTTTTAAAGAAAATTTGCAAGCAAAAGTGTAATATTTTTGTCCAGTAGTTCAAAAAGAAATTTTATTAGGTTATTCTTGAAGTAAACATGCTTTATATCTTTCTATGGCCTGTATTTGTAGGAAATGCTGCTTTGAAAGAAGGTAAATTTTGATGCATAATAAAAAGCAACAGGTAGATCAAAGATTTAGATACCTTGGCTTAAGACTTTGGCCAAAATAAATTGTTCCTTTTATCTGGTAACTCTGTTAATGATGTTATTCTTTATGTATTAAATCTGCCATGCTGGAATTGTTGGTATGCTGTGGCTGTGTTTACTAGGACAACTGACTTCTACAATAGTGATTATCACAGCAGAGTGCAATCCTCTTCCATCTATCTAATTCTCTAGGTATATTTTTTTCTAACAAATTTGGCTATCTTGAAAGTAATACTCAATTCCTCTAATTTCTAAAAATTGAAACTAGATTTTTTTTTTTTATTTTATTTTTAGGTGAGCACTGCAATTTATTTCTTTGCTGCACTACATGGAAAGGGGACATAATTATTACTGGTTAACCTGTTTGTAGTTGTATTCGGAAGATGTATGATTATGGGTTTTTTGATTTAAGCTTGTCATGCAGAAAAGTTAGGCTCATGAGTGTAAGGAGTAAGTACTAATCTCTTAAACACCACAAAATCAGCATTTTAGTAAAAGCAGTTGTTGATTTTGAAAACAAATATTATCGAAGAAGTCCTAATTCATATAATATTGTTGTCCATGCAGTTTGTATTACCTACATAAATATAGCACAACAATTTCCATTTCAAGACTTTTAAGTTTCCAGTCGCATATAACTTTTCCCTCCTTGATTACTTTGGACTGAAATTTCCCTTCTAGTTAGAGAGTATGCATATGAGTGAATATTTTGCTTAGAAAAGTTCTCATTTTTCACCAGAAAAAGTATGAACTCTGTATGAAAGTCTGCTTATGAATCCTGAAAATTCAGTTTTTCTGTACAAATTAGGGGAAGCCGCCACAGTATAGAGGATGTGCTTGTGCTCTCTTACAGTCCTCTGAAAACTGCAGCTTGCCTGTGTTCAAGCCAAGGTTTGAAAAGCAACTAACATTAAGTAATATTTTACATACTGTCTACGTTAAAGATAACTCATTTTGAGGTGGATTACTTAGCTAAATATATATAGAGTAATGTGGCATGACATGGCACAATATGAACGTTCTTTGTTTAGGTTCTGAAAAGATTTGGTAATGCTACCTGAAATTTCTTTCCGTACATGCTAGAGTCTGCTGTAAGAGTAGGACCAAGTAAAAGCATGCAGTAGTGGTTTTGTGTTGGGTTTTTTTTTTTTGGTTTATTTTTCCTCATCTATGTTTTTGTACCTTGGTGGGTTTATGTGAGGAACATGGAAAAATGAGGAAACTGGGAGTTTCTTGAATCTCATGTAGAAAACACATACAATAATTTAAAAAGAGGTCCCGCTCTTCTCTGAGAAGCTTTCCATCCCTTTCTCAAAAATTAGTGGAGGGAAGGTGCTGAAGAACAGACCACTGCAGTACCATAAAACTCCTTTTTTTGGTTGTTTGGTTTTGGTTTTTTTGTCGTTTTTTTTTTTTTTGCAACTTTAAGATGCCAAGCTTTTGTGTTGGAAAAATTTAGAATAAAGTTGCTTGGTGGTGGGATTTGGGTGGATTTTTTTGTTTGGTTGGTTTTAGGGTTTGTGTTGTTTCGGTTGTGTTTTTTTTTTTTTGTTTGGTTTGGTTGGGTTTTTATGTTTGTTTGGGTTTTTGTTGTTGTTTTGTTTGTTTGTTTTGGTTTTTTGATTATCAATTGGAGGATATAGCCTGGGGATTAAAAAGAATGAGAAAAGTTCTGGGAAAGCCTTGCTGGTCAAGTCCTCAAGACAAAAAAATCTACGCTTGCTTTCCCAGAGGTCATATATGTTCTATGATATTGAAAAGAGACTTTGTAAGCAGTGTTCTAAAATTCATTCCTACTTTTTTTTCCATGGATTCCCCTTAAAGTAGGGGCTAGGCCTAATCAGAGACATGTTTGGAGACATCATCACTTTGTCTTATAGCCTGTTCTGGCTTTTCTCTGGTGGAAAAGAATGGGGAGTGATGGTAAAATTCCCCCCAAACCAACTTTTTTTTAATTTCAGTTTTTGGGAATAATTAAGTTATCAGTGTTATTGCTATTACTTCTGAGAGTAAATGTAAGCTACTTTTATCACAAAGGATTACTTACTCCTCATGATCTTGTCTTAAAAAAAATTACCAAAGTAATATATGGATGTAGAATAGAAGGTGGACAATCATGAGCATTAGATTAGCTTTGAGAAAATTCATTCTTGAACACATTCCCTGATGTGTTTCCTCAAAATGAGAAGGTGGGAGGGAATCACATCTTAAAACGTTGAGTCTGCTGATAGGAATTACAAAAAAATGGTTTTGGATTTGTCTTGAAGAGTCAGCTATACAGCACAGTGTGAAAAATTAAATCACTGCTGAGCTGATGTGTTTTTGTGATAGGTAGACTTCTACCATATAGATTGTAAGTATAAATTGACACATATTTTCATGTTTTATCCTATGCTACAATGTGTATTTTATGAGCATTTACCAATGGATTTCAGGTACATAATAATGTCTTTAAAAAAGACAAATGTGTTAAGTAGAGTAAAGGCTAAGAACTGGCTAGTAGACAGGTACCACCCACTCAGTGTTGGTGCCTCATTTATAACTTTGGGAACATTTAACTTCATTTATATGTACTCTGATGTCTTGCTGAAATCCAATCTATTACATTAACACCGTGTTTTTTTCAACTAAACCAAAATTTTTTCTCAGTCAGTTTTAAAACTACTTCTGTATGAATTTATTTGCCAGCAAGTGCAAAATCAGTTTTTTATATGTGAATTACACAGATAGTGAAGCTTTAAATTACTCACTACCTAGTAGCTGCTATTTGTACAGTTCGTGAATTACTGTTGGAATTGAAGGCATTTTGTCATGCAGTATTCATGGTTTTGCTAGTTTTCCTCCTTCTAAAACCAAATTTAATATTATGTAAATAATTTCAGTATTGATTTATAAAATGCTTAGATTTACTATTTTAAAATTTACTTAGTTGAAGTAGATTGTATGCATCTGTATAGGGTGAAGAACTCTGTCAAAATTGTTTTTTTGTTGTTGTTTTGGGTTTTTTTGTGTTTTTTTTTTCTTTCTAAAAAAAAAGGCCCAACACAACATTATTTGGTGAATTTCATGAGTCATTGCCAATGTGTGAGTTCTTATGATGGATGAGGCTGACAGTTCAGCCTCAATAGTCTATTCCTGTTGTTATGAATGAGTTTTTTCTGACCACTGTGGACTGTTCGGGGTAGAGATGGAAAGGAGGAGTTCTCCTCTAGCTAATTATTGTATATTTCATGGGAACTATTTATTTTTATTATAATCAAGGTTGGGCTGTGGGGTGGTTTTAGTCTCTCTTATCTTTTTCAAAACTCTCTCTGCTCCCCAGCCAAGCAAATAAAAACAGAATTCCAAAGCTTCAGATAAAAGGAAAAATGACTCTTTTGTTGATTGAGAATTTTGATTTAACAGTAACAGCATTAAATGCTGACCTTAATTTAAAAAAAAAAAAAGTAAACTTTTGTATGAAGTACGGGATTTTTTCTTTATTCTTTATATAACGAGATTTTTGTATATCCACATTTTTTTCTTTATCATTTTTCCTCTGAAAGCTAAATGATTTTTGCAGTGGTTTTATCTTTGTTATTGAATCTAATCTAGTTGTTACACAAATAGCATGTCTTTTTCTTTTAGTAACTAACTCACTTTTTTCTATATAGTGCAAGTGATCTGTATCAAAAATGTTTATTGAAAGTTATTATTTCTCTCATAAAGATTTTTGATTTTTTTTTATTATTCTATCTTGCAAACTGTTTGAAGGAGGCAAAGGGCTTCTGTCTTTGCAGACCTTAATTCCTTTTCAAATTCAAGTGGTAGATTACAATTATGATGCAACCGCATAATTTTTACCTTGCTGTTATTCAGTGTAATTGAGATCCTTTTAAGTTGACTGAAGTGATTTTTTTTTTGTTTGTTTTTTGTTTTTCCCCCTCAAGCATTCCTTCTGTTGAGCACTTTTTTCTTTGCCTGGTATACTTTCACAGTTTATTTTCATTTTTCACTTATTGACACCAGGTTTGTTCAAGGTCAGTTTGGTTAGCTTGAAATCTGTCTGATGCCATTCTCAATGGCACCCTCCCTCCACCCAGTACAAAACCCCAAAATTTCGAAAAGATTGCTGTTTCTCATAACAAAAAGAGTGTTAAGAGTTATTCTGAAGAGGGAGGAGGAATTACCAGCAAGAAGCCCAGGCACTCATCTGACAGTAGGATCTGTTGCGCTTTGCGCAAAACAGTTACTCGCTAAGATTTGATCTGTAGAGGACAAGCTGGTGGGGTGGGCGGGTGGTGGCGGTGGGTGTTGTGGTTTGGTTTTTTCTTTCCTGCCCCCTTCCCCCCTCCCCCCCGAGTGGTAGTAGCAGGTGCAACCACATTGTATGTGCTACTGTGATTGAGCGCACGCTGTTAGTACAGCACGGAGTGCGTAGGCTTGGCTTACATGTAAGACAGGCTCAGACTTTGCATTATGCTGACGTCGTTCAGATGGCTTCCATTTAGTCTAAAGTAAAGATTAGCCTGAAATAAATCCTGTATTGATACAACTTTATGCTCAGTCATTGTAAATGTACCTCAATGTCCAGGCTGCGGGATCTGTACACTGTTCTTTGTCTTGTTTGACAGGGTAAACATGTCTCTCCTTCTTGCAGTTGGTTGTCTATTCCCATGAAAGTTGTAGTTTCAATGAACTTTTCAACTGTTTGTGGAAAAGTATCTAGCAGTCTCTAAATGCCTGCTGTCTTTCTAACTATCGCTTTGATTATCTTTCAAGATTGCTAAACTTGGGTGTTGTTCTTTTTTTTTTTTTCCATTGTCTGTGTTTTTTTTTTTTTTTTTTTAATTCCAGAATAGTTGAAGTATTGCCTTCTAGGATATTTTTTAAATTTCACATAGGTTGCCATAAGCAAAGATGTTTTATCAGTTGGATTCATGTGCCTTTTGTTATATTCTGTTCAGATACACCAAGAAGTATGGCAGATACTTTTTTGTTTGTTTGTTTCCTTTTCCTTGGGT